>NC_057717.1:19361188-19395451 GCF_004010195.1 Chiloscyllium plagiosum
GTCAGAGGAAGTGGTGGAGGATGGTACAATGAAAACACGTGGTTCACGTTTGTAGGAGGAACAGAAATAACAAACAGTATGATTCTGTTGAAAATAGTGAGAAGTTATTTAATATCATTATCCAGAGAGATTTATGGTATCAGACATTTAACCGATAGTGGAGTCAGTGAGGAGGAGGACAAATTATACATTGTCAGTCATTTCCAGCAGACCGGATAAGGACAGGGAGATAGTCTGCTGTGAAACTCTCTTAGCCAGATTTTCCCTTTCATTGAAGATATTAATATCCCTTTGGATCCTCTGCCACACAATCGCTCTGTAACACATTCTACACATCTCTGGGGTCTCTCACATTGAGGATGTCTCTCTTCCACTCTGAGTGAGTCACTAGGTGGCTGTACAGACACCAATGCTGCTTATTGGGAAGAATTCCTGAAACAGGGAACCTTTCTGGGTTGGAGGTACTTAGAGAGATAGAGGCCATGCACACGCTTCAGGTTGGGTGAAATCATTGACATATCTGATGGCAAGATATCTTTAAAATACAGATTTGAAGGCAAGACCAATATGAAACGCAGATGTTGCTGGAGACAGCGCAGTTCAGATGGAAACCACATGGATTTACCTAATGGATAGCAGACACTTCAGCGACATGAAGCCGACTGACAATAAACAGTCATGGTTAACATGTCAAGTCTGAGATTGAAATTTCCAGTAATGGTGTAAGAACAGGGTATAGGAAGATTTAAACAGCATGTGGATTGATGCAGTAATTAAACACAAACAAACACACTTGATGCTGAGACTTGGTTCGAAGTTATCCAAAAGCTCGGATTTAAAACTGAGATTGGGAACTTTCTGAGACAATTCCCGGGAAAGTGTGGAGTATGTGATCTGCTGTCAAGTGATGACATTGTCCCCTGGACTGAATGTAGATTCAGTTCCTGGAACTGTCTCCAGCTTTTCTCCCAATCCTTTAGACAGACTCCTTGGACTGAGATACTTAGTGTTAACAATCATCATGGTTATAGATATAATTTTTCGAGATTACCCCACTCCACCACCATCTTCCCCACCTCCCAATCACCCGAGCACTCTCACGACGCAGCTGGATAACAGACTACCGCCAGCACTTGCTACTGGTGTGGAAATTATATTGCTATAAATAATTGACATTGTTTTATTGACATAAGAAGCAATCCAGCATCTACATGGATTTTCATTTTGAGAAAGAAATGTTGTTTGTTTTCTCAGATGGAAAGTGCTGAAAACCGAAGCAGCAGAGTTGGAGTCGACACCCTGGATCACTTCCTCTGGTACAGGAGGAAGCAGAGACTGTGCTCCTCTTACTTTCCACCTGGTTATCTTGGACAAATCATGTTTTTTTTTTCCCTTTTCCCACCGATGTTTGTTCTGTGCAGTATCCCTGGCTCACTTACGTTGGTCCGCAAAATGTTAAACCAAAACAAAACAGGAATTGTTGCAAAGACTCCACAGGTTTGGCAGCATCTGTGGGTGAGAAATCAGAGTTCGTGTTTCAGGTCCAGTGCCCCTCTTTCAGGACAGAAATATAACCTCTGCTCCCTGAATGGGAAACCTGTGTCCTTATCTTCATCTTCTTTCAGTTCCCTTGATATCTGCTGAATATTCCATCTTCTCTGAACTCTCTGACAGATTTGCATTTCTAGAGGTTTGCCTTTGGTCCTCCATGGTCATTTGTTGCCACCACCCACGGGATTTTGAGCGTTTATCAGCTTTATGCAGTGATTAGTTCAATAACTCTGGAAACTGGATATTTCACCACTCTATTGAACTTGGGTCTGAACTTGGGCAGAGTTGCCACATAAATAAGGGTGTTTGTGCAGCAACTTGCATTGCGCAGCATGTACCCAAAATCTTCAAAGATGTCATAGTCATAATCATTTAAATGATCTGGGACATCAAGGATATATAAAACATATGTCAGCCAGAGAAGAATGAAGTTTCCGGATATGGTGAAGAGTAAAATCACTGCCTTAATTCTACTCTTCATCTCGGGGTCAAACTTCTTCCCTTCCTTCCTCTGACCCCTCAGTCCATTACGGACTTGACTTGACTTAAATAAAATGCGTGCGATTGTTAGAGCATTGAAGAACACAATGAAAAAGAATGGCCCCAATGGGGTTAGAGCCACAGTAAATGAGCGGAATCCAATCCAGCGAGAGTCAATGTAGTAGCTTCGCGTATTCCTGCAGTAAAACGGTATGTTCCTGATTATCTTTTTGGGCTCATATCTAAAATACCAAGGGACATTTTTTAAACAAAGCAAAATACCGGTTATTGAGAGAATTGCAGATGCGTTTTTCCCAGTGCAATATTTAGTTTCAGTTTGTGGCAACAAAAGCTGACAAACCGATCGAAGGTAAATGCGACGGTGAACCAGACAGAACAGTCTATGGACTCACGGATCAGGACATTGATAACACTGCACACAGGAGTGATATCCAGGAAACATAATGGGTAATAATAATAACGAAATTGCTTCAGTATGACCTCACTGATAATGACCAGTAGATCTGCTGCTGCCATCGCCACCAGATAGCGTGTTATGCAGATAGTGAGGCCACACTTTCCCTGAAATAGGATCATGATAGCCACGAAATGCACTGTCAGAAGGATAAAGGAAAAATGACTTAATATTAATGAGCACTCTTTTCTGTATAAGTTTACAAGCAATCTGCATTGTTGTGACAACAGTAATAAAGATCAACCAGTCATCACAAAAAAAAATTGTAACTCTTTTCAGTGAGTCCTTGCATTAATTTATGAGGAGGAAAACAAATCATCAGACTGCTGAAATATCATGTATAAGTTTACAAGCAATCTGCATTGTTGTTACAACAGTAATAAAGATCAACCAGTCATCACAAAAAAAATTGTAACTCTTTTCAGTGAGTCCTTGCATTAATTTATGAGGAGGAAAACAAATCATCAGAGTGCTGAAATATCAAAACAGGGCAGCTTTAAATCAATTGTCATGATAGTGAAAAGGTGTATTGGGAAAGCGGGGGGAGTTTTTTATGATCGGTTTGAGGGCAGATGTGGTTCAACAACAAAGGGATGATGATCCTCGGCAGTGATAATCCATGCTGTTAAAATGTGATTTCCAGGTGGAGGTAAATGCTTCATGTACAATCACAATGAAAGATGAGGGAGTTGGGATTGTTGTAAATCTGGTCAGGTGCAAACCCCAATCATATGTAAATATGATGGGGAATGACAGGCCGATCCTGTTGGTTGAACTAACATTGTGGATGCACGGAGATAGAGGTAACAGTAATAAGATACCATTGCCAACCCCGGCAAAGCTGCACTAATTCTCCTCAGTTATCAACACATAACATCCAAGAAGATCACTGTAGTAAATTAACACTGGATTCTCTACTTTCAATGTGGATACCTGCAAGCTTTTGAAACTTAAAAACATGCTGTTCATCATTGAGTTCAAAATGTACAGTAAGTTTACAAAGGCAAACTGTCGAGTTAAACTGGGTGTTGTTCAGAAGCTCGGGCGGATTTCACAGGGCACCTTTAGTAAAATAAACTGTCCAGGCATACACTGGAAATTCAGTGTTTTAGAAGATTGCTTGTGCACAGGTATCTGAATTGAAAGTAACTACAGAGAGTTGTGAATACAGGCCAGATCAGACACAACCCAACCTTCCATCCATTGACTGAATGTACACGAGTTAAACTGGGTGTTGTTCAAAAGCTCGGGCGGATTTCACAGGGCACCTTTAGTAAAATAAACTGTCCAGGCATACACTGGAAATTCAGTGTTCCAGAAGATTGCTTGTGCACAGGTATCTGAATTGAAAGTAACTACAGAGAGTTGTGAATACAGGCCAGATCAGACACAACCCAACCTTCCATCCATTGACTGAATGTACATTTCTTGTTGCCGCAGAAAGCCAGCCAACACCATTAAAGAGCCTCCTACCCCGGTTAAACTCTCCTTCAACCTCTTCCGTCAGTCCGGAGATACAAAAGCATAAACACGGAGAACACTGTGTTCAAGAATAACTTCGTCCCCATAGTTATTTGAATTCTGAATGGACCTCTCAAATTTTCAACCTAATGTTGGTCTTGCTTCTTCTGCACCTTCCTTGTAGCTATAACTCTGTATCCCTCACTCTGTTCAATCACCCGATGGCCTTTGTGTCTTTCCATGGAACATTCTCGCACTGCAAGCAAAACAAGTTTTTTTCCCCCCACAATACAGAGGGAAACGTGACAATATAATAATAAATTATATAAAATCAACTCAGGGTTGAGAAAAAAAAAGTAAACGGCCGAGATGATGGAAGAGTAACCTTGTCTATCAGCAGAGCCAGTGGAATCCCTTGTGAGGCAAGACCCATTACATGGTGTCTACAGCTGAACAGTGCGAAATGCCTGAGGACGGCTTGCTCAATGTTGGAGGGGGTGGGGGGGGGGAGGTTGCTACAATTTCAAAGGGACTGGCATGTAATGCTGCATCACTGGGAAAGTTGCTGAAATGACAGAGATGGTGCAAAAGCAAAAGGATACCCCGAAAAGTAACAGAGTTTGGGACAATTGCAGTCAGGATCATTGTTGGAGGCAATGGCTCTGGGAGAAGTATTCGTTGAAAAGACAATGGTCGAGCTGGGAGTTGGAGAAGGTTTGGAGACATAGAGACTTGCAGCACAGAAAATAAAAATGCACTTTGTCCGATAGAATCCATGAAACAACTGCCACAGAATTCTCATTCAGTTTTCCAGCATTAAAGTCCATAACCCTGACATTTAAAGAGTTCAATGCTATCGGGGATCTGCTTCTACTACCTTTTCAGGAAGTAAGTTCCACATTGTCACAACACTGCCGGTGGAAAACTCAAACCAGACCGCAAAGTGGAAAACATATTTCCTTCTGTGCTGTCTATGCCCCTTATAACAATATACGTTTAAATGATGGTCCCTGTCAATCTCCCCTGTTCCAAGGAAAACAATCCCAGTCCATCCAAACCCCCTTCATACCCAAAACTTTACTACCTTGGAGTCTTCCTGGACAGTCTCCACCTTCTTTTAGACAATCAAAGTACTGCAACATTCTAGCTGTAGCCTAGCTAATATTTTATACAGTGCCAACATATTGTCCCTGCTCCTAAACTCTATGTCTCACATTTAAAAGTCAAAAAATCCCAATACCTTCTCAACCATTTAATCGACCCGTCCGACTGCTTAAGATCTTCATGTGCACCAAGATCCCTCTGATTCAGTGTTTCCCAGGTTTCTCCCATTCATAATGTACCCCTTGGGTTTTGTGTCCCGCCAAGTGCATCAGCTCACATTCATAGATTGAATTCCAATTTCCAACAATCTTTGCATTACCAGTGAACATATCCTGGAAATCCCCTGGTATGCAGAGTTCACAGCATTTCCGAGTACCACCTTTTAACTTTCATGGAACATTGTGACCCTGTAATTTTCCTGTTTCCTTCTTCAATACATCCCACTGCTCCGACATGGATTTACTTAAAAGTTTCTGCTCTCGGTCTAATCACACCCGAACTTATTCCCTCAGTTTAGAACTTTGATTTCCCCCTCATCCTTGTCTTTTTCCATGTGAATCTTGAGTTATGATTACTGCCTGCAAAATGCTTCCTCACTGAGAGGTCAGCTCAGCTTCATTACCTAAGAATAAATCCAGGATCACTGTCAAAGTGGGGGAAGGTAAAGGAACAGTCTGGGATTAGCCAGGTGAAGCTATGAACTGTGTTGTAGGAAAGAGAGATTGAAAAACCCTCCAGTTTATCCAGCAGGCAGCAACAGAAGGATAAGCGGTTACAACAGCAGTCAATTGTTCCAGAATCAGAGGTGAAGCAGGAACACATAAGAGACGGATTATGGGGTGGGGGGGAGCTATACCAATCAGAATGGCGGAAAATTGGAATCTAAGAAATAATATCCGACCTGAACATTCGGGGAGAAGCTATGGGAAATCGTCAAGGGTGATTTGTCAGAACATGTTTTGCTCTCTCAGTGAGAATGGGTCATGGCCCCTGTGGGTTTAAGGAATGCTCAGTTTTATTGTATATTTTACAGTCGAGCGGATAACCATGGTCAGAAAGGAAAGTCATCCTCAGTGTGGAGCTCTGTCGTCATTCAGAAAAAAAAACTACTTGCAGGTGGGATATGGGAAGAGGAATGAAGAATGCAATGACAAATCCAATGTTTAACAAGTCCGAGGGAAATAGTATTTGTTTTTATTTCTATTTCGATCCTATATTTTGGAATCCGAGAATGTACACTTGACCACTGTGCACTTGTCTGTCCTCATAGGGACACCCTCCATCCACAAACAGCAGGTCTCACAGCAGATTACAGCTTTGAACCGAGACATGGATGGAACGAGCTGCGAGAGGAAGTGGTGATGGTGAGTAAAATTAAAACATTTAAAAGGCATGGGTATTTGAACAGGAAGAATTTAGAGGGATTTTGGCCAAATGTTGGCAAATGGGATTAGGTTCATTTTCGATATCTGGTCGGTATTGAGGAGTTGACAAAGGGGCCTTTTCTGTGCAGCATGATTCTATAAAAAGAAAATTATTCCTCAAATCTTCATCACTCCTATAATTGGAAAGGTCAATCCGTGCTCCTCAACAGTTACCCAAGCCGACAGCGTATTCTGAACATTCAACAGTCAGAGCTAACTAAATCTGAAAGCCACACTGTGGAGAGGAGGTTAATCAGCTCAAAACCCTTTTACTTTCGTGCTCCCTAAAGTAGGAAGGAGGAAATGTGCTGCTATCAATACAACTGTACAAACACAGATACACGCAGGAATGTGAGAACACTGTTTATGAGATCCACTGCACTGACTGACCAAGATCCATTACAGGTCTATAAGGTAGCCTCCAGTCTAAGATGCAATTCAGGAGTTCATAACATTTAACTAAGGGTGATCATGTAGTAAAGCAATGAAACAACAGAATTTTTAAAATATCCACTTTATCTGTATGATATTTCAACTAGGGAGTGGGTATAACATTAAATATTACATCAGAATGCAAATCTCTGAAGGAACAATTAAAATCAGGAGAGATGTCATCCACAAATTGTAAATAATTATAAACACTTACCAGGAACACCACTGATGGCAAGAACCATGTAGAAAACTTTCTTGGCTAATTGAATTGGCAGATGCATTTTCAGTGCAGAGTGGCAATCCTTTATTCTTGCACATAAAAATGCAAGCATTAAACTCTGCGATGTTATATTCTCTGCGTGTTTCCATTATATTCTGTGTGATCTCCGCTGGGAGATCGGTGTTGCAGCTCTGATGATGACAACTTTATCATTTCCAGTTGGTAGAAGATGTTTCTCACTGAAATTGGATTGTGACAGGTAACGGATGACCTCATCGAGGGAAGAATCATAATTGGAAACTGTGCTAATTGTTGTTGGATACATTCCTCCAATTTGTCAACTCTCTGGAGACAGATTTTAATCAATCTGCTCAGAGATGTAACACTGCACCTATGGAAAAGACAGAACTTGAAGCCAGGGCCAGCGGCCCAGAGCTGGGGACACTGCCCCTTTACTAATTCATTCACTGTACATCATGGAGCTCTGTACCAATGCAAATAGCAACATCAAGGCCGGATCATATAACGTTAAGGATGTGTAGCCGCTGTCTCATTAGAAAACCCAGCAATTCTCGCCACTTTATGAACAGAGAGGCAGCCTGCTGTTGTAATAATGCTGCCTTCACATAAAGAGATTACATTGCTTTCTAGTGGATGGATATGATTTTGTTTGCTGCATCAACCTTGTTTTCCTCTTCCTTAATGCCCCGCTAACATCGATATTTGCTTTCTAATTTGTGTTGGAATTTTGTCCAGCAACTTGGTATTGAGGGAATGTGCCTCAGATTGTCATGACGATTTATTGTATAAATCTCTGACATTAGCGAGCACTCTACCGTAGCTCTACCATGGACTGTCATTACCCATGTCTCAGATAATTCCCATCATCCTAGATTACTTGTCGGAATGTAGTTGACCTGTCATTGTACCATGTCCGTCCCATCTCTGTGTTGGAGAAATTCAGGTCCCCTCATTGTCACCCTCCTGCCGTGGCATGGATTTGCTTTTCCCAGTTGCTGATGCAATACCGTTCTGGTATAAGCTAGTTCCAAACCAGACTCAGACGGACCATTTTAGTTCTACAAAAAGTATTGGATGCTTTTTTTTTTAATCATCTCATTCTGCCATTTGCTCTTTTGACAATAACCTGAGTGTCCATTTGTCTTCCTCCTCTCTGGGAGGGGGTTAGCTTAACTCCATTTTATTGGGCCCGATGACCCACAATTTTGAGGGCACCTAATATGTAAAATCACTTCCAAATGAAACAGAAATGCCCAGCTTCTCCAAGCTATCAACATAGCTGATATCCGTATTCCTGGGACAATTCTTTTAAAGATGTGCAGCGTTCACACATCCCTTGGAAAGTTCGGTGCTCAGGTCTATATGCGACACAATAAGTGCAGCATCTCCCCAAGTACTTGAGGGCCCCAATTCATAAGCAGTTGCTGACATCAGTATTGGCTCAGAAATGTTTGGCAGGTCAGGTCATATTGGGACCACAGATGGAACCTCCATGTCCCAAACCAGATGCCGAGAAACCAAAGAGAATCTGCCCCAGCCCAGGGAGAAGCGGATAGCATTGAACCACATTGTGAATGGGACAGTATGGAGACGCACTTGGTGCCCTGTACAACAGTGACAGAAATTAACTTGTTTCAGACTGGCAGATCAATTGGAATGTAAGGGACAGCCTTTGCACTGGCTCGGGTTCACACATAATTGTGGGCTTTCAAGATCGAGCCACTGTCACCGGGGAATGTGTCATTCTGCTGGAGTAGTTCCTCTCAAACTGCCACACACAGTGCACCACAATGTGCTATTTGATCCGTTCACATCAGCGAGTCACTGAGAACACCATTATTTCACTCCGACTTTGTGCCAAGTCTGCTAAACAGAACCCGCCCTCTGCGTAATTGGCAGCTAACATTGTTATCAATCTGGCCAGAAACACTTCACCCTGGTGGAGACACTGTCATGATGTGTGTTTTGAAATTGCCCAAGTTCCTTCAGTTCCAACTGTGTCTGCAGGAACCGGGATATTACAGCCCGTTACAGCAGTTGAAGGGGAAGTGGAGATTTGGAACAATCCATCATAATCCAGAATCATAGAATGCTACAGCTGTTATAGTACTAAACAAACTAATACACACATTGTATTTGTGAGGGCTCACTGCACTGACAACCTGGCTAATTTCACCACCTGCTGAAAATGTGTTGCTGGAAAAGCGCAACAGGTCAGGCAGCATCCAAGGAGCAGGAGAATCGACGTTTCGAGCATGAGCCCTTCTTCAGGAATGAGGAAAGTGTGCCAAGCAGGCTAAGATAAAAGGTAGGGAGGAGGGGCTTGGGGGAGAGGCATTGGAAATGCGATAGGTGGAAGTAGGTAAAGGTGAGGGTGATAGGCCGGAGTGGGGGCCGGGGCGGAGAGGTCAGGAAGAAGATTGCAGATTAGGAAGGTGGTGCTGAGTTCGAGGGATTTGACTGAGACAAGGTGGGGGGAGGGAAAATGAGGAAACTGGAGAAATCTGAGTTCATCCCTTGTGTGTGGAGGGTTCCTAGGCGGAAAATGAGGCGCTCTTCCTCCAGCCATCGTGTTGCTATGGTCTGGCGATGGAGGAGTCCAAGGATATGCATGTCCTTGGTGGAGTGGGAAGGGGAGATGAAATGTTGAGTCACGGGGTGGTTGGGTTGGTTGGTCCGGGTGTCCCAGAGGTGTTCTCTGAAATGTTCCACAAGTAGGCGGCCTGTCTCCCCAATATAGCGGAGTTCACTAACCAACCCAACCACCCCGTACCTCAATACTTCAACTCCCCCTCTCACTCCACCAAGGATATGCAGGTCCTTGGACTCCTCCATCGCCAGACCATAGCAACACGAGGCTGGAAGTAGAGCGCCTCATCTTCTGCCTAGGAACCCTCCAACCACAAGGGATGAACTCAGATTTCTCCAGTTTCCTCATTTCCCGTCCTCCCACCTTGTCTCAGTCCCAACCCTCGAACTCAATACCACCTCCCTAACCTGCAATCTTCTTCCTGACCTCTCTGCCCCACCACCACTCCGGCCTATCACCCTCATCTTAACTTCCTTGAACCTATCGCATTTCGAACACCCCTCCCCCAAGTCCCTCCTCCCTACCTTTTATCTTAGCCTGTTAGACACACTTTCCTCATTCCTGAAGAAGGGCTCATGCCCGAAACGTCGATTCTCCTGTTCCCTGGATGCTGCCTGACCTGCTGCGCTTTTCCAGCAACACATTTTCAGCTCTGATCTCCAGCATCTGCAGTCCTGACTTTCTCCTAATTTCACCAACTACCTTTCATTAAATGAGCTCTAATTCCCAGTAATTCCCCATTATCTTTCCCTGAGTTAACCTGACTATGCTAAAAAAGGAGAATGCAAATGTCAGTGTTGGACAGGTTGTGGAACAAATCCTATTTCGTCATTGACAATTGGTTCTTTTGCCAGGTATCACCAGCCCGTTAATACCTTTCACCATGATCAATGTGACATGTCAGTTACTCTTGCTGAACACACTGTCAGATCGAGCCAGGGACTTGGAGACAGATGACAGCACGGAAAGCAGCCACACGGCGTTTCGGGTTTGTCTCAGTGAAGCCCAATCAACGCTGTGCCTGAAGGATGCTTGAACCAGCTTAGATCGGAGGGTCTAACACTCTCCTCACTGAGTTTTTCCAGACACACAAATGCAGCACGATTCCTATCATCCAATTAATCCCCATCACAAACATTCTGTCCATCGATCAATCTTTTTTCCTTCAAAGAAATTCTCCCAAATTGAGCAAGGCACAGCCTTCACTGAGAAACCCATGCTGACTCTCCTGGATTAATCACTCCCTGTTGAAATAACCATTGAGAGAATCTCTCAGAGTTTTGCCAGTTCTGGAAGTGTAACAGCAGCTGGTATCCCATCCTGAAACGTTCGGTAAACTTCTGATAGATGGATCTCAATGACTTCATCTTGGGGTTTTCCATTCAACATCACTTCAAAGATGTCAACGTGCGATGGCTGACATCCGAACCCATACCAACTGCTTGGAAGGTAGTAATGCTGCCCACTATACCCCCATCCCCCTGCCAGCTGGGTGTTCGCTATTCCCAAACACAGTTAACAACACCACCATCATCACTAATTGAATTGGGGCTGAAATAAAAACAGAAATAGCTGGCGAAGCTCAGCAAGTCTGGCAGCATCAGCATCAGAATACCTCAGCTCTGAAAAAGAATCACTGGATTTGAAAAGTTCCCTCTGCTTTCTCCCCACAGATCCTGCTGGTCCTGCTGAGTTTCTCCAACAATCTCCATGTTGGGTTTCAGCTCTCCAGGATCTGCAGGACTGCGTTTGTAATACCAGAGACGTTGACCCACGGAAGGGGATATTGGGTCAGGTGACGATCTACCTCATTCATTGGGGAAGATGTCAAGGAGCATCTTAAACCGGAGAAGGATCTGGGGAAATTGGAGCCGTTTAGAGAGAGAGTACAGAAGGTAAGACAGCTCAGCTCAAAGCACGGCGCTTAATGTTGCCCTGATTAAAATATTGAAGATGGCAGAGGGTCAGATGAGCTGAGACAGGGTGGGAGCTGGGCGATATTGATGATGTGGAAGGACAGTGTGTGCATCTGATCACATTCTGTCAGTCTGACTAATAGCAGTCATTCCCGGCACTGGATTCACTGAGGGGTGAAGGGTCAGTGAACAGAGTGGACTGTCCCTGTTATTCTGTTCCTGACTCTCCAGCTCTCGCTCTGTTAGTGACCTCTCAGTCTCCCGGAAGATGTGCATTCTCCAATACTGTCCAGTCGAATGAATATCATTCCTAAATAACTCCTGTCCGAGGTAATAATGATTAATTGTCTGTGTCTCCTCCTCTGTTCTGCACGTCATTGTTCAGGATTAGGAGCATATTTATTGACAGACATTGAGGATGTTATGAAACAAATCAAATCCCCCAAAATATATATTAAGAAAATGGCGCAGGCCTTTTAAAAAAAAATTCTCAAGGTAAGTGTAAGGCATTATAATTCAATTGTTCAATCTGTCAGGCTTGAAGCAAAACACACTTTGCTCCACACTATTAATAAAATACAAACAAAAGAAAGAAATATTGGAATAACGTAACTCTATTGGAAAACTTAACTGGCTGACAGATTACTAATTACTGACCAGCAACTTTTCCAATTTAGTAACACTCCATAAAACACAGGCTTCGCAAAGGTGAATGCAGTAAAAATAGATAGTCTCACATGGACTTCTGGACAAGGATTTTAACAGATTTGCTCAAAATTACATCTACTTCAGTGTTCTTGGAACAGGACAATATGTTGCTTGAGGGGACAGCTCAGATCTCTGTAGTTTCATGTTGACCTGTCTGCAGAAAGTCTGACAGATCCGTAACAAGTGACCTCTTCCTGTATATCACCAATCTCCAGGTGGAATTCCATTTCACAGGTTTTTTGGCCAACTGACCAACTGACCATCCGCAGTATACGGATGACTCTCCCAAAAGCAGTGATTAATGTTTTAACATCTGCTGTTGAATATAGTCCATCCAATTCTAGACCAGTGAGATATACCAGGAAATCAGGTGACCAATACTGAAGCCTGAGGATAAATCAATAAACTGCAGAATTCTATCACGGACTCAAAACGCTATGCCTTTTTCCCACAAGTGGGTCAGACTGCTATTACCTCTTCCAGATACCACTCCGGATTGTCTCTGCAACATCCCGCAGACCACAAACAACTATTACCTCTTCCATATTTCACTCCTGATAGTCTCTGTAACATCCTGCAGATTATAAACAACTGTTACCTCATAGAGTCATAGAGTCATAGAGATGTACAGCATGGAAACAGACCCTTCAGTCCAACCCATCCACGCCGACCAGATATCCCAATCAAACCAACCCCGCCTGCCAGCGCCCGGCCCATATCCCTCCAAACCCTTCCTATTCATAGACCCATCTAAATGCCTCTTAAATGTTGCAATTGTACCAGCCTCTACCACTTCCTCTGGCAGCTCATTCCATACACGTAACACCCTCTGCGTGAAAAGGTTGCCTCTTTGGTCTCTTTTATACCTTTCCCCTCTCACCCTAAACCTATGCCCTCTAGTTCCTGACTCCATGACCCCAGGGAAAAGACTTTGTCTATTTACCTGATCCATACCCCCCATAATTTTGTAAACCTCTATAAGATCACCTCAGCCTCCGACGTTCCAGGGAAAACAGACCCAGCCTGTTCAGCCTCTCCCTATAGCTCAAATCCTCCAGCCCTGACTCTGTAACATCCTGTAGATTATAAACAACTATAACCTCTACCAGACTTCATTCCTGTTTGTCCCTGTACCAATATTACCTCTTCCAGATTTCACTCCTGATTGTCTGTAAAATCCTGCAGACCATAAACAATTATTACGCCTTCCAGATTCCGTTTCTGCTTGTCTCTGTAACATTATGCAGATTACAAAGAACTATTATTCTCTTCTCAGTTTCATTCCTGCATGTCCCTGGAACATCATGCTGATCATAAACAACTATTCCCACTTGCAGATTTCATTTCAGCTTGTTTCTTTAAATTACTGCAGATTATATACAACTATCAGCTCTTACAGATGTCACTCCTGCTTGTCTCTGTAACATTCCGCAGACCATAAACAAGTATGAGCTATTCTAGATTTCATTCCTGTTTGTCCCAGTGAAATTCTGCAGACTAGAAACAACCATTGTCTCTGTCATATTTCACTCCTGTTTGACCCTGTAACATCCCACAGACCATAAGCACCTAATACTTCTTCCAGATTTCACTCCCGCTTTTCTATGTAACATCTTCAAGATTATAAACACCTATTACCTCTTCCATATTTCACTCCTGTTTAGCCCTGCAGCATTCTGCAGGGAAAAGACTTTGTCTATTTAACTGATCCATGCCCCCCATAATTTTGTAAACCTCTATAAGATCACCCCTCAGCCTCCGACGTTCCAGGGAAAACAGACCCAGCCTGTTCAGCCTCTCCCTATAGCTCAAATCCTCCAGCCCTGACTCTGTAACATCCTGTAGATTATAAACAACTATTACCTCTTACAGACTTCACTCCTGCTTGTCCCTGTACCAATATTAGCTCTTCCAGATTTCACACCTGAAGTGGGATTTCACTCCCGCTTTTCTATGTAACATCTTCAAGATTATAAACAACTATTACCTCTTCCAGATTTCATTCCGGCTTGTCTCTGTAAAATACTGCAAACAATAAACAACTTTTATGTCTTCCAGACTTCGTTCCTGCTTGTCTCTGTACCATGCAGGAGATCAGAAACCACTATTGCCACTTCCAGATTTCACTACTGCTTATCTCTGTAAAATCTTTGTAACCCTAATCAACCGTAACCTCATTCAGATTTCACTCCTGCTTGTCTCTGTAACATCCTGCAGACCATAACTGTGAGCTCTTCCAGATTTCATTCCTGCTTTTCCCTATAAAATTGTGCTCACACCAAACAGCTATTACCTCTTCCAGGTTTCATTCCACATTGACTCTGTAACATTCTCCAGATTATAAGCAACTATTACCTCGTCCAGACTTCACTCCTGCTTGTCCCTGTAACATCCTGCAGATCATAAAGTATTAATTTCTTTTCTAGATATCACTCCTCCTTGTCTCTGTAACATACTGAAGACTATATAAACAATTATTACATCTCGAGAATTCATTCCTGCTTGTCTCTGTACCATGCTGCAGATAATAAACCAATATTACCTCTTCCAGATTGCACTCCTGATTGTCTGCAAAATCCTGCAGACCATAAACCAACTATTACCTCTTCCAAATTTCATTTCGGCTTGTCTCTGTAAAATACTACAAACAATAAACAACTTTTACGTCTTCCAGACTTCGTTCCTGCTTGTCTCTGTACCATGCAGGAGATCATAAACCACTATTACCACTTCCAAATTTCACAACTACTTATCTCTTTATCATCCTGCAGACCATAAACAACTATTACCTCTTCCACATTCCACTCGTGACTGTCTCTGTAAAATCTGTAAAAACAAACTAGCACCTTTTCCAAGTTTCACTCCTGCTTACCTCTGTACCATCTGGCAGTTTATAAACAACTATTACCTCTTCTAGGTTTCACTCCTCCTTGACTCTGCAACACCCTGCAGATAATAAACAGCTATTACCTCTTCCAGATTTCATTCTGGCTTGTCTATGTCACTTCCTGCAGATTATAAACAATGGTTACCTCCTCCACATTTCATTCCAGCTTGTCCCTGTAAAAATCTTCAGATTAGAAACAACTAATACCTCTTCCATATTACACTCTTGTTTGGCTCTGTAACATCCTGCAGATTATAAAAAATGATTACATCTTCCAGATTTCACTCCTGCTTGTCTTTGTAACATCCTGCAAACTATAAACAGCTATTGCCTTTTCCAGATTTCATTCCTGCTTGACCATGTAATATCCTACAGACCATGAACAACTATTATCTCTAACAGATTTCATTCCAGCTTGTCTCTCAAGGTCACCCAGATTTCATTCCCGCTTGTTTCTGTAACACCATGCTGATCAAAATCAAAAATTCCCTCTAACAGACTTCATTCTGGATCTTTTCTGTAATTTCCTGCAGATTATAAACAACTAATACCTCTTCCAGATTTCACTCCTGATTGTGGTCTGCCGGATTTTACAGACGCAATCAGGACTGACATCTGGAAGAGGTAATAGTCGTTTCTAATCTGCAGGATGTTACAGGATCAGACTGGAGTGAAATATGGAATAGGTAATAGGTGTTTATAATCTGGAGGATGTTACATAGAAAAGCGGGAGTGAAATCTGGAAGAGGTAATAGTTGTTTATAATCTGCAGGAAATTATAGAAACAATCCAGAATGAAGTCTGTTGAGGGAATTTTTGGTTATGATCAGCATGGTGTTACAGAAACAATCCAGTACGAAATCTGGAAGAGGTAATAGTTCTTTATAGTCTGCATGATGTTACAGAAACAAGCGGGAATGAAATCTGGGTGACCTTGCGAGACAAGCCAGAATGAAATGTCTTCGAGATAATAGTTGTTCATGGTCTGTACGATATCACAGGGTCAAGCGGGAGTGAAATCTGGAAAAGGCAATAGCTGTTTGTGGTCTGCAGGATGTTACAGAGACAAGCAGGAGTGAAATCTGGAAGAGGTAATAGTTGTTTGTGGTCTGCCGGATTTTACAGGGACAAACAAATATTAGCTCTTCCAGATTCCATTCCTGATTGTCTCTGTAACATCCTGCAGACAATAAACAACTATTATGTCTTCCAGATGTCACTCCTGCTTGTCTCTGTAAAATCCTGCAGCCCATAAACAACTAGTACCTCTTCCAGATTTCACTCCTGAATGTCGCTGTAAATCCTGCAGACATTCTGTATAACATATCCCAGATTATAAACAACTATTACTTCTGCGATATTTCACACCTATTTGACCCTGTATATCCCTGCAGATCATAAACAACTATTACCCCTTCTAGATTTCACTCCTGCTTGTTTCTGTAACATCATGCTAATCATAAACAACAAGTATCTCGAACAGATTTAACTCTGAATTGTTTCTGTAACGTCCGGCAGATTATAAACAGCTAATACCTCATCTAGATTCCATTCCTACTTGTCCCTGTAAAATTCTGCAGACCAGAACCAACTATTACCTCTTCCATATTTCACTCCTCTTTGACTCTGTAACATTGTTTATATTATAAACAACTATTACCTCATGCAGATTTCATTCCTGCGTGTCTCTGTGCCATCCTGCAGATCATAAACAACTGTTACCTCTTCCATATGTCACTCTTGCTTGTCGCTGTAACAACTGGGAGATTATAAACAACTTGAACCTCTTCCAGATTTCATTCTTGCTTGTCTTAGTAACATTCTGCAGACCATAAACAACTATTACCTCTTCCATATTTCACTCCTCTTTGACTCTGTAACATTGTTTATATTATAAACAACTATTAACTCATGCACATTTCATTCCTGTGTGTCTCTGTGCCATCCTGCAGATCATAAACAACTGTTACCTCTTCCGTATGTCACTCTTGCTTGTCGCTGTAACAACTGGGAGATTATAAACAACTTGAACCTCTTCCAGATTTCACTCCTACTTGTCTTAGTAACATTCTGCAGACCATAAACAACTATTACCTCTTCCAGATTTCACTGCTGTTTGTCCCTATAATATCCTGCAGACTATAAACAAGTATTACCTTTTCTAGATTTCATTCCTGCTTGCCTCTGTAGCATGCTCCAGAGCATAAAAAAGTATTAACTCTTTTATTTTTCAATCCTGCTTGATTCTGCAACATCCAGCACACCATAAACAACTATTGCCACTACCAGATTTCATTCCTGCTTGACTCTGTAACATTCTATAGACATACAAATGTATAACTACATCCATTTTTCACTCCTGTTTGAAGCTGCAACATCCTGTAGAACATAAACAACTATTACCTCTTCCAGATTTCATTCCTGCTTGTCTGTTTAACATCCAGCAATTACCTCAAACATATTTCATTCCGGATTTTTTTCTGTAACTTGCTGCAGATTATACATAAGTATTATCACTTCCATTGCTCACTCCTGCTTACCTCTGCAACATCTGGCAGATTATACACATCTATTACCTCTTCCAGATTTCACTCCTGCTTGACTGAGTAACATCCTACAGACTATAAACAAATATTACTTCTTACAGATTTCACTCCTGCTTGTCTCAGTAACATTCTGCAGGACATAAACAGCAATTACTTCTTCCAGAATTCATTCCTGCCTGTCCCTGTAACTTCTTGCAAACCATAAACATCTATTACCGCTTCCAGATTTCACTCCTGCTTGTCTCTGTAATTTCCTGAAAATTATAAATACCTCTTACCTCTTCCCGATTTCACCCTGCTTGTCTCTGTAACATCCTGCAGACCATAAACAACTATTACCACGTCCAGATTTCATTCCAGCTTGTTCTGTAAATACCTGCAGATTATAAATAACTGTTACCTCTTCCAGATTTCACTCCTGCTTGAATCTGTAACATCCTGAAGAACATAAACACGAATTACCTCTTCCAGATTACACTCATGCTTGTCTCTGTGGGTAGTATGGTGACCCGGGTTCAATTCCTGCCTCGGGCGACTGTCAGTGCGGAATTTGCACATTCTCCCCGTGTCTGAGGGTGTTTCCTCCGGGTGCTCCGGTTTCCTCCCACAATCCAAAGATGTGCAGGTTAGTTTGATTGACCTTGCTAAATTGCCCGTAGTGTTAGATGAAGTGGTAAAATGTTGGGGATTGGGTTTGATTGGATTGCTCTTCGGATGGTTGGTGTGGACTTGTTGGGCCTAAGGGCCTGTTTCCACACTGTAAGTAATCTAATCAAATCCAGCAGATTATAAACAAATATTACCTCTTCCAGATTTCATTCCTGCTTGTCTCTGTAACATTCTGCAGATAATAAACAAATATTATGTCTTCCAGATTTCACTCCTGCATGTCTGTGTAATATCCTGCAGACTATAAACAACTATTACCTCTTCCAGATTTCACTCCTGCTTTCCTCTGTACATTCTTCATACCATAAAAAAGTATTACCACTTCCATTTTTCACTCCTGCTTGAATCTGCAACATCCTGCAGACCATAAACATCTATTACCTCTTCCAGATTTTATTCCTGCTTCTCTCTGTAAAATACTGCAGAACATACTCATCTATATCCTCCTCTCGGTTTCATTCCTGCTTGTCTCTGTAACTCTGTAGATCATAAACATCTATTACGTCTTCCAGATTTCACTCCTGCTTATCTCTGTAGCATTCTGCAGACCACAAACAATGATTACATCTTCAAGATTTCACTCCTGCTTGTGTTCTCTAACATCCTGCAGACCACAACAATTATTACCTACTCCATATTTCATTCCTGCTTGACCCTGTAACATCCTGCAGATGATAAACAACTATTACCTCTTCCAGATTTCATTCTGGTTTGACCCTGTAACATCCTGCAAACCATACACATCTTTGACCTCCTCTAAATTTCATTCCTGCTTGTCTCTGTAACATTCTGCAGAGCATAAACAATTATTACCTCTTCCAGATTTCAATTCTGCTTGTGTCTATAACACCCTACAGATTATAAACAACTATTACCTCTTCCAGATTTCTCTCCTGTTGGTCTCTGTAACTATCTGCAGATCATAAACAACTATTGTCTCTTCCATATTTCTTTCCTGCTTACCTCTGCAACATCCTGCAGACCATAAGCAACTAGTAGCTCTTCCAGATTTCACTCCGGCTTGTCTCTGTTAAATACTGTACACCATAAACAACTATTACCTCGACCAGATTTTACGCCTGCTTGTCTCTGTACAATCTGGCAGTTTATAAACAAATATTAGCTCTTCCAGATTTCACTCCTGGTTGTCTGTGTAACATCCTGAAGACCATACACATCTATGACCTACTCTAGATTTCATTCCTGCTTGTCCTGTAACATTCTGCATAATATAAACATGTATGACCTCTTCTAGATTTCATTCCAGCTTGCCCCTGTAATATTCTCCAGACCATAAAAAACTATTACCTCTTTTATTTTTCACTCCTTCTTGTCTCTGTAACATCCGGCAGATTATATACCGCTATTACCTCTCCCAGATTTCACTCCTGCTTGTCTCTGTACAATTCGGCAGTTTATAAACAAATATTAGCTCTTCCACGTTTCATTCCTGCTTCTCTCTGTAACATTCTTCAGACTGTAAACAAATATTAGCTCTGCCACGTTTCATTCCTGCTTTTCTCTGTAACATTCTGCAGACTGTAAACAAATAGTAACCTCTTCCAGATATCACTCCTTCTTGTCTCTGTCACATTCTGCAGACCACAAACAAACGAAGCTGTATCATAACACTATTCCAATGAGCCACCACACACTGCAGCACAGACGAACTTCGGAAAAGAGAGGAGAACCACCTATACAACGTATTCAGGAAGAACGGATACTGAAATAATACAGTGCGCAGATTCCTCAAGAACAAACCACGACAAGCAGACCAAACACAGCCAGACACCCTAACCACCTTACCATACATCAAAGAAGTTTCAGACATGACAGCCAGACTACTAAGATCCCTCGGAATCCCTAGTAGCACACAAACCTACCAACACTCTCAAACAAAAACTAATAAACCTAAAAGACCCAGTACATCCCATGGACAAAACCAACGTTGTCTACAAAATCCCATGCAAGGACTGCCACAAACACTACGTAGGACAAACAGGAAGAAAGTTAGCCACCAGGATACACGAACACCAACTAGCCACAAAAAGACACGACCCTCTCTACCTCGTAGACCTACACACGGATGAAACAAACTACCATTTCGACTGGGACAACACATCTATCCTGGGACAGGCTAAGCAAAGACATGCCAGAGAATTCCTAGAGGCCTGGCACTCCAATCACAACAGCATAAACAAACACATAGATCTAGATGCTATCTATCAACCCCTCAGAAAACAAACAGGAAATGACATCACCACAAACCCCAGGAATCCTATCCAGGAGAAAGATATAAATAGAAAGCAGGAGACAACAGATTCGCTTAAATTGGAGGTCGCCACTGATGATGTTACCTAGCCAGGCAACGAAACGTCTGGATATCAAACCTCCAGCTCAGTGAGCAAACCTACACCCTAATTCTCAACCTGAGCTACAAACCTTCACAAACCTTGCAACTACAAACAACTATTACCTCTTCCAGATTTCATTCCTGCTTGTCTCTGTACCATCCTGCAGACAAGAAACAGCTATTACCTCTTCCAGATTTCACTCCCTATTGTCTCTGTAACATCCTGCAGACAATAAACAACGATTACCTCTTCCAGAATTTCACTCCCTCTTGGCTCTGTGACATCCTGCAGACAATAAACAAATATTACCTCTTCCAGATTTCACTCCTGCTTGTCTCTGCACAACCCGGCAGGTTATAAACAAATATTGGCACTTCCACGTTTCATTCCTGCTTCTCTCTATAACATTCTGCAGACTGTATACAAATATTATCTCGTCCAGATTTCACTCCCTCTTGCCTCTGGAACATTCTGCAGACCACAAACAACTATTACCTCTTCCAGATTTCATTCTGGCTTGACCCTGTAACATCCTGCAGACAATAAACAGTTATTACCTCTTCCAGATTTCACTACTGCTTGCGATAATAACATCCTGCAGTCCACAGACAACTATCACATCTTCCAGGTTTCACTCCTGTTTGACCCTGTATCATCTTGTAGTCCATAAACAGCTATTACCTCTTCCAGATTTCACTCCTGCTTGTATCTGTAAATCCTGCAGACCATAAACAACTATTACCTCGTCCAGATTTCACTCCTGCTTGTTTCTGTTACATCATGCTGATTATAAACAACAATTACCTCGAGCTGAGTTCACTCCGAATTGTTTCTGTAATTTCTGGCAGATTATAAATAACAATTACATCACCTAGATTCCATTCCTGCTTGTCCCTGTAAAATTTTGCAGACCAGAAACAACTATTACCTCTTCCTTATTTCACTCCTGTTTGACTCTGTAACATCGTTCAGATTATAACAAACTATTACATCTTCCAGATTTCATTCTTGCTTGTCTCTGTGCCATCCTGCAGATCATAAACAACCATTACATCATCCATTCGTCACCCCTGCTTGTCGCTGCAACACCTGGCAGATTATAATCAACGTGAACCTCTTCCAGATTTCATTCCTGCTTGCCTCTGTAACATTCTGCAGACCACAAACAATTACTACATCTTCCAAATTTCACTCCTGCTTGTCTCTGTAACATCTGGCAGATTATCAACAAGTATTACCTCTTCCAGATTTCACTCCTGTTTCTGTCTATAACGTCCTGAAGACTATAAACAAGTTGGCCTCTTCCAGATTTCACTCCTTCTTGTCTTTGTAACATGCTACAGACCACACACATCTACCCAATCTCTTCCAGATTTCAATGCTGCTTGACCCTGTAACATCCTGCAGACGATAGACAAGTATGACATCTTCCAGATTCCCTTCATGCTTGTGTCTATAACATTGTGCAGATTATAAACAAATGCAAGCTATCCAGATTTCATTCCTGTTTGTCTCTGTCACATTCGGCAGACTATAACCAACTAACACTTCTCCCATAATTCACTCCTGCTTATTGCTGTAACATCATGCTGATCAGAAACAAAAATTACCTCTAACAGATTTCCTTCCGGATTGTTTCTGTAACTTACTGCAGGTTATAAACAAATATTACCTCTTCCAGATTTCACTCCTGCTTGTCACTGTATCGTCCATACTCAACTATTATCACTTCCAGATTTCACTCCTGATTGTCTCTGAAAAATCCTGCACACCATACACAAACATTACCTCTTTCAAATGTCACTCCTGTTTGATTCTGTATCATCCTACAGACCATAAACAACTATTACCTCTTCCAGATTACACTCCTGAATGTCTCTGTAAATCCTGCCGACAATAAACAACTATTACCTCTTCCGGATTTCACTCCTGCTTGTTTCTGTAACATCATGCTGATCATAAATAACAATTACCTCGAACAGATTTCATTCCGGATTGTTTCTGTAACTTCCAGCAGATTATAAACAGCTATTATATCACCTACATTCCATTCCTGCTTGTCCCTGTAAAATTCTGCAGACCTGAAACAGCTATTACCGCTTCCTTATTTCACTCCTGTGTGGCTCTGTAACATTGTTCAGATTATAAACAATTATTACCTCTTCCATTTTTCACTCCTGCTTGCATCTGCAACATCCTGCAGAGCATAAACAGCTATTACATCATTTTACGTCACCCCTGCTTGTCGCTGCAACACCTGGCAGATTATAATCAACGTGAACCTCTTCCAGATTTCATTCCTGCTTCTCTCTGTAACATTCTGCAGACCACAAACAATTACTACACCTTCCAGATTTCACTCCTGCTTGTCTCTGTACAATGTGGCAATTTATAAATAAATATTACCTCTTCCAGATTTCACTCCTGCTTGTCTCTGTACAATCTGGGAGTTTATAAATAAATATTGCCTTTTCCAGATTTCATTCCTGCTTCTCTCTGTAATATTCTGTAGATTGTAAACGAATATTACCTCTTCCAGATTTCACTCCTGCTTGTCCCTGTAACATCCAGCAGATTATACACAACTATTACCTCTTCCAGATTTCATTCCTGCTTGCCACTGTAACATTCTCCAGGCCATAATAAGTATTCCCTCTTTTATTTGTCACTCCTGCTTTTCTCTGTAACATCTGGCACACTATAAACAGCAATTACCTCTTCCAGATTTCATTTCTGCTTGACCCTGTAACATCCTGCAGATTATAAACAACTATTATCTCTTCCAGATTTCACACCTGCTTGTCTCTGTGCCATCCTGCAGATTATAAACAACCATTACATCATCCATACGTCACCCCTGCCTGTCGCTGTAACATCTGGCAGATTATAAACAACATCAACCTCTTCCAGATTTCACTCCTGCTTGCCTCTGTAACATTCTGCAGACCACAAAAAACTACTACACCTTTCAGATTTCACTCCTGCTTCTCTCTGTAACATTGTGCAGACCACAAACAACTACTGCACCTTCCAGATTTCACTCCTACCTTTCTCTATAACATTCTGCAGAGCACAAACAACTACTACACCTTCCAGATTTCACTCCTGCTTGTGGCTATAACATTAGGAAGACTATAAACAACCATTACCTAGTCCAGATTGCACTGCAGCTTGTCTCTGTAACATGCTACAGACCACAAACAACTACAATCACTCAGATTTCATTCCTGCTTGTGTCTATAACATTCTGCAGACCACAAACAACAATTGCCTCTTCCAGATTTCAATCCAGATTGTCTCTATAAAATCCTGCACACCGTAAACAACTATTACCTCTTCCAGATTTCATTCCTGCTTCTCAAGCAGGAATAACAAATGATTGTTATTTGAGTGGGTGTGATCCAGACCCCAGGTCCTACAAAGTATGGCCTCCCTCCCTCCTCCTCTAACCTCAATTAAAATCCACAGACTTGCCCCAAATAGAGTGTCCAAGGAGGTTCATGTGGATTGAAGAGTGAGGCATTAGCTCAGGAGTCTTTGACAAGGAGGTTGAGTGAAGTGAATACGCCACAGTTGAAGAGGGTGAAGACATGACTGCCAAGCTGGTTCAGTGTGCTATATGCTTGATGTGGGAGGTCAACGACTCTGGTGTGTCTGGCTGGTATAAGTGTGGAAAGTGTGTGCACATTCAGCTACTGACAGAGCATATTGCAGCACTAATGAACGAACTCGAGGACCTTAGGCTCATACGAGAGAACGAGATATTTCAGGCTAAGACCTTCAGCGAGGTTATTACACCAATCGTACCAGAAGAGGGCAGACGATGAGGAAGGCAGAGAGGAGACAGGTGCAAGACACCCGGGGGAAGTATCTGTCAGGAACAAGTTGAATCTTTTGGAAAGAGTAGAGACAGATGACACTGCCAGTCCGCAAGGCGGCCAGGTCTGTCAATCAAACGTTGGCGTGGAGACAGAGCGGAACAGTCGGGCATTGCACAGAGACGTGGCAATAGGGGACTCCATATTGAGAGGAGCTGAATGGGGTTTTTGTGGCAGCAGATGGGAATTAAGGCTGGTGTGTTGCCTTCCTGGTGCAAGGGTTAAATACATCACAGACAGAGTGCAGGAAATCCTCAAGGGCGAAGGTGAAGAGCCAGGGGTGGTGGTACATGTCGGAAAAAATGATGCCGGGAAGAAGAGGAGGAACATACTACAGCGGGACCTCGGAGAATTAGGAAGAAGGCTGAAAAGCAGGACGTCCAGGGTGGTTATCTCCGGTTTGCTTCCAGTTCCTCGGAATGGAGAGGCCAGGAACAGGGAGGTAATGGATATGAGCGTGTGGCTGGGGAGCTGGTGCAGGAAGCAAGGATTTAAGTTCTTGGATCACTGGGGTATGTTTTGTGGTAAGCATAAATTCTACAAGAGAGACGGTTTGCACCTTAATAGGTTAGGGATTGACCATTATTCCACACTTCCCCTTCAAAGTCTTTCATTTTACACCTTTATATCCTTGTCATTTCTCACTGACATTTGTCTTCAACATTTATCTATAGTCCAGGGCATGGAGGTTCGAGCTGGGGAACACAGGGAATTTCAATGGGGATGTTGGTGCTGGGAGACAAGACCCAAGAAGGTACTTCTGCTTCTCCTGACCCACCAGAATTTTGCAGTAAACAGAATTTTAAGATTCATAAATAACAGCAGAAAGTGCGAGAGAAACTTTGTAGGTCTGGCAGCATTAATGGGGAGAAAAACAGCTAATTTTTCAAGTTTGATGCTATTCTTTTTTAGAACTGAAATGGGCTGGAAAACAGTGATTATTTGATGCTTTTTAAAAAATGCTCATCTTGACCTCTTCCAGCCTCCCATAAGCTTGTGTTATCAAGGTTCATAATGAATGAGTCCGCCAGGACTTTGACTTAAAATAGATCACTTTGCCACTGATGAGCCACATTTCCATTTGAGGTAGGTCTTCACCTGCTTGAGATGTTGCTTTGTACTCTGCCTGATTCTTAGAACAGCTGATTGGATTCTTAGAACAGCTGGTGCTGGAGCCTACCAGGGAGAAGGCAATTCTGGATCTGGTATTGTGCAACAAACCAGAATTAATCAGGGACCTCAAAGTGAAGGAACCATTGGGAAGTAGTGACCATAATACAATAAGCTTCAATCTGCAATTTGAGAGGGAGAGGGTACAATCGGAAGTGACAATATTTCAGTTGAATAAAGGGAACTATGGAGCTATGAGGGAGGAGCTGGCCAAAGTTCAATGGTGCAATACCTTAGCAGGGATGACACTGGAGGAACAATGGCACATATTTATGGGTATAATGCAGAAGATGCAGGATCAGTTCATTCCAAAAAGGAAGAAAGATCTTAGGAGGAGGCATGGGTGGCCGTGGCTGATGACGGAAGTTACGAAACATATAAAGTCAAAAGAGAAAAAGTATAACATAGCAAAAATAAGTGGGAAAACGGAGGACTGGGAAGCTTTTAAAGAACAACAGAGGATTACTAAGAAGGAAATACTAAGAGAAAAAATGAGATACGAAGCTAAACTGGCCAAAAATATAAAGGAGGAGAGTAAAAGTGGTATGTAAAGGTAAAAAAATTGTTAAGACTAAAATTGGGTCCTTGAAGACAGAAACAGGGGAATATATTACAGGGAACAAAGAAATGGCATAAGAGTTGAATTGGTACTTCAGATCTGTGTTTACTTGGGAAGACACAAGCAATCTCCCTGAGGTAACAGCGGCTGAAGGACCTGACCTGAAGGGAATTTATATTTGCCAAGAATTGGTGTTGGAGAGACTGTTGGGTCTGAAGTTTGATAAGTCTCCGGGGCCTGAAAGAGTTGGCTCGAGAAATCGTGGATGCATTGGTGATTATTTTCCAGAGTTCGATCGATTCGGGATCAGTTCCTGCGGATTGGAGGGTGGCTAATGTTGTACCACTTTTTTAGAAAGGAGCAAGAGAGGAAACAGGAAATTATAGAGCAGTTAGTCTGACCTCAGTGTGGGAAAGATGATGGAGTCTATTATAAAGGATGAAATTACGACACATCTGGATAGTAGTAACAGGATAGGTCAGAATCAGCATGGATTTATGAAGTGGAAATCATGCTTGACTAATTTTATGGAATTTTTTGAGGATATCACTCTAAAGATGGACAAGGGAGATCCAGTGGATGTCGTGTACCTGGACTTTCAGAAAGCCTTTGATAAAGTCCAACCTCGGAGGTTAGTGAACAAAATTAGGGCGCATGGTATTGGGGGCAAAGTACTGACTTGGATTGAAAATTGGTTGGCTGACAGGAAACAAAGAGCACTGATAAACCGCTCCCATTCGGAATGGCAGGCAGTGACCAGTGGGGTACCTCAGGGATCAGTACTGGGACTGCAGCTTTTTACAATATATATATTAATGAGATAGAAGATGGTATTAATGGTAACATTAGTAAATTTGCTGATGATACAAAGCTGGGTGGCAGGGTGAAATGTGAGGAGGATATCAGGAAATTACAGGGTGACCTGGACAGGTTAGGTGACTGGACAGATGCATGGCAGATGCAGTTTAATATGGATAAATGTATGGTTATCCACATTGGTGGCAAGAACAGGAAGGCAGATTACTACCTAAATGGAATCAATTTATGATAACGGGCAGTACAACGAGATCTAAGTGTTCTTGTACACCAGTCAATGAGGGTAAGCATGCAGGTACAACAGGTAGTGAAGTAAGCTAATAGCATGCTGGCTTTCATAACAAGAGGGATTGAGTATAGAAGCAAAGAGGTTCTTCTGCAGCTGTACAGGGCCCTGGTGAGACCATATCTGGAATGTTGTGCGCAGTTCTGGTCTCCAAATTTGGGGAAAGACATTCTGACTATTGAGGAAGTGCAGCGTAGGTTCACGAGGTCAATTCCTGGAATGGCAGGACAATTTTAAGTTGAAAGACTGGAGCGACTTGGCTTATACACCCTTGAGTTTAGAAGACTGAGAGGGGATCTGATTGAGACATATAAGATTATTAAAGGATTGGACACTTTGGAGGCAGGAAACATGTTTCCACTGATGGGTGAGTGCTGAACCAGAGGACACGCTTAAAAATACGGGATAGACCATTTAGGACAGAGATGAGGGGAAACGTCTTCACCCAGAGAGTGGTGGTTGTGTGGAATGCTCTGGCCCAGAGGGCAGTGGAGGCCCAGTTTCTGGATTAATTTAAGAAAGAGTTGGATAGAGCTCTCAAGGATAGTGTAATCAAGGGTTATGGAGATAAGGTAGGAACAGGATACTGATTAAGGATGATCAGCCATGATCATATTGAATGGTGGTGCAGGCTCGAAGGGCAGAATGGCCTACTCCTGCACCTATTGTCTATTATCTATTGTCAAAAATGAATCAGCTCACACTGCTCGGCATTAAAGTCAATGGGCCAGCACTCCGCACATCTCTTCAGCTCATCTAAATCCCTCTGTAAAGTGTAACATCCTATGACACTGTTTACAACTCCACTGACCTTAGTGTCAACGACAAATTTAGTCACCCAAACGTCCACACCGTCATGCAGGTCATTAATTAAAATGACAATTAGCAGTATCCCCAAAATAGATCCTACTAACTGAGCTCCAGGATGAACATTTCACATCAACCACCACCGATCAACCACCAGGAATCCGGCACAATTGGGAAACAGCCCATTTCCCGGGAGACTGAGAGGGCTCTGAAAGAGCGGGAGCTGGAGAGTCAGGAACAGAATAACAGGGACAGTCCGCTCTGTTCACTGACCCTTCACCCCTCAGTGAATCCAGTGCCAGGAATGACAGCTATTAGTCAGACTGACAGAATGTGATCAGATGCAAACATTGTCCTTCCACATCATCAATCCCGCCCAGCTCCCACCCTCTCTCAGCTCATCTGCCCCACTGCCATCTTCAATAATTTAATCGGGGCAGCATTAAGCTCCGTGTTTTGAGCTGAGCTGTCTTAACTTCTGTACTCTCTCTCTAAACGGCTCCAATTCGACCCATCCTCTCCGGTTTAAGAGGCTCCTTGACATATGTCCCAATGAATGAGGTAGACCTTCACATGACCCAATATCCCCTTCGGTTCCCCAACATCCCCTTACACATCTTCATCTACTATATTTCAAACAAGGAACTGCAGATCCAGGAATTACTGGCGAGATTGAGTAGAAGTAGCCTCATTTGTGAGAGAAATCTGATTGAACATCTCGAGTCCAGGGATTGTCCTTCAGAACTGAAGGGATCTGATGCTGATGCTGTCAGACCTGCTGAGCTCCCCCAGCAGTTTCTGTTTGCATTTCAGTCCCAATCCATTTGGTCCTGATCACGGCCTCGGGAATAGCTTGCCAATTACTAGGAAAGGGTTGGACATGTCTCCTTCCCAGCAGTTAACCTGGGCTCGAACCCCTGCCATCGCATTGTTGCACTTTGAAAGCAATCTTAAAGGGGGAAAAACGTCGAGATGGAATGAATGTGATTGGACTCTCCGAGGTTTCCCAAACATGGCCACAATAGTAGTGCAGGGTAGGTCCCACCTACTATTACATTCTCAGAGCTGGGGAAAGGAGGTTTAAACACTCGGGGGGACCATATCAATCATCATTTGAAGATGGATTGATTAACCACAGGCCAGTGAGCATGGATTTATTCAGAGAAAAACGTGTATGATGATCTTGACAGATGCCCTCCAAAGGAAGACGATGACCGATGGAAGGAGTCCTTGTGATGGAGATCAACTGGATTACAGGATTAGTGTTCATGTATCTGACTGGGATAGTTCAGCTGAGTCAAGATGCACTGGAGAGATTCCCCAAGGTTCCTTCCAGAGCAGCTTCAGACCCACGGCACTATCATGTGGAACACTGAACACAGCAGATACACGGGAACACCACCAGTTGACAATTCCACATCAAGTCACTTCCAAACCTGGCTAGGTAATACATCTCATTCCCACAAGTGCCATTGGTTGGAAATCCTGGAACTTCCTCCCTTACATCATTGTGGGTTTATCGGCACCAAATAAATGGCAGCAGTTCAAGGCAATAACTCACCGTCGCCTTCACCAGAGCAATTATATCTGAGCAATCCGTGGTGACCCTTCGGCGATGACCCAAACACATGAAAGAATTATAAAATAAAGCTCAGTATTTGGGACCCGTGTGCTCTAGGGCTGAGCTTCTGAATAAATTGTATCTATATTCCAGAAAATTGAAAGGCGATGTCATTTGAATGTATCAGATTGTGAAGAGGCTTGAGAGGGTAGATGCTGAGAAATTAATCCTGTGGGTATGTGAATCTGAAACACAATAACACAGTCTCACAAGTTGCTGGAAAAGCTCAGCAGGTCAGGTAGCATCTGTGCAGAGAAATCAGCGTTAATGTTGCAGCATCCGCAGTTCATTCGGGTTTGATTGACCACCTCTCAGGGTAAGGGGCAAGTTATTTAGGCCTGGGATGAGGGGACAGCACTTCACTCTAAGGCCTCTGAGTCTTTACTATTCTCTCTCCCTCCCTGAGGATTGTGGATGCTCCCTCACTGAGTACATTTCAGATCGGAATAGACAGATTGCCGGTGTCTCAGGGAGTCACGGGATATGGGGAGTCGACAGGAAACCGGATTTGAAATCTCAAACCAGCTCCAATTGGATTGACTGCCAGAACAGACTGAACAGTTTAAACAGGCTGTATAGTCTCCTCCTGCTCAAATTTCCTGACCTCTTAGATGTTGAATGAAGCAAACCCCAATCCCATTTGATTTGGTTCAGAACTGAAGGCTTCTGATTAGATTAGATTAGATTAGATTCCTACAGTGTGGAAGCAGACACTTTAGCCCAACCAGTCCACACCGACCCTCTGAAGAGTAACCCAGCCAGACCCATTTCCCTCTGACTAATCACTATGGACAATTTAGCAAGGCCAATTCACCTAACCTGCACATTTTTGGACTGTGGAAGGAAGCCGGAGCACCCGGAAGAAACCCACACAAACATGGGGAGTATGTGCAAACTCCACAGAGACAGTAGCCCGAAGCTGGAATTGAACCTGGGACAGTGGTGCTAACCACTGAGACACTTTGTCGCCTAAATTCTGGTGCGGTCAGACCTGCTGAACTTCCCCTGCAATTTCTTGTTTGGATTTAAGCCCCAATCCAGCTGGTGATGATCATGGCCTTGTTAGATTCGTCTGGGAATGGAGGGAGCGACTGGCAAGGTGATGATGGAATACTGGTAAGTATAGCTGCTTTCCAAGCAGTTGACCTGCGTTCGATTCCCAGCGTCGCAGCGTTGTGGTTTGTAATCACCCTTTTAAAAGAAGGGCACTGGGATAAAACAGGATCTGTCAGATTACTCCTTGCTTTTCCTGGCGATGGTTCCTGTGAATTGCAGTGTGGAACCGGGCAGCATTGCTCGGCATCTCGGAAGCTATCCCCTCTGCTGCTTCCAATTTCTTATTGAAATATTGATTGCAGCACAAGGATGCGTTTGTTTTATTTGAAAAGTGAGAGACTGCTCCCGTCAGGAACCTGAAATAATTACAGAAGCCGCTGGAAACACTAAACAGTTCCAATAGCTTCTGTAGTGTTGGGGAGGGAGGATTAATGTGTCAAATCTGCACAAGGATAAAATAAACTCCAGCCTTCAAACAGTCAGAGTTCCTAAGTTTTACAAACATCCGTATAACTCTTTTCTTAACCATTAATTCACCCTAAACCCTTCCAATGTGGAATAGCATCTTTCTGATTCTCACTTTGAGAGATGTCCCTCAGTGAGCTCCTCTACCATTCTTTCCATTTCACTTGGGATCCTCTATCCGCAGTCTCCAATTAAATGACCTGAACTCAGACACACAGAGATCTTAAAGAGTGACCTCACATTTATCTAAATTAATCTCCACCTGCCACTACTCAGCCCATTGGCCCATCTGATCAAGATCCCGTTGTAGTCTGAGGTAACCATCTTCACTATCCTCCACACCTCCAATTTTACTGTCATCTGCAAACTTACTAACCATTTGTCCTATGGTCACATCCAAATCATTTATATAAATGACAAAACAACAGTGGACCGAACACCGATCCTTGTGACACACCGCTGGTAACAGGCCTCCAGTCTGAAAAGCAAACCTCCCCCACCAGCCTCTGTCTTCTACCTTCGAGCCAGTATACTCCCCAAAGGGAAATCCTACTGCCCCAACATACAAGTTTGACAATATGACACTAGTCTCAAAAGTACAACAAGAATCCATTCCTGATGCCAACAGGCGGGTCAGTTTCCCACCGGTGCTGTTTTTACTTGGAATATACCTGGAGCAGAGCAACACAGCCCAACTGGAGAGGGTGGCTCTGTATAAGGAGAGTCAGTGTGGAGTTAAATTTCAACAAATGTGATGGAATAAAATCAAAGATTAATGAAGGTAAGGCCCTCCAATCTGTTTCAGAAATTATTATATAAGATGCTGGATACAAACTGAATCTATTGTAATAAATGGCTCAAGCGCACCATGAAGAATTAATGCGCTCAGACGGAAAAATGCTGAGTGATCATAAATTACTGCAACTTGCAAACAGCAGAATTAAAATCCAATTTGCTTTTTTACGGCAAGGATGAATATTTTAATCATGTTGTTCTCTATATGCGAATGATGCAGATGGCCATTTATTGTCGAGAAAGAAAAGACAATCAATATTTATTTTGACATCTAACTTGGATTTGGAGAAGATACTGTGGATGATACCAGCCAACAGGATTGTTTGCACAGATAGGCGAAAAATAATGTCACCATTAAATAGCAGAAGGTTGTGGAGGGAAATGAACAGACTGAAGCCCGCTGTGATATAGTTTGGCATAAAAGGTTAAAGAGAGACAAACTCGACCGAACTACAGAGTTTGAAATGTGAACATGGATAGAGTTACCTTGGTGTTCATGTGCACAGTTCTTTTACTGTGACAAGATCTGCTGAAGGGGGAAATAGAAAACATGTGGGGTCTTAAGCATCACAAATGACCCGTTGAGTAAGGAGAAAGAAGATGCATAAATGGAAACCCCTGCTGTTCCTGGGTATCTAAAATCTAACCTCAGCAGGTCAGGCAGCATCTGTGAGAGGGGAACCAGAACCCATTTCTCCCACAGCAGTCTGCAAAGCACCAAGGGATCTCCCTGATCTGATTGGCTCTCTGCTAATTAACACTGCACACAGGTATTAATACAGTGGGTCAGCTTCTTAGTTAAACAGCGAGGTCCTGAGAGAGACAAGGCAGACGATTGTATGTTGTTCACACCTGCATGGTCAGTAAAATGGTACCCTGCCCGTCCCATTGCAAACTCAGCTTCAGCTCTGACCATATTTCCTGAAACCCAGCATGGGGAGGAAACACTGTCTCTTTGCTGTAGAAAAAGATCTCACTGCGACAACTCCACTGTTTTAGTTTCTCTCACTTGATTGGCTTTCTGATCCTTCTGGTCTCTTGGTCAAGTCACTCTTACTAAAGCTGAGGCTCCTGCTAAATGGTAGAATTGGTTTCGGGCATCATTAAATAGAAGAATTAATACAGGTGTATGAGTAAATGGGAGATTTGGTGGGAATCAATAAATGGGAGATTCGGTGTACAGTGCCATTACATTAGAAAATTGTTGGGAGTGACAATATATGAGAGAATTGGTTCACAGCTTGTCTAAAAGGGAATCAACAAAAAGAAGTGTTGCAAGCAACAGTTAACTGGAGATTCAGTTCAGTTCATCACGAAATGAAAAAAAATACAGGTCGTCAATAATTGGAGAATTAGTGCAGGTGCCATTAAATTCGAAATGGGAGGCCTGGGGAAGGATAACAGTCAATGGGAGAATTGGTGCAGTTCCAGAATTTGTGCAGGATTGGGAAATGGGAGAAATACAAATAAATAGAGTCATACAATCATCGAGATTTACAACACAGAAACAGATCCTTTGGTCTAACGGGTCCATGCCTCAATTTATGAATTCTGGCAGCACTCCACTGAATTGGAAAATCATTGCCTAATGGGGGAATTGGGGAAGGGCTTATCGAAATGTGAGAATTGTAACAGGGCATCAGTTAATGGGTAAATTGGTGCAAAGTAATACTAAATGGGAGAATTCGGGCAGGAAAATACTTGATGCGATATTTAGAGTAGGGCACCCCTAAATTGTTCGAGGGCCTCAGTCAATATGAGGATTCGTGTAAGGCAACACTGTGAGGAGAACTGGTTCTGGACTTCAGTAAATGGGGAAAATGGTACTTTGCAACACTGGACTGAAGAATTGGTGTATGGCATCAGTAAATGAGAGACCTGGGTGGACACGGGCAGTGAATCAGTAAATAGGACAAATGTTGCAAAGGATTAGTGGGGGAGATTCAATACAATGCACCACAAAATGGGAGAC
>NC_057717.1:19407382-19425758 GCF_004010195.1 Chiloscyllium plagiosum
GAGATTTACAACACAGAAACAGATCCTTTGGTCTAACGGGTCCATGCCTCAATTTATGAATTCTGGCAGCACTCCACTAAATTGGAGAATCATTGCCTAATGGGGGAATTGGGGAAGGGCTTATCGAAATGTGATAATTGTAACAGGGCATCAGTTAATGGGAGAATTGGTGCAGTGTAATACTAAATGGGAGAATTCGGGCAGGAAAATACTTGATGCGATATTTAGAGTAGGGCACCCCTAAATTGTTCGAGGGCCTCAGTCAATATGAGGATTCGTGTAAGGCAACACTGTGAGGAGAACTGGTTCTGGACTTCAGTAAATGGGGAAAATGGTACTTTGCAACACTGGACTGAAGAATTGGTGTGGGGCATCAGTAAATGAGAGACCTGGGTGGACACGGGCAGTGAATCAGTAAATAGGACAAATGTTGCAAAGGATTAGTGGGGGAGATTCAATACAATGCACCACAAAATGGGAGACGTTGTGCAGTTCACCACTAAAGAGAGAATGTGAGTAGCACTGGAATTTGAAGATTTGATGCAGTGATACCAAGATTAATAAATGGGAGAGAAATACTGAATGGAAGACCTGGTGCACAGTGGGGCTAAATTCGCGAATGGGTGCATGGCAACAGTAAATGGGAGACTTAGAGTAGCGCACCCTTAAATGGTAGAATTGGGCTCGGGTATCAGTAAATGGAAGAATTAGTATAGGGATATGAGTAAATAGGAGATTTGGTGGAAACAATAAATGGGAGATCTGGTGCACAGTGCCGTTTCATTAGAAAATTGGTCGGAGTGCCAATATATTGAAAAATTGGCAGAGCATGTCTAAATTGCTGAATAGGGGCCAGGGAAACAATAAAAAGAAGAAATGTTGCAAGCATCGGTAAATTGGAGGTTCAGTTCAGTGCATTATTAAATGCAAACAATTCAGCAGGCCACCCCCTACGTGGAGTAAGTGTTTCAGGGAACAACTAAATGGAAGGAATTGATGTACGACAACATTAATTGAAGATTTCATGCATGTGCAATTAAATTCTAAGTGGGAGGACTGGGCAGGATAACACTCAATGGGAGAGTTGGTGAGATTCCCGACTTAGTGCAAGATTGGTAAATGGGAGAATTGGTGCAGAGGAGCAGAGCACGAATTAGAGCCTTACAGATGTACAGCACGGAAACAGACCCTTCAGTCCAACTTATCCACGCCTCAATTTATGATTTTTGGCAGTGCTCCACTATATTGGAGAATCATTGCAAGAAACTACTAAATAGAAAAATTGAGAAAAAGCTTATCGAAATGTGAGAATTTGCAACGGTGCATCAGATAATGGGTGAATGAATGCAGTTCAGTATGAAATGGGAGAATTGTGGCAGAGCAATACTGTTTCGGAGATCGAGGTTTGGGTATCCCTAAATTGGGTGAGGGCATCAATCAGTATGAGGATTGGTGTAAGGCAACACTGAGTGGAGAAACTTTTCAGGACGTCAGTAATTGGGGGAAATGGTGCGAAGCAACACTGACTTGGAGAATTGGTGTGAGGTACCAATAAATGAAAGACCTGGTGCAGGGTGCTGATAACTTAAAGGATTGGAGCAAATGGCAGAACACGGGCAGTGAATCGCTAAATAGGACAAATGTTGCAAAGGATTAGTCGGGACGATTCAATACGGTGCACCACGAAATAGGGGAGTTGGTGCTGTTCACCACTAAAGGGAAGATATGTGTAGGATCGGTAAATCGGAGATATGATGCAGGGATCGCAAGATTAGAGAATTCTGGGAGCGGACAATGAAATTGGAGAATTTTTCCAGGGATATACTGAATGGAAGAACTGGTGCACAGTGGAGCTAAATTAGAGAATGGGTGCATGGCAACAGGAAATGGGAGAATTAGAGTAGGGCACCGTTAAATGGTAGAATCGGGCTCAGGCATCAGTAAATGGAAGAATTAGTACAGTGTTATGAGTCAATGGGAGATTTGGTGGGAACAATAAATGGGAGATTCGGTGCACAGTGCCATTACATTGGACAACAGGTGTGAATGTAAATATATTAGAATATTGCAGCAGAGCATGTATAAATTTGGGGAATAGGGACAGGGAATCAATAAAAACAAATGTTGCAAGCATCGGTAAATTGGAGATTCAGTTCAGTTCACCACTAAATGAAAAGACTTCAGCAGGGCACCCGTACGTTGAAGATGTGGATCAGGGATCAATTAAGTGGAAGGAATTGATGCAGGGCATCAATAATTGGAGAACTCATGCCGTGCCTTTAAATTGGGCAGGATAATACTCAATGGGCGAATTGGTGCTCTTTCAGGATTTGTGCAGGATTGGTAAATAGGAGACATGGTGTAGAGCAGCGGAGACATAAATAGAGTCATACAATCATAAAGATGTACAATATGGAAACGGACATTTCAGAACAACTTGTGTATGATTTAAATGTAGAATTCTGGCAGCGCTCCACGAAATTGGAGAATCATTCCAAGGAACTACTAAATGGAAGAATTGGGCAAGGGCTTATCGAAATAAGAGAATTTGGAACGAGGCATTCGATAATGGCAAATTGGCACAGTTAGCACCAAATGGGACAATTTCGGTTAAGCAGTAAATGGGAGAATTGGGGCAGGACAATACTTGATGCGGGAATGGGAGTAGGGCACCCCTAAATTGGGCGAGGGCATCAGTCAAAATGAGGATTCGTGCTAAGCAACAATGAATTGGAGAATTGGTGCAGGCCATCAGTAAATGAGTGACCTGGTGCACAGTGGAGCTAAATTAGAGAATTGATGCATGCAACAGTAAATGGGAGAATTAGAGTAGCGCATCCTTAACTGGTAGAATTGGGCTTGGGCATCAGTAAATGGAAGAATTAGTACAGGGATATGACTAAATGGGAGATTTGGTGGAAACAATAAATGGGAGATCTGTTGGACAGTGCCGTTACATTAGAATATTGGTGTGAGTGTCAATATATTTGAAAATTGGAGCAGAACATGTCTAAATTGGGGAATAGGGGCCAGGGAATCAATAATAAAAAAATGAAATGTTGCCAAAATTGGGACATTGGAGCTTCAGTTCAGTGCATCACTAAAAGGGGAAAAAAACAGCAAGGCATCTGTACGTTGAAGATGTGTATCAGAGAACAAATAAATGTAAGGAATTGATGCGGGGCAATAATAATTGGAGAATTCATGCAGGTGCCATTAAATTCTAAGTGGGAGGACTGGGACAAGATAACCTCAATGGGTGAGTTCGTGAATTTCCCGAATTAGTTCAGAATTGATAAATGGGAGAATTGGTGCAGGGAAGCGGAGCATTAATTACAGCCTTAGAGATGTACAGCACGGAAACAGACCCTTCAGTCCAACTTGCCCACGCCTAAACTTAAGGATTCTGGCAGCTCTCCACTAAATTGCAGAATAATTACAAGGAGCTACCGAATGGAAAAAAATTTGGAAAGAACTTATTGAATTCTAAGGGCATCAGATAATTGGTGAATTAGTACAGTTCAGCGTTAAATGTGTGAGTTATGCTAAGTCGCACTAAATGGGTGAATTGGGGCAGGACAATACATTTTGGGAGATTTAGAGTATGGCACCCCTAAATTAGGCGACGGCATCAGTCAATATGACGATTGGTGTAAGGCAACTTTGAGTGGAGAATTTGTTCAGGACATCAGTAATTGGGGGAAATGGTGCGAAGCAACACTGAATTGGAGAAATGGTGTGGGTCATCAGTAAATGAGAGACCTGGTGCAGGGTGCTGATAACTTAACGAATTGGAGCAAATGGGAGAACACGGGACATGAATCTGTAAATAGGACAAATGTTGCAAAGGACTGGTTGTAGAGATTCAATGCAGTGTACCACGAAAAGGGGAAGTTGGTGCAGTTTACCACTAAAGGGAAGATATGTGTAGGATCGGTAAATTGGAGATATGATGCAGGGGTCAGAAGATTAGAGAATTCTGTCAGGGGACTACTAAATGGCAGAATTGTTGCAGGAAAATGCTGAATGTAAGAACCGGCGCACAGTGGAGCCAAATTAGAGAATAGGTGCACCGATTCACACATTTCGTGGTACACTGTATTGAATCTGGACCACTAATCCTTTGCAACGTTTGTCCTATTTACTGATTCACTGCCCGTGTTCTCCCATTTGCTCCAATTCTCGAAGTTATCAGCACCCTGCACCAGGTCTTTCATTTCCTGATACCCCACATCGTTTCTCCAATTCAGTGTTGCGAAGCACCATTTCCCCCAATTACTGATGTCCTGAACAAGTTCTCCACGCAGTGGTGCCTTATATCAATCCCCATACTGACTGATGTCCTCGCCAAATTTAGGGGTGCCATAATCGAAATCTCTCACAAGGTATTGTCCTGCCACAATTCTCCCATTTAGTGCAACACAGTATAGCTCACCCATTTCCTGCTGAACTGCATTAATTCACCCATTATCTGATGCCCTGTTGCAAATTCTCATATTTCGATAAGCCTTTTCCGAAGTTTCGCATTTAGTTCTTGCAATGATTCTCCAATTTAGTGGAGAGCTGACAGAATTCTTAAATTTAGGCGTGGACAAGTTACACTGAAGGGTCTGTTTCCGTGCTGTACATCTCTCAGGCTGTAATTAGTGCTCCGCTTCCCTGCACTAATTCTCCCATTTTTCAAACCTGCACTAATTCAGGAATTTCACCAACTCACCCATTGAGGTAATCCTGCCCCAGTCCTCCCACTTTGAATTTAATTGCACCTGCATGAATTCTCCAATTATTGTTGCCCTGCATCAATTCCTTCCAGTTGTTCCCTGATACACACCTTCCACGTACGGATGCCTGCTGATTTTTTTTTTCATTTGGCGCTGCACTGAACTGAATCTCCAATTTACCAATGCTTGCAACATTTTTTATTATTGATTCCCTGGCCCCTATTCCCCAATGCAGACATGTTCTGCTCCAATTTTCTAATATATTAACACTCCCACCAATTTTCTAATGTAATGGCACTGTGCACCAGATTGTTTCCACCAAATCTCCCATTTACTAATACCCCTGCACTAATTCTTCCATTTACTGATGCCCGAGCCTGATTCTACCATTGAAGGGTGCGCTACTCTAATTCCTCGTGCCATGGACGCATTCTCGAATTTAACCCCACTGTACACCAATTCTTCCATTCAGTATTTCTCTCCCATTTATTCATCTTGGCGATCACTGCATCAAATCTCCTAAATTCCCGATGCTACACATATTCTCCATTTCGTGGTGAACTGCACAGGCTCCCATTTTGTGGTGCATTGTATTGAATCTCCACCACTAATGCTTTGCAACATTTGTCCTATTTACTGATTCACTGCTCGTGTCCTCCCATTTGCTCCAATTCTCGAAGTTATCAGCACCCTGCACCAGGTACTGATGCCTCGCATCAATTCTTCAATTCCATGTTGCTGAGCACTACTTTCCCCCAATTACTGAAGTCCTGAACCAGTTCTTCTCATAGTGTTCCTTACAGCAAGCCTCATATTGACTGATGCCCTCGCCCAATTTAGGGGTGCCCTATTCTAAATCTGCCATCAAGAATTGTCGTGCCCGAATTCTCCAATTTAGTGTTACACTGTATCAAATCTCCCATAACTGATGCACTGTTTCATTTCTCGCATTTCAATAAGCCCTTGCCCAATTCTCCCATTAGGTCGTTCCTTGTAATGATTCTACAATTTAATGGGGCGCTGGCAGAATTCTTAAATTGAGGCATGGACAAGTTAGACCGAAGGATCTGTTTCTGTGTTGTAAATCTCGATGATTGTATGACTCCATTTATTTGTATTTCTCCCATTTCCCAATCCTGCACAAATCCTGGAACTGCACCAATTCTCCCATTGACTGTTATCCTGCCCCAGTTCTCCCACTTCGAATTTAATGCCACCTGCGTGAATTCTCCAATTGTTGACCTGCATTTTTCTTTCATTTAGTGATGCACTGCACTGAATCGCCAATTAACTAATGCTTGCAACACTTCGTCTTTTTATTGATTCCCATCTCCTATTCCTGAAGTTAGACATGCTCTGCTCCAATGCTCTCATAGATTGGCACTTCCACCAATTTTCTAATGTAATGGCTGTGTGCACCGAATCTCCCATTTATTGATTCCCACCAAATCTCCCATTTACTCATACCCCTGTACGAATTCTTCCATTTACTGATGACCGAACCAAATTCTACCATTTAGCAGGAGCCTCAGCTTTGGTAAATGTGACTTGACCACGAAATAGGAAGGAACAGAAAGCCAATTTAGTGAGAGAAGCTATGGAGCAATGGAGTAGTCAGAGGGAGATCACAGGAAGTGACACCTTTTCCAACAGCAAAGAACCTAAGACCAGGAGGCAGTGTTTTCTCTCCATGCTGGGTTTGAGGAAATATGGTCAGAGCTGAAGCTGGTTTTGCAATGGGACGGGCAGTATACGATTTTACTGACCATGTAGGAGGGTCTGCCTCGTCACTCTCAGGAACTCACTGTTTAACTAAGAAGCTGACCCATTGGATTAATATCTGTGTGTAGTGTTAATTAGTACAGGGCCAATCAGATCAGGGAGATCCCTTGGTGCCTTGCAGACTGCTGTGGGAGAAATGGGTTCTGGTTCCCGTCTCACAGATGCTGCCTGACCTGCTGAGGTTAGATTTCAGACCCCCAGGAACAGCAGGGGTTTCCCTTTATGCATTTTCTTTTTCCTTACTCAATGGGTTATTTCTGATGATCAAGATCCCACATGTTTTCTATTTCCCCCTTCAGCAGATCTTGTCACAGTAAAAGAACTGTGCACATGAACACCAAGGTAACTCTATCTAAGTTCACATTTCAAACTCTGTAGTTCAGTCGAGTTTGTCTATCTTTTGCCATTTATGCCAAATTCCATCACAGCGGGCTTCAGTCTGTTTATTTCCCTCCACGACCTTCTGCTATTTCCTGGTGACATTATTATTCGCCTGTCTGTGCGAACAATCCTGTTGGCTGGTATCCACAGTATTTTGTCTAAATCCAAGTTAGATATCAAAGAAAATATTAATTGTCTTTTATGTCTCGACAATAAATGACCATCTGTAAGGTTTGTTTATAGAGAACAACATGATTAAAATATTATTCCTTTCAGTAAAAAAAGCAAATGTGATTTTAATTCTGCTGCCTCCATGTTGCAGCAATTTATGATCACTCAGCATTTTTCCATCCTAGCACATTAATTCTCCATGGTGAGCTTGAGCCATTTATTACAATAGATTCAGTTTGTATCCAGCCTCTTATATAATAATTTCTGAAACAGATTGGAGGGCCTTACCTTCATTAATCTTTTATTTTATTCCATCAGATTTATTGAATTTTAGCTCCACACTGACTCTCCTTACACAAAGCCACTCTCTCTAGTTAGGTTTGTGTTGCTCTGCTCCAGGTATATTCCAAGTGTAAACAGCCCCAGTGGGAAACTGACCCGCCTGTTGTCATCAGGAATAGATTCTTGTTGTACGTTTGAGACTTGTGTCATATTGTCAAACTTGTATGTTGGGGCAGTAGGATTACCATTTGGGTAGAGAACTGGCTCGAAGTTAGAAGACAGTGGGGGGTGGGGTAGGGTTGCTTTTCAGACTGGAGGCCTGTGAGCAGCGGTGTACCACAAGGATCGGTGCTGGGTCCACTGTTGTTTTGTCATTTATATAAATGATTTGGATGTGACCATAGGGAGAATGGTTAGTAAGTTTGCAGATGACAGTGAAATTGGATATGTGGAGGATAGTGAAGATGGTTACCTCAGAGGACAACGGGATCTTGATCAGATGAGCCAATGGGCTGAGGAGCGGGGCGGACGGAAATCAATTTAGATAAATGTGAGGTGCTGCATTTTGTAAAGGCAAAAGAGCGCAGGACTTATACACTTAATGGCAAGGTACTAGGGATATTGCTAAACAAATAGACCTGGAGTGCAGCTTCATAGATCGTTGAAGGTGGACTAACATTTCGAAAGGATAGTGTCGAAGGCGTTTGTCATTTTTGCCTTTCTTGCTCAATTAATTGTGTAAAGGAGTTGGGAGGTCATGTTGCGGTATTGGTTCGGCGACTATTGGTATATAGTGTGCAATTCAGGACTCACTCCTATAAGAAGGGTATTGTGACACTTCAAAGGGTTCAGAAAAAAATTACAAGTATGTTGCCAAGTTTGGAGGGTTGGTGTTGGAGGTTAAGACTGTATAGGTTGATGCTATTATCCCTGGTGCGTCAGTGGCTTTCACAAAACCATAAAGGGCCTCAATAGGGTAAAAAAGCAAGGTTATTTCCCTGTGGTGGGGGAGTCCAGAATCAGATAGCATTTGTTAAATTTGAGAGGGGAAACACATAAGGGACATTTTTCATGCAGAGGGCACTGTGTGCATGAGCTGCCAGAGGAAGTAGTGGAGGCTGGTAGAATTACAACATTTAAAAGGTATCTGGGTGGGTGTAGGAATTAAAAAGGGTTCAGTGGAACATGGGCCAAATTCTGACAAATAGGATGAGATTTACATCGGATATCAGTTCGGCATGGATGTGTTGGACTGAATGATTCGTTTATAAGCTTATGTTTCTCTGAGTGGGTTGAGCTCCAGGTTGTAGATTTATGAAGCAGAAAATAAAGTATGGCGCAGAGTTAGACCGAGAAATCCTGCTGATCTCATCAGCTTTATACTGTTTTCCTGATCCTCCTCCTTCAATCAATGCATTGTTCAGATCCTCAATCAGAATTCCTGGAGCTCTGTAACTGGCCTGGATCAATTTGTGGAAAGTCCTATTGCAGTCCACACGAGGTACCTTTCCCACTCCCCTGCTCCCACGGCTGCAATGCTGCAGACTGAGCAGCCAACCCGAAGCACAATGATGAGCTCCTTCCGGCCCACGGCCCTCCTTCTCACTGAATGAAGACAATCACCCAGAAGCAGAATCCAGCTCGTGTTTGAGCCTTGAATACCTGACTCTGTCTCAACTGAGTGAATATTGGACTCAGACACAGAAATAGAATAAACTTCCTATCTGCATTGTGTCACTCTTTAAGATCTCTGTGTGTCTGAGTTCAGGACATTTAATTGGAGACTGTGGATATTGGGTCCCAGTGAAATGGAAATAATGGTGGAGGAGCTCCCTGAGGGACATCTCTCAATGTGAGAATCAGAAAGATGCTATTCCACATTGGATGGTTTTAAGGTGAATTGATGGTTCAGAAAAATATTATATGGATTTTTGTAAAACTTAGGAACTCTGACTGTTTTGTGGCTGGAATTTAGTTTCTCCTTGCGTAGATTTGACACATTGATCCTCCTTCCCCACCACTACAGAAGCTGTTAGAACTGTTCAGTGTTCCCAGCGGCTTCTGTAATTATTTCAGGTTCCTGACGGGAGCAGTCTCACACTTTTCGAATGAAACAAACCCATTCTTGTGCTGCAACCAATATTTCAATAAGAAATGGCAAGCAGCAGAGGGGAAAGTTTCCGAGATGCCGAGCAATGCTGCCCGTTTCCACACTGCAATTCACAGGAACCATCGCCAGGAAAGGCAAGGAATAATCTGACAGATTCAGATTTATCCCAGTGCCTTTCCTTTAAAAACCACAACACTGCGTGGGAGGGAATCGAACCCGTGTCAACTGCTTGGAAAGCAGCTATGTTCACCACCACCCCATCCTCACCCCGCTCGCAGCTCCCTCCCCATTCCCAAATACACTTTACAAGGCCCTAATCATCACCAACTGGATAGGGGCTGAAATCCAAACAAGAAATTGCTGGTGAAGCTCAGCAGGTCTGACAGCTCCAGAATCAGAAGCCTTCAGTTCTGAAGAACAATCCCTGGATCTGAAAGGATCCCTCCCCACAGATGCTGCCAGACCTGCTGAGTTTCCCCAACAATTTCTGTGCTGTCTCTCAGATCTGCGGCATCTGCAGCTCTTTGTTGGAAACAAAGCAAACGTTGAGCCACCCAAGGGGATATTGGGTCAGGTGATAGTCTTCCTCATCCATAGAGTCGGGTGGGAAGTAGCATGGAATCATAGAATCCCTACAGTGTGGAAAGCGGCCATTCAGCCTATCATTTATCCCTCCAAGACTCATCTCAGGACTGTGGGAGGGAACCGGAGCACCCAAAGGGAACCCACACAGACCCAGGGAGAATGTGCTACCCTACACCTACAGTCTTCTATCAGACAGGGATTTGGGTAATTGGAGAGGTTTCGAGAGGGAGTCCAGGCGGCTAGACTGGCGTGTGAGTGATGGGCCGAACAGCCTGATCTCAGTGCTGTAAAAACACTACTGTAACATGCAGCATTCATCACAGTTTGCATTTTGTTTAATCCGTCCTGTTATTGACCTTATTCTGAATGAAATGGATGGAGAGGGGTTGTTTGTGCATTCAGTCAGATCTCTGTATTGGTGGGTCAGGTGCATCATACCCAATAACAACAGGGGGATGGCGGATTGAATTCCTGCCTCTGACAGGTCCAATTGCAATATGCCATTTCCTCATGGCTTTCATTTTGATAAAATGTTTTATTTTTAATATCACCACAATATATTGATGCCCTTCTGTGCATGTTATGAATTTTGACAGAGCGATCCCTCTTTTCTCTGTGAACACATGGAATTTCAAGGAGTCGGACTGGGGAATGTATCCTCTCACAGAAACAGGAACAGGGAGATGTCATTTCCTCTGAAGTAAACATAGGCCATGCTGAGAAATCTGATAAGGTCAGGCAGCATCTATAGGGAGAAGGGAATGGTTAACCCGTGTGTTATGAGGGTGGAGGGAATCAGCAGAGCGGAAGGAAGTTAGAAAAGTCATGATTTCTGAGCAATTGGAATGGGGGTAACGCTGAAGAAAGAATGAGATAGTTTGTAATAGCGTGGAGACTGCAGAGATTTAATGACAAACGGTTCCAAGCAAACAAATCCAAAGGGATTGTGGATTCCTTCATTAAACATCTAAGAGTTCAGGAAATGTGAGCAGGAGGAGACTATGCAGCCTGTTTAATCTGTTAAGTCTGGTCTGTCAGTCAATCCAATCAGAGCTTTTTTTGAGATTTCAAATCCGGCTTCCTACCCACTCCCCATATCCCGTGACTCCCTGAGACACCGGCAATCTGTCTGTTCCAATCTGAAATGTACTCAGTGAGGGAGCATCCACAATCCTCAGGGAGAGAGAATATTAAAGACTCAGAGGCGTTAAAGTGAAGCGCTGTCTCCTCATCTCAGTCCTAAATAATCTGCCCCTTACCCTGAGAGAGTGTCAAACAAACCCGAATGAACTGTGGATGCTGTAACATTAACGCTGATTTCTCTGCAAAGATGCTGACTGACCTGCTGAACTTTTCCAGCAACTCCTGAGATTGTGTTATTGTGTTTCGGATTCCCAGCCCCACAAGATTAATTTCTCAGTATCTACCCTCTCAAGCTTCTTCAGAAGCTGATACGTTCAAATGAAATCGACTTTCAATTTACTCGAATGTAGACCCAATTTATTCAGATACTCAGCACTGGAACATGCACATACCAAATACTGAGGTTTATTTGTGATTCATTAATGTGTTTGGATCATTGCTGGCTGGGTCACCACGGATTGTTCAGATATAATTGCTCTGGTGAAGGTTACAGTGGGGTATAGTCTTGAACTGCTGCCATTCCTTTGGTGCAGATAAACCCACAGTGATGTAAGTGAGGAAGTTAACGATTAAGTTAACTGAGTGATCACATTGTTGAAAGGAACATTAGAGGCTATCAGTATGTCCACAGCAAGCTGTTATCTGGCAGTCTATCCAGATCATGAGCAGATTAGATCTTCATTTCAAACTCCATCTGTCCTGTGCTGGAGTTCAAGTCAAACTATTTGTGATCAAGTCTAATTATGTTATCTCGAAGACTAACTCAGCTGGTCACAAGGAATCCAGAGACCCACAGAGACAGGATGGGAGTGTCCTGGAGATGTTTCAAAGCTGACTCTAAGACAGACATGAGCTGTACAGCAGCAGATGGGAGTGAATCATTCTCTGTTCCCCACAGAACACTTAGTATAATCTGTATGAATGACTGAGATGATGGGATCCTCTGCTCCGTTTGCTGATAACACAAAGTGATGTGGGACAGGAAAATGTCAAGAGGGCAGAGAGAGGCTGGGAAGGGGGTTAGACAGGTTCAGTGAGTGAGTAAAAAATAGTCTGTACAACATCCTGGTGTGAAATGGAAGGCTTTGTTCCTTCATTTTAGTCCTGAAAGTGTTTCAGAGTATTGTTCGGGTTTTCGAAGATGATCCTCATCCTAGCCCCAGAAGCAGCTAGCAGCTTTCCTCTCTATCTATTCCAGCTGTTGAATATAACATGTTCTCCCTCGTTCTGGAATCTCCACCCAGTGGAAATCGTTGATCTTGATCGAGCCTGTCTTGTCCTGTTCATATCCTAGAGACTTCAATCAGATCGCCCCTTAACCTTCTCAAATCTGGAGGAAACCTGCCTCATTTGTACAATCTCTCCTCAGAATGTAACCCCTGAACTCCAGGATCATTCTTGTAAACCTCCTCTGTACTCGCTCCAACCTGATACCCACACACTTGCTTACACTGAACTCCATGTCGCACATTCACCCAATCGATCAGTTTCCCTTTGTAATTTTATGGTGCTATCTGTACTGTCTATGATGCTGGGAGAACCCGATGGGGATAGTGGAGGGGGGTCTTTATTCTGTATCTAACCCCATTCATAAAAAGGATTTACAAGAAAGTTACCCAGACTGGAAGCCTTGAGTTATAAGGAGAGGCTGGGACATTTTCCCCTGGAGCACTGGAGGCTGAGGGGTGATCTTACCGAGATTTATAAAACCATGATGGACTTCGATTTAAGGTGAGAGAGGAAAGATTTAAAAGGGACCTGAGGAGCAAATATTGAACAGAACCTGGTAAGTGTATGGAAGGAGCTTCTACTGGATGCAAGCGAGGGGAGTACAAGTACAACGTTTAAAAGACATGAGGGCAGATATAAGGATAGGAACGGTGTAAATGGGGCTCGCTCAGTTTAGGAAAACTGGTCGGCATGAACCACTGGGATCGAATGGCCAGTTTATGTGCTGTATGACTGTATAATTTCTATTCCTCAGTCCCCGCTATCTGTTACTCTGTATGTAAATCACACTAATCCCCTCAATTCAACGCCAGTCTTTAACATACACCTGGGTAACCGTTATTCTGTGCAAACCATCCAAACCCCTCAATTAGATTCCAGACTGTAATTCTCCCCTGGGTATCTGTTACTTCATGTAGAAATCTCCTTGAGCACTTTGAGGAGTTTCTAGGTTGTATCTCACACCCAGGTACCTGTTATTCCATATGTAAACCACATTGAACACATACTGAGCGGAAGAGAAAGTGAGAGCAAGAGTGTGAGAGCGCAAGTTTATGTATTTCTGCTGTGTGTGAAAATGTATGTGTATGAGAATGTGAATACATGTGAGTATATTAGCATGTCCGTGTGTGTGTGTATGTGTGTGAGAGAGAGAGTTAGGAGTTCCATCATGGAATCATTGACACTCGATCTGTTCACTCAGATGGACACAAACACACACAGAGGCCAGGTCTCTCTTGCTAACACAGATATGCTCGCTCACAATCAGAGAAGACAGACAGAGAGAGTTATACCTGGGAGTCATACTGGCAGCAGGAATCTTCTGAGACAGAACCTCAGTAAGTTTCCCCACGATCTGTCCAATCCTCTGTGTCGAGGGTTAAGGGTCAGATGCAACAAGATCTGGACAATATCCAGGCTTGTGCAAAAAGAGGCAAGTAATATTTCCACCACACAATTGCCAGACAATGACCATCACCAATAAATGACTCTAACCACCGCCCCTTGACATTCAACGGTATTACAACCACTGAATCCCCACTGTCAGCATCCTTTGGTTTACCATTGACCAGAAACTCAACTGGACTCACCAGATAAACACAAGAGTAGGTCAGAGACTAGGGATACTGCAGTGAGTAACTCACCTCCTGACACCCCCAAAGTCTATCCACCATCGACAAGGCACAAGTCAGGAGTGTGATGGAATACGCCACAATTGCCTGGATGGGTCCAGCTCCAACAACAATAAGAAGCTCATCACCATCCAGGACAAAGCAATCACTTGATAGGGGCCACAAAACATTCGACCCCTCCACCACCGCCACTCAGTAGCAGCAGTGTGTACTGTCTGCAAGATGCACTGCAGAAATTCACCAAAGATCCTTGGATAGCACCTTCCAAACCCACGATCACTTCCACCGAGAAGGACAAGGGCAGTAGGTTCTTGGGGACACCACCAGCTGCAAGTTCCCCTCCAAGTCTCTCTCCACCCTTCCTTGGGGAAATATACCACAATTCCTTCACAAACATTGGGTCAAAATCCAGGAGATCCCTCCCTACTGACATTGTGTGTGAACCCACAGCAAGTGGACTACAGCGATTCAAGAAGGCAGCTCTCCACCATCTTCTCAAGGGCAAATAGGGATGGGCTGTCAATGCTGGCAAGAAAGTGACGCTAATGTCCCACGAATGATTAAAAAAAGCCTGTGTCTCAGTCAGTGACAAGAGACACAGTGGGGTCAACCTGTTCTCCCCGAGGTCAGTAACAGAGACAAGTGTGTTAATCTGCTCTTGTCGATGTCAGTGACAGAGACAGAGCGGCGTCAGTCTGTTGCTCCCCAACCCCTTCATCTGGAGTCTGTGATACAGGCACACGTTGGTCTGTGTGCTCTCTTCTTGGTCATTGACAGATGCGTAAATGGGCAATCTACTGACCTCAGGGCGAGAGAGAGTGTGTGGGGTCAGTCTGCTCTCCCTACGGTCAGTGACACAACAGTGTGGGGTCAGTATGCTCTCCCCGGGGTCAGTGACAGAGACAGTGTGCAGTCAGTCTGCTCCCCCCGAGCTCAGTGACAGAGACAGCGTGGGGTCAGTCTGATCTCCCTGGGGTCAGTGACAGAGACACTGTGGGGTCAGTCTGCTATCCCTAGGGTCAGTGACAGAGGAGGGTGGGGTCAGTCTGCTCTCTCCGCGGTCTGTGACAGAGACAGTCTGGGGTCAGTCTGCTCTCCCCGGGGTCAGAGACAGAGACAGTGTGCGGTCAGTCTACTCTCCCCGGGGTCAGTGACAGAGACAGTGTGGGGTCAGTCTGCTCTCCTTGGGGTCAGTGTCAGAGACAGTGTGAAGTCAGTCTGCTCCCCCCGAGCTCAGTGACAGAGACAATTTCTGGGGTCAGTCTGCTCTCCCCGGGGTCAGTGACAGAGTTAGAGTGGGGTCAGTCTTCTCTCTCCGGGGTCAGTGACAGAGTCAATGATGGGTCAGTCTGCTCTCCCTGGGGTCAGTGAAGGAGACATTGTGCGGTCAATCTGCTCTCCCCGGGGTCAGTTGCAGAGACAGTGTGGGGTCAGTCTGCTCTCCCTGGGGTCAGTGACAGAGACAGAGTGAGGTCAGTCTGCTCTCTCCGGTGTCAGTGACAGAGTCAGTGAGGGGTCAGTCTGCTCTCCCCGGGGTCAGTGACAGAGTCAATGAGGGGTCAGTCTGCTCCCCCCGAGCTCAGTGACAGAGACAGCGTGGGGTCAGTCTGATCTCCCTGGGGTCAGTGACAGAGACACTGTGGGGTCAGTCTGCTATCCCTAGGGTCAGTGACAGAGGAGGGTGGGGTCAGTCTGCTCTCTCCGCGGTCTGTGACATGAGACAGTCTGGGGTCAGTCTGCTCTCCCCGGGGTCAGAGACAGAGTCAATGAGGGGTCAGTCTGTTCTCCCTGGGGTCAGTGAAGGAGACAGCGTGCGGTCAATCTGCTCTCCCCGGGGTCAGTGACAGAGACAGTATGGGGTCAGTCTGCTCTCCCCGGGGTCAGTGACAGAGACACTGTGGGGTCAGTCTTATCTCCCTGGGGTCAGTGACAGAGACACTGTGGGGTCAGTCTGCTATCCCTAGGGTCAGTGACAGAGACAGCGTGCGCTCAGTCTGCCCTCTCCGGTGTCAGTGACAGAGTCAGTGAGGGGTCAGTCTGCTCTCCCCGGGGTCAGTGACAGAGACACTGTGGGGTCAGTCTTATCTCCCTGGGGTCAGTGACAGAGACACTGTGGGGTCAGTCTTATCTCCCTGGGGTCAGTGACAGAGACACTGTGGGGTCAGTCTTATCTCCCTGGGGTCAGTGACAGAGACACTGTGGGGTCAGTCTTATCTCCCTGGGGTCAGTGACAGAGACACTGTGGGGTCAGTCTTATCTCCCTGGGGTCAGTGACAGAGACACTGTGGGGTCAGTCTTATCTCCCTGGGGTCAGTGACAGAGACACTGTGGGGTCAGTCTTATCTCCCTGGGGTCAGTGACAGAGACACTGTGGGGTCAGTCTTATCTCCCTGGGGTCAGTGACAGAGACACTGTGGGGTCAGTCTCAGAGACAGTGTGGTTTCAGTCTGTTCTCCTTGGGGTCAGTGACAGAGACAGTGTGGTTTCAGTCTGTTCTCCTTGGGGTCAGTGACAGAGACAGTGTGGTTTCAGTCTGTTCTCCTTGGGGTCAGTGACAGAGACAGTGTGGTTTCAGTCTGTTCTCCTTGGGGTCAGTGACAGAGACAGTGTGCAGTCAGTCTGCTCTCGCCGGGATCAGAGACAGAGACAGTGTGGGGTCAGTCTGCTCTCCCTGGGGTCAGTGACAGAGACAGTGTGGTTTCAGTCTGTTCTCCTTGGGGTCAGTGACAGAGACAGTGTGCAGTCAGTCTGCTCCCCCCGAGCTCAGTGACAGAGACAGCTGTGGGGGTCAGTCTGCGCTCCCCGGGTCAGTGACAGAGACAGAGTGGGGTCAGTCTGCTCTCCCCAGGGTCAGTGACAAAGACAGAGTGGGGTCAGTCTGCTCTCTTCAGGGTCAGTGACAGAGTCAGTGAGGGGTCAGTCTGCTCTCCCTGGGGTCAGTGAAGGAGACAGTATGCGGTCAATCTGCTCTCCCCGGGGTCAGTGACAGAGACAGTGTGGGGTCAATCTGCTCTCCCTGGGATCAGCGACAGAGACTGTCTGGGGTCAGTCTCCTCGCCCCGGGGTCAGTGACAGAGACAGAGTGAGGTCAGTCTGCTCTCTCCGGTGTCAGTGACAGAGTCAGTGAGGGGTCAGTCTGCTCTCCCTGGGGCCAGTGACAGAGACAGTGTGCGGTCAGTCTGCTCTACTCTGGGTCAGTGACAGAGACACTGTGGGGTCAGTCTGCTCTCCCTGGGGTCAGTGACAGAGACAGTGTGGGGTCAGTCTGCTATCCCTCGGGTCAGTGACAGAGGAAGTGTGGGGTCAGTCTGCTCTCCCCGGGATCAGTGACAGAGACAGTCTGGGGTCAGACTGCTCTCCCCGGGGTCAGGGACAGAGAGAGTATGCGTTCAGTTTGCTCTCCCCGGGAACAGGGACAGAGAAAGTGTGGGCTCAGTCTGCTCTCCCTGGGGTCAGTGACGGAGACTGTGGGTCAGTCTGCTCTCCACAGGGTCAGTGACAGAGACAGTATGCGGTCAGTTTGCTCTCCCCGGGGTCAGTGACAGAGACAGTGTGGGGTCAGACTGCTTTCCCCAGGGTCAGTGACAGAGACAGTGTGCAGTCAGTCTGTTCTCCGCGGGGTCAGTGACACAGACAAGAGTGGTCAGTCGTCTCTACCCGGGGTCAGAGTCAGAGACAGTGTGGGGTCAGTCTGCTCTCCTCGGTGTCAGTGACAGAGACATGTGCGGTCAGTCTGCGCCCTCAGAGGTCAGTGACAGAGACAGTGTAGGGTCAGTCTGCTCTCCCCGGGGTGAGTGACAGAGATAGAGTGGGGTCAGTCTGCTCTCCCCGGGGTCAGTGACTCAGACACTGTGGGGTCAGTCTGCTTTCCCCGGGATCAGTGACAGAGACAGTGTGCAGTCAGTCTGCTATCCCCGGGGTTAGTGACAGAAACAGTGTGCAGTCAGTCTGCTCTCCCCGGGATCAGTGACAGAGACAGTGTGGGGTCAGTCTGCTTTCCCCAGGGTCAGTGACAGAGACAGTGTGCAGTCAGTCTGTTCTCCGCGGTAGTCAGTGACACAGACAAGAGTGGTCAGTCTGCTATCCCTCGGGTCAGTGACAGAGACAGTGTGCGTTCAGTCTGCTCTCTCCGGTGTCAGTGACAGAGTCAGTGAGGGGTCAGTCTGCTCTCCCCGGGGTCAGTGACAGAGTCAATGAGGGGTCAGTCTGTTCTCCCTGGGGTCAGTGAAGGAGACAGCGTGCGGTCAATCTGCTCTCCCCGGGGTCAGTGACAGAGACAGTGTGGGGTCAGACTGCTTTCCCCAGGGTCAGTGACAGAGACAGTGTGCAGTCAGTCTGCT
>NC_057717.1:19425828-19449631 GCF_004010195.1 Chiloscyllium plagiosum
GGGTCAGTGACAGAGATAGTGTGGGGTCAGTCTGCTCTATCCGGGATCACTAACAGAGATAGACTGGTGTCAGTCTGGTCTCCCCGGGGTCAGTGAAAGAGACAGTGTGGGGTCAGTCTTCTATCCCTGGGGTCCGTGACAGACAAAGGGTGCGGTCCGTCTACTCTTCCCTTGGTCAGTAACAGAGACAGTGTAGGGTCAGACCGCTCTCCCCGTGGTCAGTGACCCAGACAGTGGTGGGTCAGTCTGGTCTAGCCAGGGTCAGTGACAGAGATAGTGTGGGGTCAGTATGCCCTCCCCAGAGACAGTGTGGGGTCAGTCTGCTCTCACCGGGGTCAGTGGCAGTGTCAGTGTGGGGTCAGTCTTCTCGACCGGGTAAGTGACAGAGACAGTGTGCAGTCAGTCTGCTCTACTCAGGGTCAGTGACCCAGACAGTGTGGGGTCAGTCTGCTCTACTCAGGGTCAGTGACCCAGACAGTGTGGGGTCAGTCTGCTATCCCCGGGGTCAGTGACAGAGACATTGTGCTGTCAGTCTGCTTTGCCCGGGGTCAGTTAACGAGACAGTGTGATGTTAGTCTGCTCTTCACGAGGGCAGTGACGGAGATGTGGGGTCAGTCTGCTCTCCCCGAGGCCAGTGACACAGACAGTGTGAGGCAAGTCTGCACTCCCTAGTGCTAGTGCCAGAGGCAGGGTGTGATCAGTCTGCTCTTCCCAGGTTCAGTAACAGAGACAGTGTAGGGTCAGTCTTCTCTCCCCGGGGTCAGTGACAGAGATAGTGTGGGGTCAGCCTGCTCTCCCCGGGATCAGTGACAGAGATAGTGTGGGCTCAGTCTGCTTTCCCCAGGGTCAGTGACAGAGACAGTGTGCAGTCAGTCTGTTCTCCGCGGGGTCAGTGACACAGACAGTGAGGGGTGAGTCGTGTCTCTCCGGGGTCAGAGACAGAGACAGTGTGGGGTCAGTTTGCTCTCCTCGGTGTCAGTGTGGGGTCAGTCTGCTGTATCAGGGCTCAGTGACAGAGACAGTTTCCGGTCAGTGTGCTCCCTCCGAGGTGAGTGACAGAGACAGTGTGGGGTCAGGCTGCCCTCTCTAGGATCAATGACAGAGACAGTGTGCGGTCAGTCTTCTCTCCCAGAGGTCAGTGACAGAGACAGTGTGCGGTCAGTCTGCTCTCCGGGGTCAGTGATTAAGATAGTGTGAGGACAGTCTGCTCTCCCTGGGGTCAGTGACAGAGACAGTGTGCGGTCAGTCTGCTCTCCGGGGTCAGTGATTGAGATAGTGTGAGGACAGTGGCTCTCCCTGGGGTCAGTGACAGAGACAGTGTGGGGTCAGTCTGCCCTCCGGGGTCAGTGACAGAGACAGTCTGGGGTCAATCTGCTCTCCCCTGAGGCAGTGTGGGGTCAGTCTGCTCTCGCCGGGGTCAGTAGCAGAGACAGTATGCGCTCAGAGCTGAAAATGTGTTGCTGGAGAAGCGCAGCAGGTCAGGCACCATCCAAGCAACAGGAGAATCTACGTTTCGGGCATAAGCCCTTCTTCAGTGACCGAGACAGTGTGCAGTCAGTCTGCTCTCCCCGGAGATAGTGTGGGGTCAGTCTGCTCTCGCCGTGGTCAGTGAGCGGGTCAGTGTGGGGTCAGTCTGGTCTTCCGAGGGTCAGGGACACACACAGTGTGATGTCAGTCTGCTCTCCATTGGGTCAGTGACAGAGATACTGTGGGGTACGACTGCTCTCCCGGGGGTCAGTAACAGAGACAGTGTGGGGTCAGTTTGCTCTCCCCGCAGTCTGTGATTGAGATCATGTGAGGACAGTCTGCTCTCCCTGGGGTCAGTGTCAGTGTGCCGTCAGTCTGCTTTCCCCAGAGACAGTGTGGGGTCAGTCTGCATTCACCGCGGTCAGTAACAGAGACAGTGTGGGGTCAGTCTGCTTTCCCCGTGGTCAGTGACACGGACAGTGTGGGGTCAGTCTGCTCTCCCCGAGGTCAGTAACAGAGACACTGTAGAGTCAGTCTGCTCTCCTCGGGGTCAGTGACACAGACAATGAGGGGTCAGTCGTCTCTCCCCTGGAGCAGAGTTAGGGACAGTGTCGGGTCAGACTGCTCTTCCCGGGTTCAGTGACAGAGACAGTGTCGCGCCAGTGTGCACTCCCTAGCGTCAGAGACTCGGGACAGTGTAGGGTCAGTCTGCTCTCCCCGTACTCAGTAACAGCGATAATGTGGGGTCAGTCTGCTCTCCCCGGAATCAGTGACAAATAGTGTGGGGTCAGTCCGCTTTCCCTGGGGTCAGTGACAGAGACAGTGTGCGGTCAGTCTGTTCACCCCTTGATCAGTGACAGAGACAGTGTGTGGTCAGTCTGCTCTCCCCGGGGTCAGTGAGTGAGACACTGTGGGGTCAGTCTGCTCTCCCCTTGTTCAGTGACAGAGACAGTGTGCGGTCAGTCTGCTCTCCCCGGGGTCAGTGACAGAGTCACTGTGGGGTCAGTCTGGTCTCCCCTTTTTCAGTGACAGAGACAGTGTGCGGTCAGTCTGCTCTCCCCGGGGTCAGTGACAGAGTCACTGTGTGATCAGTCTGGTATCCTCTTGTTCAGTGACAGAGACAGTGTGCGGTCAGTCTGCTCTCCCAGAGGTCAGTGACAGAGACGCTGTGGGGTCAGTCTGACATCCCCGGTGTCAGTGACTGAGAAAGTGTGGGGTCAGTCTGCTTTCCCCAGGGTCAGTGACAGAGATAGTGTGCAGTCAGTCCGTTCTCCGCAGGGTCAGTGACACAGACATTGAGGGGTCAGTCGTCTCTCCCCGAGGTCAGAGACAGAGACAGTGTGGGGTCAGTCTGCTCTCCCCGTTGACAGTGTCAGAGACACTGTGGGGTCAATCTGCTGTACCCGGGCTCAGTGACAGAGACAGTGTGCTGTCAGTCTGCTCTTCCAATGTTTAGTAACACAGACAGTGTTGGGTCAGTCTGATCTCCCCGCGGTCAGTGACAGAGATAGTCTGGGGTCAGTCTGATCTCCCCGGGGTCAATGACAGAGACAGTGTGCAGTCAGTCTGATCTCCCCGGGGTCCGTGACAGAGATAGTGTGGTGTCAGTCTGCTCTCCCCGGGGTCAGTGACAGAGACAGTTTGGGGTCAGTCTGCTCACCCCGGGGTCAGTGACAGAGACAGTGTGGGGTCAGTCTGCTCTCCCCGTTGACAGTGTCAGAGACACTGTGGGGTCAGTCTGCTGTACCCGCGCTCAGTGACAGATACAGTGTGCTGCCAGTCTTCTCTCTCCCAGGTCAGTGTCAGATATAGAGTGGGGTCAGGCTGCCCTCCCTAGCATCAGTGATAGAGACATTGTGGGGTCAGTCTGCTCTTCCAATGTTCAGTAACACAGACAGTGTTGGGTCAGTCTGATCTCCCCGCGGTCAGTGACAGAAATAGTCTGGGGTCAGTCTGCTCTCCCCGGGGTCAGTGACAGAGACAGTTTGGGGTCAGTCTGCTCACCCCGGGGTCAGTGACAGAGACAGTGTGGGGTCAGTCTGCTCTCCCCGTTGACAGTGTCAGAGACACTGTGGGGTCAGTCTGCTGTACCCGCAGTCTGCTCTTCCTGGGGTCAGTTACAGAGACAGTGTAGGGTCAGTCTGCTCTCCCCAGAGACATTGTGGGGTCAGTCTGCTGTCCGTGGGGTCACTGACAGAGAGAGTGTGCGGTCAGTCTGCTCTACACGGGGTCAGTTACCCACACAGTGTGGGGTCAGATTGCTCTCCCCGGGGTCAGTGATTGAGATCGTGTGAGGACAGTCTGCTCTTCCTGGGGTCAGTTACAGAGACAGTGTAGGGTCAGTCTGCTCTCCCCAGAGACATTGTGGGGTCAGTCTGCTGTCCGTGGGGTCACTGACAGAGAGAGTGTGCGGTCAGTCTGCTCTACACGGGGTCAGTTACCCACACAGTGTGGGGTCAGATTGCTCTCCCCGGGGTCAGTGATTGAGATCGTGTGAGGACAGTCTGCTCTTCCTGGGGTCAGTTACAGAGACAGTGTAGGGTCAGTCTGCTCTCCCCAGAGACATTGTGGGGTCAGTCTGCTCTCACAGGGGTCAGTGACAGAGACAGTCTGGGGTCAGTCAGTTCTCTCCTGAGGCAGTGTGGGGTCAGTCTGCTCTCCTCGGGGTCAGTGACAGAGACAGTCTTGGGTCAGTCTGCTCTCCCTGGTGACAGTGACAGAGACAGTATGGGGTCAGCCTGCTCTCCCCGGGTTCAGTGACAGAGGCAGTGTGGGGTCAGTGGAGGAGACAACTTGCGGTCAGTCTGTTCTACACGGGGTCAGTGACCCAGACAGTGTGGGGTCAGATTGCTCTCCCCGGGGTCAGTGATTGAGATCGTGTGAGGACAGTCTGCTCTTCCTGGGGTCAGTTACAGAGACAGTGTAGGGTCAGTCTGCTCTCCCCAGAGACATTGTGGGGTCAGTCTGCTGTCCGTGGGGTCACTGACAGAGAGAGTGTGCGGTCAGTCTGCTCTACACGGGGTCAGTGACCCACACAGTGTGGGGTCAGATTGTTCTCCCCGGGGTCAGTGATTGAGATCGTGTGAGGACTGTCTGCTCTTCCTGGGGTCAGTTACAGAGACAGTGTAGGGTCAGTCTGCTCTCCCCAGAGACATTGTGGGGTCAGTCTGTTCTCACAGGGGTCCGTGACAGAGACGGTCTGGGGTCAGTCAGTTCTCTCCTGAGGCAGTGTGGGGTCAGTCTGCTCTCCTCGGGGTCAGTGACAGAGACAGTCTTGGGTCAGTCTGTTCTCCCTGGTGACAGTGACAGAGAAAGTATGGGGTCAGCCTGCTCTCCCCGGGTTCAGTGACAGAGGCAGTGTGGGGTCAGTGGAGGAGACAACTTGCGGTCAGTCTGTTCTACACGGGGTCAGTGACCCAGACAGTGTGGGGTCAGATTGCTCTCCCCGGGGTCAGTGATTGAGATCGTGTGAGGACAGTCTGCTCTTCCTGGGGTCAGTTACAGAGACAGTGTAGGGTCAGTCTGCTCTCCCCAGAGACATTGTGGGGTAAGTCTGCTCTCACAGGGGTCAGTGACAGAGACAGTGTCAGGTCCAAAGTTAAAAATCCCCAGAGACATTGTTGTGTCAGTCTTGACTCCCCGGTGTCATTGACAGAGATACTGTTGCGTCAGTCAGCTATCCCTGGGGTCAGTGAAAGCGACAGTGTGCGGTCAATCTGCTCTCACCGGGGTCAGTGACAGCGATAGTGTGAGGTCAGTCTGCTCTCCCTGGTGTCAGTGACAGAGTCAGTGTGGGGTCAGTCTGCTCTCCCCGGGATCCGTGACAGAGACAGTGTGAGGTCAGTCTGTTCTCCCCGGTTCTGTGACAGAGACAGGGCGGGGTCAGTCTGCTCTCCCCGGTGTCAGTGACAGAGAAGTGTCAGGTCCAAAGTTCAAAATCACACAACACCAGGTTATAGTACAACTGGTGTTGTGTGATTTTTAACTTTGTACACCACAGTCCAACACTAACATCTCCAAAGTGTATTGTTCGTCTGCTCTCCGCGGGATCAGTAACAGAGAGAGTGTAGGGTAACTCTGCTCACCCCGGGGTCAGTGACAGAGACAGTGTGGGGTCAGTCTGCTCGCCACGGGTTCAGTGACAGAGACAGTGTGGGGTCAGTCTGATCTCCCCGGGTTCAGTGACAGAGACAGTGTGGGGTCAGTCTGATCTCCCCGGGGTCAGTGACAGAGGCAGTGTGGGCTCAGTCTGCTCTCTCCTTGGTCAGTGAGAGATACAGTTTGGGGTCAGTCTGCTCTCCCCGGGGTCAGTGACAGACATAGTGTGGCATCAGTCTGCTTTCCTTGGTGTCAGTGACAGAGACAGTGTGGGGTCAGCCTTCTCTCCCTGGTGTCATTGACAGAGACAGTGTGGGGTCAATCTGCTCTCCCCGCGGTCAGTGACAGAGACAGTGCGTTGTCAGTCTGCTCTCCGAGGGTTCAGTGACAGAGACATGGTGGGGTCAGTCTGCTTTCCCCAGGCCTAGTCACAGAGGCAGTGTGGGGTTGGTCTGCTCTCCCCAGTGTCAGTGACAGAGACAGTGTGAGGTCCGTCTGCTCTCCCCAGAGACATTGTTGAGTCAGTCTTGACTCCACGGTGTCATTGGCAGAGATACTGTTGAGTCAGTCAGCTATCCCAGGGGTCAGTGAAAGCGACAGTGTGCGGTTACTCTGCTCTCCCCGGGGTCAGTGACAGAGTCAGTGTGGGGTCAGTCTGCTCTCCCTGGGGTCGGTGACAGAGACAGTATGAGTTCAGTCTCTCTCCCCGGGGTCAGTGACAGAGTCAGTGTGAGGTCAGTCAGCTCTCCCCGGGTTCTGCGTCAGAGACAGGGCGGGGTCAGTCTGCTCTCCCCGGTGTCAGTGATAGAGTCACTGTGGGGTCAGTCTGCTTTCCCCGGGGTCAGTGACAGAGACAGTGTCAGGTCCAAAGTTAAAAATCACACAACACCAAGTTATAGTACAACTGGTGTTGTGTGATTTTTAACTTTGTACACCACAGTCCAGCACTGGCATCTCCAAAGTGTCTTGTCCGTCTGCTCTCCGCGGGATCAGTAACAGAGAGTGTGTAGGGTAACTCTGCTCATCCCGGGGTCAGTGACAGAGACAATGTGGGGTCAGTCTGCTCGCCACGGGTTCAGTGACAGAGACAGTGTGGGGTCAGTCTGATCTCCCCGGGTCCAGTAACAGAGACAGTGTGGGGTCAGTCTGATCTCCCCGGGTTCAGTGACAGAGACAGTGTGGGGTCAGTCTGATCTCCCAGGGGTCAGTGAGAGAGACAAAGTGGGGTCAGTCTGCTCTCACCGGGTTCAGTGACAGAGACCGTTGAGGTCAGTCTGTCCTCCCAGCGGTCAGTGACAGAGACAGTATGGGGTTAGTCTCCTCTCCCCGGGGTCATGGACAGACACAGTGTGGACAGTCTGCTCTCCACGGTGTCAGTGACAGAGACAGTGTGGGGTCAGTCTGCTCTCCCCGGGGCCAGTGGCAGAGACTGTGTGAAGTCAGTCTGCTCTCCCTGGTGTCAGTGAAAGAGAGAGTGTGCAGTCTGTTTGCTCTCTCCGTGGTCAGTGACAGAGACAGTGTTGGGTCAGTCTGCGCTCCCAGGGTTCGGTGACAGAGACAGTGTTGGGTCAGTCTACTCTCGCCGGGGTCAGTGAGAGAGGCAGTGTGGGGTCAGTCTACTCTCCTCAGGATCAGTGACACAGACAGTGTGGGGTCAGTCTGCTCTCACCGGGGTCAGTGTCCCAGACAGTGTGAGGTCAGTCTGCTCTTCCCAGGGTCAGTAACAGAGATAGTGTGGGTCAGTCTTCTCTTCCTGGAGTCTTTGACAGAGACAGTGTGGGATCAGTCTGCTCTCCCCGGAGTCAGTGACAGAGACAGTGTGGTGTCAGTCTGCCCTCCCCGAGGTCGGTGGCAGAGAGAGTGTGGGGTTAGTCTGCTCTCCTCGGTTTCAGTGACAGAGATAATGTGGGGTCAATAGCTCCCCCCGGGTTCAGTGACAGAGAGAGTGTGGGGTTAGTCTGCTCTCCCCGGGTTCAGTGACAGAGATAATGTGGGGTCAGTCTGCTCTCCCCGGGTTCAGTGACATAGAAAGTGTGGGGGCAGTCTGCACTCCCCGGGTTCAGTGACAGAGACAGTGTGGGGTCAGTCTGCTCTCGCCGGGGTCAGTGAGAGAGACAGTGTGAGGTGAGTCTGCTCTCCTCAGGGTCAGTAACACAGACAGTGTGGGGTCAGTCTGCTCTCCCCGGGGTCAGTAACACAGACAGTGTGGGCTCAGCCTGCTCTCTCCTTGGTCAGTGAGAGAGATAGTGTGGGGTAAGTCTGCTCTCCCTGTGGTCAGTGACAGAGACAGTGTGGGGTATGTCTGCTCTCTCCGGGGTCAGTAACAGACAGCGTGGGCTCAGTCTGCTCTATCCTTGGTCAGTGAAAGAGTCTGTGTGAGATAAGTCTGCTTTCACTGGAGTCAGTGACAGAGAGAGTGTGTGGTCAGTCTGCTCTCCCCGGGGTCAGTGAGAGACACAGTGTGGGGTCAGTCTGCTCTCCCCAAGGTCAGTGACACAGACAGTGTGGGGTCAGTCTGCTCTCCCCAAGGTCAGTGACAGAGACAGTGTGGGGTTAGGTCTGCTCTCCCGGTGTCAATGACAGAGACAATGTGGGGTCAGTCTGCTCTCCACGGTGTCATTGACAGAGACAGTGTGCGGTAAGTCTGCTCTCCCCGGTGTCAGTGACAGAGACAGTGTGCAGTCAGTCTGTCCTCCCTGCGGTCAGTGACGGAGACAGTGTGCAGTCAGTCTGTTCTCCCCGCTGTCAGTGACAGAGACATTATAGGGTCAGTCTGCTCTCCCCAGAGTCAGTGACACAGTGTGTAGTCTGTCTGCACTCCCCGAGGTCAGTGACAGAGATGTTGTGGCGTCATTTTATTGCTCCCCACCCCCTTCTCCCGTAGTCTATGATACAGACAATCATTTGTCTGTGTGCTCTCTTCATGGTCATTGACAGATACAGAACGGGTCAGTCTACTGTCCTCATGGTAAGAGAGACTGAGTGGGGTCAGTCTGATTTCGCTGGGGTCAGTGACACAGACAGTGTGGCATCACTCTGCTCTCCCCGGTGTCAGTGACACAGAGAGTGTGCAGTCAGTCTGCTCTCCCCGGGGTCAGTGACGGAGACAGTGTGAGGTCTGTCTACTCTCCCTGGGGTCAGTGACAGAGACAGTGTGAGGTCAGTTTGCTCTCCCCGGAGTCAGTGACCGAGACAGTGTGGGGTCAGTCTGCTCTCCCCGGGGTCATTGACAGAGAGAGTGTGTGGTCAGGCTGCTCTCCTTGAAACACATTGGGATCAGTTTGCTCTCACGTGGTTTAGTGACAGAGACACAATGTGTTAAATCTGCCCGTCTCGAAGTCAGTGACAAGGACACAATGTTGTCATTCTGCTTCCTTGGAATCAGTGGCAGAGCCGCAGTGGGGAGACCGTGCTCTCTCCTGAGAGAAGTTTAGTTTTGGAACATGGTCAGCGGGAAATGGTTAGATCGAAGGCTCTGTCCCCGTGCTGGATGATTGAATGACACGATGACATTACACTTGGCAGTCAAAAGACAGGTTCGTCTAAGTTCATTCTCACATCTTCCTGCGCCCAGGGGTTAGGACACTATGTGAGGGCTGAGTGGAGACACAGAGGGGCAATGGGTGTGTGATGGAGAAATTAAAGATGGGTCAGTTCAGGGGAGATGTAGCTGCTTTGGGAAGGCAATTAAACAGGGACTTGGAAGGGGGAAGGTGCTAAATTTGGGAGACTGCAAGTTTTGCCAGCGGCTAGGGATTGTGCAAATTGGAGGGGTGGTGCAGATTCAGGACTCAAAGGCAGAAATAGGATAGGAATGAAAGAAGAGGAAGGAGAGAAAGAAAGGGACAGTAGGAGAAGAAAGAAGAAAGTGGAATAAACATACACAAATGTATAAAGAAAAGGGTTCAGAGAAAAAAAAAGGTCAAAAGAAGGGCTTGTCCGTAAGGGAGAAAGAAAGATAATGGGTTATAAAGAAAGATAGAGAGAGAGAGTTGTAGAAAGTGAGAGGCAGGCAGTGAGAGACCGAAAACAAGAGAGAGACAGAGAGAGAGGGAAAAGGGAAAAAATCAGACACCTGTAAACAGGAGTGAAGGAAAGACGTGGCGAGATTAAAATTGTGATACTCAACATTTCACTTGGTTGCAGCTCTCTCGATGGTCTCTCACACTCCTTCTCTCCCATTCGGGAAAGACTGTGCTAAAGGGGCTTGCCTTAGGAGGTGCTGATTCAGGAAGTGTTTGTGATTAAAGAATCCAAACTTGGCTTGAGATATAACACCCTCACATGCAGAGGCAGACAGAAACAAATCTTTCATTCAAATAACCTCTCTCCACCCAAGTCCCAGTTTACCCAGTCAGCTCCCAGTTCTCTCTGCCTATTTCATACCTCCCCCAGGGATGGAACACATCCAATATCATCTCCGAGGGGGGAGGGAACGAGGGAGGGAAGAGGTGTGAGGGAAAGCAACAAGTCAATAGTTTCGTCCAGACTGGGTTTAAAGGGATATGGTCCAAGTTCTCGCAAATGGGATTAGATTAGGTTGGGATATCTGGTCGGCAAGGATGAGTTGGACCAAAGGGATTGCATCCGTGCTGCATATCTACATGAGTCCTGCTTTGGATTTTACTGCCCAAGCATGAACCCTGGACAAATTTTCAAATTGATAAAATTCCTTTTGTCTTTGGATTTTCGTATTAACCAATGTAAAAATCTCAACTTGCAATGCCAGGAATCAAACCCAGGTCACCTTCTTGGAAGGCAGCTATACTCACCACGATAGCTCCATCACTGTACACTTTAACATCAACACAATCATCATACACATTTAAAAACTCTGTTATCATGATGAAGTACACAGAAATAAAAGTGATATTCGGCCAGGTGACAATAACGCATACAAGGAGTTGGATTTTAAGGAGCATCTTAAATAGGAGAGGTAGTGGATACTTGGAAGAGTACAGAGAGGGAGTCCAGAAGCCGCTCTGGTTGATCTTGGATTCCTCCACCACACATCAGCTGCTTCATGGAATGGAACGGATAAAGAAATAGAATGATACCAGTAATTTCAGTGGGAACAAAGTAAATGATTGTTGAATATAAGTTTGCAAACAGAAGACACAGAATTTGTACAGCATATTATTTACTCTTTACAATCGAACCTTTTTTTATAACTTTTGCCCAGATGTCTGAATCAAAGAAGTCAGTGAAGAAGATCTGAGCGGAGTCTGTCGTTGTGTTTCCCAATCCGGCCTGCAGCGAACGATGATCCACTCCTCCAGGTCATTTAGTGTTGCATCCTCTTCACTCACTGAGAACTGGTCATTTGGGATTGTGTTTGCGCATATCTCACCTCTTTTTTGGTTTTGATTTTATTGTTCAGCTTTCTACGAACTGTTGCTCATTGCTAACAGCACTTTACACGACTTTACTCTTTCAGGCTCTTTCATTCTTCTTCTCAGTTGGTGTCATTCCTTTCCCATTAGAAAAGGAGTGTTCTCCACTCTTCCCTTTCCTTTTGGTCCATTCCTCACATGGAGATCTCATTCCATTATCTGTTGCATCTAATATTGGCCCTCGGTAACTAGGCTCTACCCATTAATTGAATTAATTTTATAGCTGGATATTTCACTGCATATTTAAACTGGTCTCTGAATTCTTTTTGAGTCACCATATAAATAAATGCATTTGTGCAACAACTCAGGTTCCGCAGCATATATCCGATTTGGTCAAAGAGAGATTTAGCAGCGTAATTCAAGGAATAGCCAACACTGAAGAAATATAAAACATACAATAGCCAGAGAAGAATGAAGCTGGCAGATATGGCAAAGATTAAAATCAATGAATTCTTTCTGCTCTCCGTCTCTGGGTCATTCTCTGTTTTTTTCAGATCCCTCAGTTCTTTACGAATCTTCATGGACTCGAACATGTGTCTGGCAGTCAGAATGTTGATAAAGAGAATAAAAGTGAATGGCAGAAAAGGTGTTAAAAATTTCTCAAAAGTTCTAAAACTGGCCCACCGATGGTCATGAAAATAACTGGACTGTAAATAACAGTACCATGGTACATTGTTGCTGATCATTCCAGGTTTATATCGAAAGTAGTTGGGAATGTTCTTCAAAGAAAAAAAAATACAAATTGTTGCTAAAACCCTTATCGCAGTTTTCTCTGTGCAATACGTAGTTTTCATCTGATGAAAACAAATAGCAACAAGTCGATCAAAAGAAAAAGCAACAGTGAACCAGACAGAACAATCAAGGGTCAAATGGTTCATAACAGCGAGAACACTGCAAACAGGAGTGATGTCCAGGAAGCACCGTGGATAATAATAACGTGAAAATGTGTGAAGGAAAAAATAACCAAAAGTGAACAGGAGATCGGAAGTTGCCATGGCCATCAGATAGCGAATGCTGCATGTAGAAAGGCTGCATTTGCCCCGAGCCAAGAATACAATCACCACAAGACTAACTGTACGGGACGAAAAGGAAAAAAGAAGATTTGAAGTTACTAGTAAAACATTCTCCCTGCCCAAGCCCAGACTGTCAGCAATGGCCCAAAGATAATTGTTGTTCCATGCCATATGAAATGTAAAGAACCTGAACCAGAGCAGCAAACTATCTCAAAATGAATAATTTGCACGTTTCAAAGATTTAGGGAAGAATATGAGCAGCAGATTGCTCACAAAAACATGGTCATGTACTCAATGTCTTTTTTTTTACGTAAGTAGCCGCTGATTTCACATGCTTTCTGGGGTACTCAGACTGGGTGGAGTTTCCCATAAGGCCACAAGATCTAACGAGAGATGATGGGATCAGTAGAACACATAATGTGAGACATCTAACACAGATATTGATAGCAAAATTTCTTTGTTTGGTTTTGGAGTCTCCACAGCTTAGATTGCCTACTGACTTGTATATCCACAGTACATGAATGGCAGTGCAGGGCAAAAACCACTCTACTCTGTCCAGGAATGGATGCCCTCCATAATATGGATGAAAAATGATCAGGCATTGGGTACAGGATTACACATTGTGACAATCTGAACCATAAGAGAATTCAGCAGTCATTCCAACCAGAATCCATGCAGAGTTAGCCATGGCAAACTTCCGGTTTAGAAGTCAGACACTTTATCTGGGATTCAGCAAAACTTCCTGCTTGATGTCCAGGATCACGCTCCCAAGCTCCTCTCCTTGTGAATGGAGATCCCTCCCAAATGTCAAGCTCTCAGTATCTTGGAACCCCCATAGTTTAACACGTGCTCTCCATGAAGATCATCAAAATTGTTCCACACCTTCAGAGACTACTTCTGTGGTAGCATCATAGAAACCCTGCAGTGTTTAAAGACATCGTTCGGACCACTGGGTCAGTTGTGAATGTCTGCAGGGCATGTCCACCTTCACTTCCACCCCTATAGATGTGATTTTAAAAAATGGCAGACATGGGGAGAGCTAGCAGACTCCACACCGTCACCCGAGGCTGGAATAGAACCCAGCTCACAGTTTGCTGAGGCAGCAATGTAATCATTACGTCATGATGCCCTTAAAACTCAGTGAATTCAGGGCAGCACGTGCCTCACAGTGCTAGGGTTCAAATCTCACCTCGGGACAACTGTCTGTGTGAAGTTTGCACATTTTCCTGTGTATGCATGGGTTTCCTCCGGGTGCTCCTGTATACTCCCACAGTCCAATGATGAGCAGGTTAGATGTGCTAAATTGCCCCATAGTGTCCAGGGATGTGTAGGTTAGGTGGATTACTCAGGGGTAAATGTAGAGTAATGGGGGAATGGGTCTGGGTGGCTTACTATACGGATCGTTGGTATGGACTTGCGGGGTCGAAAGGGCTTGTTCCCACACTGTAGGGATTCTATGACTCTTAAAAAAAAGAGTTGGGCGGATGATGGCCAAATAGTCTTATCACGAGACTGTTAGTTCAGAGACTGAGTCAACGTTCTGGAGAGCTAGTTTCAACATTCACCATGGGAGATGGTGGAATTTCAATTCATTAAAAATCTGGACCACACAGTCCAATGCTGATTAAACAGTTGCCATTGTCGTGATTTTTTAAAAAAAAACACGTTGTTCGCTAAAGTCCTAAGGCCAGGTAATCTGTCACCTGGTCTATATATAACTACAGACCCTCAATCCTCTTGACTCTTACCAGCCCTCTGGCCAATTAGGGAAGGATGGTAAGTGTGGCCCTAGCGAGCGACTCCAACAACCCTTCAATGAATAATCAAAATTGAGCTCCACATGCACAGCCAAATCACTACTACAGGGTACTGCTCCCTTTCTAGACCATTCTCTGGAATTGGATATCCCCACTCTGAATCCAATTTCACAAATATTAAATGATCCATTGCAGACTTAATCGAATTTTGAAGATAAAGGATCCTCTACATGTTTCAGCGCAGTTAACTGGAGTGGGATACACCAATATATTGACCAGTACATAGCACACACACAATATAGGCCACAGGATCTGTCTCCTGGCTTTGAGATCAGCAGGAACTGGGAAACTCATTGGACTCAACAAAATAAGCCATGACATGGATTATTCACTGAGATAACTGATGCCCCAGAATTGGGCAGAACCTCCACACCAAGCATCCAGCCTTTCACATTGGACAGTTCTGTCGCTGTGTTACATACAGAACATTCCCTTTTGACACTAACCACCCCTCAACCGCAGAGATATCCTCTTGTGGATAAGGAAATAGTGATTATTTTTTAAAATGTACTCATGGAAACTGAGCTTCAGTGGCCGAGACAGCGTTCATTCTCCAGCTCTAATTGCCCTTGTGATAGTGTTGAAGATCTTTGTGAACATTTTCATTCACTTATGTACACGAAAACCCACAGTACTTTTAGGGAAGAGATGCAGAATTATTACCCAGCAACAGAGATGGAACAATGATATATTTTCTTGTCAGAATGAAATCTGGGTTGAAAGGGAATTTGCACGTGATGGCGTGTCTGTGCATCTGCTACTGTTGTCCTTCCAGTTGGTGCTGGAAGATATTTGGAGTGTTATTGGTTTACATTTTGGAAGTAATATTAATTTCGGGTCATGTATGTTGTTAATGAAGAGAGTGAGTACTAAATGGGGTGATTGGCACACCATTCAATCAGCTGTTAGTCCTGCACAATGTGGAGCTTTTTGAATGTTGCACTCAGTGTTGCACATGAGATGCACTCAGCCAGATACCTGGAGAGTTCAATCCGACTGCGAGCGATGCTTTTTGGATGGGTTGTCATGAATTTGAGAGGCAGGCAGAGAACATCTTCTCACAGTCATCAGAGTATCTGAAATACCCCTATTGCCACAGCACTGGTACAGCTGGAAAAGATGATTTTCTTGTCAACGTTTGGCCCAGATTATTGCTGGTAATGCATTCAGTGATGGTAATGTCATTGTAAGCCAATGAAAGATTGCTTGATTGTCACCTTTTGGAGATGGTCATTTCCTGGTGCATGTGGGATGTAAATGTCACTTTAAATGATCAGACGGCTGTTGTCTCACTGTATATGGACATTAACCACTTCATTATTTAAATAGTGGTGAACATTGTGCAATGATGAGCTAACCTCTCTAATTTTGAAATTATTATGAAGGGAAGTGGGTTTATGAAGCACCTTCAGATTTTAGGGCCAAGGTACTGCCATAAAGAATTCCTACAGCAATGTCTAATTTTTTGAAATGGTTGACCTTCAGCAGCCAAAGGCACCTTCACCTGCAGTCAGGATGAAACCAAAAAGAATTCTAATTGAGTTCAGTTTATCGATAGCTCCTTCATGTTAATATGTGTTTATAATGTATTTTTTAAGAGTTGAAATTTTTTTACAGTAATTAAAATTTAACTGTAAATATAGGCTCAACTGATTGAGGAACATACAATCAATCCTTCAGTAAATGCAAGTGAAACAATCCTAAGTTTGGTGTAGTGCAGAGTTAACATGTGTTTATGTGACAAATAACAAGCAATGAATTTGGGCTTCTGGCAGACTCAGAATGCTTGCCTTATCACACTACAGGAAGAGGAAAACTTATAATTCTAGAAATTGGATCCATGGGCTGTGTTAATTAGTGCTACTGAAATTTATTAACATGGAACACTCATTCAGGGTTAGAAACTTAATAACAGGAGAGGCTTGTAGGGTTTATTAAAACACCACGTTAAATGTTCAGGATTCTGGACTGTTAATTCGATGTAATGTTTTCCAATTCAATAATTAACTATGGTCAAAATATTTCAGGAACTAAAGTTAGTTATTGATTAAGCAGACATTTTTATTCCTGTTGTGATCAGTTTTTTTTTCTATTTAGTCCCTTATAACTTATTGATTCTCTATCTTCATCAAACCTTTTCCTCCCGAGAAGGACTCACATCACAAGGTGGACAGCAACGATCGTTGGAAAATTAACTGTAGGAAGATTAATAAATATTTAAAATTACAGATTGAATTAACAATGTCTCAATATAACCAGGTACAGGTGCGAAAGTGTGTGAACATTCCGAGCTCTATATTCATCGTTATTAATGTTCGGATCATAAATTAGTGCAGCCATGTCTCATAAACATGTTCTAACTTTGCTGCAAAATTAGTCAGTACCAAAATACTATATTGGTGAACATACTTTGTCTGTAGAGCATTTAATTGAAAACATTTTGTTGTTCACCCTTCATGAGAAATATCACATCTATCAACCTCCAAAGGGTCATTTCATTTTGTAAACTTGCATAAAACATATCAAACCACATGCGAAGATTTTCCGAGTTGTAACCCATTGTATGCAATTTTTGAGAAGATTTGCAGCTCAGGTTGAGGTTCAGGTTGTACGTTTGCTTGCTGAGCTGTCAGATTTGTTTTCAGAGGTTTCATTACCATGCTAGGTCCCATCATCTGTGAACCTCTGGAGTAGTGCTGGCGTTCTGTCTCGTTTATATTTATGTGTCTTGGTCTCGTAAGGTAGGTCATGCCATACAGTTCCGAAAATGTGTTGCTGGAAAAGCGCAGCAGTTCAGGCAGCATCCAAGGAGCAGGCGAATCGACGTTTCGGGCATGAGCCCTTCTGCAGTCCTCATTTTTTCCTCGAAGATTTTAACCTACTGCGAATCCTCTTGCAAGGATGCCTTCCTTGAAGAAGCTCTAGAAGGGCTCATGCCCGAAAGGTCGATTCTCCTTCTGCTTGGATGCTGCCTGACCTGCTGCGCTTTTCCATCAACACATTTTCAGCTCTGATCTCCAGGATATGCAGTCCTCACTTTCTCCTCTATGCCATACAGTTCCACAGGGAAAGATATTCCCTGTAAAACTTGCAATGGAGATCACGATATTGTCCTATTAATGCTCCAAACTTGATACAATGCCACATTTACAGATGCCCACAGAAAAGCAAGAAACTGTTTCCGACGTTCCTATTTGAGCAGGTACCCAAACTCAGTGTAATTCTACAATGAATCATCCTCCCAGCTGCATGATGTCACAGCAATCCGAGAGTTCAGCCTGAGCTTCGTCATCCCCATTCAATATAATTCATTGCTCAGTATTAAACCTGCACTCAGAGTGATTCAACAGTATACAATATTCCAGTCAATCACAGGATGGTACAGACGGCCAGTGTGCCATAGGCAAAAGACTTTTTCCCTCAGAAGAGGAATTAACCTACCAGGTTAGTTTGGAATTGTGAACTACATAAATTAATATCACAGATACCATCCAGTACAATGCCCAGTAAGGCAAGAGTTAAATGTATCCGTCAAACACAGTACTGGAACAGTGTTCCCGCGGAACAGAGTGAGTGGGATCGTCGGGAAAATTAAAGAGTAAACGTCACGAAAAGAATTAAGAATAAAAATTCAAGACAACCCTTTGCAGAATGTTAGTGCCACAGACACTCAAGTCTTCTGAATTGTAGTAACCTCTGGCATTATCGCAGTAACATATATTCTCTGTAACCTACATTTGCTATTTGCAACCGAACACTGCATTGACAGCATTTGCCTTCAAGGAAACTATTTTGGAATTGAAAAATAAGGACATTATTACATCAAAGGGCTTCATCCACTGCGATACCCCTTTGATGTTAAACATGCTGAGTCAGATATGGCCAAGCCAGCAGTGTTGATGCAGCAGCTCTGACATTTACAATGTACTGTGGGAATGTTCAGTTCGGTGTTATTTTTACTGCAAACACTCATAAAATCCCATGTGCTAACTGGCAACAGTAAGTCCCACGCTGTGAGGTAACAAGCCTCGTACGACATCAGGGTTGACAGATGATCCATATTCTTTCAGCAGTGCGCTGCTGATGGACTATAAATCAATTGGTGACCCTGAAATAGGATGCAAATCATCGAGTCCCTCAATGCTAAACATAGGGTCAACTGTAGGTCAGAACAGCAAGTCTGACATTCACTCCTCATGGCCATATGTTCTTGATCATGTTTGGAGCCTCCAAGCAGCACAACAACATCAACAATCCTAAACCGTCCATCACTGACCTCAAACCAACTTGACTCATATCAGCGAAAAATCCTGCTGTACTACCCAATCTCCACCATTCTGAACTTCTGGACTAGGTGCAATAACAGAGGTTTCATAAAGTTGATGGAGTGCCACAAGTCAGGGTGTTACACCATGGCCTCACAGTGAACCGTCTCAAATATATATGGAGCATTCACCTCTGAAATGCTAGTTCCAACGAAATAATAAGTGATAAATACTTCTGCAAATTGATAGCCAAAGACCGAATAAGAATTCCAAGTAAATGCCAATGGGAGCACCTTCGCATCGACCATTATTTTGGGGGGAAAGCAAAGGACAACAGCAACAAAGGGTAGGATGGGAAACGTCCTGTTGGACAAAGTTGTTTGATCCTCTATGGGAGAGCTGTTATCACAATATTCAAGAGCCGAACGTTTATCCAATTAAACTCTGCACCACAGTACGGTGCATCATTTTCCAAATGGCACCACTCACACGTCTTTCTGATCATCAAACATTTCAACAATAAACACCATAATTGGAAACCTATGCTCAACACCCCTCCCAGTGATATTTCCTCACAAATACTCTGCCCCACACATCCATTGACTGACAAAACACACAAAAGGTGATCGAAGCCGTCTGTCCTGATTGTGACGTATCACTCCATAATTCCCTGCTCAACCCATTCATTCCCCATGTTGTATCTGTGATCCAATTTGAAACCATGTGCCTGAGCAAGATCCAACAATCAAATACATCAAGGAATGGGAAACTCGCGGTGTCACAAAGAGGTGGGTTGTTACAAAACCCATCTGACCCAAAGTAACCTTTGAACTACCAGAGAGAGACAGTGATATTACTGAACACTTTCCAAGACGAGCTCAGCCCAACTTCATCAATGTGGCGTCAGTGCAAACTCGTTCTGCACAGCACAGAGAAATAGACAATGTTACATAGGACTGACTGAGAAGACTTCAAATTGACAAACAACTTGCTTTGCACTCAGTAAGTGAGGACACTATCTTCTGGAAGCAGTATTTGTCTTGTTAAATGGAAATAAAATAATCCGTCATAAAGTGGAAATAATTATAGTTGAAAGCAGAGATTGATACTTCTTAAGGTATTACGAGTCTTACCTGAAAAACCAACGATGCCAAGGATGGTGCAGTACACTTTATCTACCAGCAGCCTTGTCGGAAGCATTTTATTGTTGGCAAAACTATTGCTCCTTTCCCGTTGCCGGCAATCTTCCAGAATTGGAGAATTCAATAAGGATTAGAGCTGACACAGTTCCAGTGACTTTTTTAATATTGTGTGGTATCTCCACTGGGAAAATGTGATTAAACATTCAATTTTTTAAATCATTTTGAACAAACACATTACGACAACAGATTTATTTTAATGACGTAATTTTGTTTTAAATTTAACTTTGTACTTGAATACCCCAAAGACTGGCTTCATCTGATCGTCTTCGGTCTGAAATGTTAATTGCAATTTGTATTCAAACAACAAGACTTGAATTATTTCGCACATGATCATAGCCATCAAAACCTGAATGCTTTTTGATCTGCTTTTCAGTGACGGCCTTCGTTTTGCTGAGGGTATTCTGTCATTCAATACCCCTTGTTATAGAGCTCCTTGCAAGCCGCTATACTGTACAATATTAAGCCCTTGCTTTCCTTGTTAATTTAATTTTGCTACGTATTTGGGAAATTCAATCTGTGAATGAGTATTGTCATACAGAAACTGAAGCTGATACTTAACACACGAAAAGCTGGAATTCATACTTGATAACATTTTCTCAAAACAACGGCAAAACAGAAGAAACTGAGTTAAAACCTGACTTAGAATTCAAGAATGACAGAATCACAGAGAACAGAGAAGGCCTTTTGGCTAATCGTGTTTGTCCCGCCAAAATGACACTAAACCTACCCCATTCCCCCTTTCCAGCGCTGAACTCAACGCTTTGCATGTTATAACATTTGAAGTGTTTATCCAAGTTATTTTTAAAGTTTGTGATGTTTCCCGTCTCAAGTACGCTCTCTCTCAGTTCATTTCAGGCTCCTACCATCATCAAGACAAAAAGTTTATTTTTCCTTCTGTCCCCTACCATATTCCTGCCTTTCAGATTAAATCTCTGTCAGCTTGTTATTGGCACTTCGACTAAGGGAAGCAACTGCTTTCTGTTCAACTTTTCCATGCCTCTCATGATGTTATATTCCCCTATATCTTCTCTACAGGAAAGTAACCCAAGCATACTCAGCCTTCCTCTTCACAGCTACATTTCCCCAGCCCACGCAACATCCTGGTGAACCTCCTTTGCACTGCCTCCAGTGACATCAGAGCCTCGTTATGACGCAGTGACCAGAACCGCCCAAAGTATTTCAACTGTGGCCAAAACAAAGTCCTCTACAGCTATAACAGACCTCCATCCTCTTATAATCAAGCACGTGTCCCGTATTCCTTTTGAACTATAATATTAGCCTGTCCTGCCACCTTCAGGGATCTGTTAGCTAAAGGCTCATGATCGTTCTATTCTTCAAAGCTTCCTAGTTTCCTACCATTCACTGAGTGCCTTTAATGTCTGCCAGAGGGCATCACCTCACATGTATCGGGTTTAAATTTTATCTGACACCTATCTGCCAAGTTGGTCTTTAGCTGTGTGTCTCTGATGGTGACGCCAGGCCGGGGTCTGCGCTGGGACATACACACATATTATTCTTTTGTCTTTCTAATTAAAACCTTCAGTTGCATAGATAAACACTCTGCTCATCTCTTCAAACTTCCCACTGAGCAAATACACTAACCCAACTCGATCAAGAGCAAACTTGGATGGTCTGACAACTGTAAACAGTCAAACCAAGTATTTTACATTCCCCACTTAGTATGTGGGCATTCCTAGTTTCTAGGAATCAAGTTTAAATAAATTAATATTTCAATAAATGATAAATAACAAAACCTAATCCTTTATTTTCTAATTGGAACAGAAGAATCACGTTGGGTTCTAAATCAGCCAGGGACCAAGCCATCACATTGGTTCATATTCAGATCCTTCAGAAATATTTGCATGGACTTGTGTCAACTCCTAACAGGACAAAACTTCAATTCCTAAAAATACAAAATTATAACTCAAATGTTGACCATGAAATCATTATCGATTACCATAAACCCACCTGGTTCACTACTACCCATCAGGGATAGAAACCTGATGTCCTGACGTGGCCTGGGCTACATGTGAATCCAGGCTCACAGAAATTGGCCTGGTGGTGGTTGGTCTGGTGTAAGTGTATCAGTTAATATTTGTACAATCTTTAGCAGCATTCTTCACTCTACAGATATTGATGTACTCGGACAAAGTGAGGACTACAGATGCAGGAGTTCAGAGTCGAAAGTGTTTTGTTGGAAAAGCACAGCAGGTCAGACAGCATCCGAGGAACAGGACAATCGACGTTTCGGCAGAGTTCCTGATGAAGATATTGATGTACTCCAGGGTACTTTGTAACATGCTCCGGGCAACTTACAGCACAGTCAGCCGGATGGCTGGTATGGCATCTCGAGATGCGATTTGATTCTTAGGTTAAACACACCACCAATTGTATTTCTGTGAGAGAACAGCCTTACCTATGATTACATAAACCTCTATAAGATCACCCCTCAGCCTCCGACGGTCCAGAAAAAAAAAAACTTCTGCCTATGCAGTATTTCCCACAGCTCAAACCCTCGAATCCCAACAACATGCCTGAAAATCTTTTCTGAATCGTTTCAAGTTTCATCACATCCTTCTTACTTAAGGGAGACCAGAATTGCATAGAATATTCCAGAAGTGGCATAATTACACTATGATTGCGTGATATGTCAAATAATATTTTGAGATACTTCCTATATTAAATTATATGCTTATTGGACTCAGCTTTACCGTTCAGTGTGCCCACTGCTATTGTGTAAGAATCTGTTGCTCGAACGATTATTCGAAGTTCATACCTTACAAGAAAATGACTCTTGTGATTACTGAAAACATAGTTCCTGCCAGATTTAACAGGAACAAGTTTGTTGCAAGGTTAAATATTGACACAAACTTATTTTTACTGTTCCGCAAGCTTATGATTTAGCAATTATTTTTCTACTCTATGTACTCCAATAGGATTGTACAACGACTTGTTTATTCCAATCTATCACGAGTCCTGACTCTTTTTATTCCTGGCGTGGTCTGTATCTCTGATTTCTTTTTCTTCTCTGTGATGCTAACTTCATGATATTGCAGAACAACAAATGCTTCTGTCTCATCAAGATTAGATACTGCTTCTGTTCTGAATGTAGATGTCAATACCTTCTTTTGTATTACCCAAGATCCATTGCCTGTAAGTGCAGAATTGGTCGTTTCCTTCTTTTATGTCACACCAGGGCCTCTTGTTGCTATGACGTTTCTGGCCAATGTTTTTGCTTATATTACATTACATCATTTTACTGATGATCGCATGGAACATATAGGAACAGTTCAGCCAAACATTAACGATAACATGTAGAAGGACTACATTTGACGTTTCAAATGCAACGGTTTTAACTGTAGACTTGGAATTAATGTAAATTCCAAAATCCTCAACTGGTGCTTTCCTTGTATACAATGGAATAGTATTTCACGTAATTAATTAAACATTGACCACATATCGGGTATAGTTATAGTTTTGATTTTCCAATCTGTCAGACCTTGAGAGGAATTACAAATTTCAGGAAAATAAAACAGAAATTCCCGTTAAATGGTGAGGTGAGTGTTTATCGATTCGCTGGTCACTTGTCTCGATATCAGTTAATGCACTTTCCAGTTGATCAGCGGGCATGACTGTGGTATCTCTGGAAACGAAATAGACCGCACTATATAAAAAGCAGAGCACTGTAAAGGGCTAAGCAATTTGTACTTAAATTATTAAGTTACCTTCAGATCAAATATATTGCCTCTTTTTGAGTTTTAATATAATCCCAGAAAATAGAGTTGGGCTGAGTGTGATTACTGAAAGAAAGGAAGCAACCTAATGCAGAAAACGAGTCGCTGTATCTAACAAGGTCGATTAGAAAACAGGTTTTTAAAAAGAATAATCATAAATGTAACCAAGACTGGAATTTGTACGATATTAACAAGATATATTTCATTCTAAGCGGGAACGGGGTATTTTGACATACTACTAACTGGATAAAGAGCATCAGTTACTGAGAATGCATCTCCAGTGTTATAAGCTGATCCCAGAGCGAGTTCCACCCCCATTGAGGCAAGGTCCAGCGGATCATAAACATGGTCTGAGGGGAAAGATATGAAGACACGATGTTAGTAGCAGCAACAATGGTAAAAACAATGACTGCAGATGTTGGAAACCAGATTCTAGATTAGAGTGGTACTGGAAAAGCATAGCTGGTCAGGCAGCATCCAAGGAGCAGGGAAATCGACGTTTCGGGCAAAAGCCCTTCATCAGTAATAGAGCCAACAATGACAAGATTTATTAACTATAAAGAGACAAAAGGAAGCAGTATTTATACTCTGTGTCGAGGTCCAGTCTAATATATACCCTTACATGATGTATTAGAACACAAACAGAGGCACACACTTATAATACAAATAAAGTTGTGAACTCGTGCAATACCAAAGGAGGCCCAGTGGAGCTATAATTGATGTGGGGTCTTCACTCATATCGATAGGAGATTGATCTCGTGAAGTAACAACTTTGAAGGGATTGTGGGATTGTGCTAGGGAAAACTGAAAAAAA
>NC_057717.1:19449687-19458477 GCF_004010195.1 Chiloscyllium plagiosum
GGAGATTGATCTCGTGAAGTAACAACTTGGAAGGTATTGTGGGATTGTGCTAGGGAAAACTGAAAAAAAATAATATTTGTGCAGATTATCACTTCTGTCCGGGAACTGATGCAATGTAAACCAAGATAGGAATCAATGTAGGAATTTCTGATACAGGACCTAAATTAGTACAGCAGGGACATATAAGATTAGGGGATATAAGTTTGGGCAGTAATAGGAGCAATAGTCGAGCTGAATATCAGTTGTGGCATGGACAGTTTCAGCAATACTTGCCGATTGTCTATTTCACTGTACATGTCTATAAAAGTAATCAGTGACTTAAGGCCTCTTACAGCAACGCAAGATGAAGTATTGTATACAGAAAAGCAAGGCTGATTTAGATTTACGTCGGAATATTCCAGCGCAATATTAGTCTGTCTGTGCGTCTGAGTGCCTGTGTGTGTGTGTGTGTATCTGTGTCTGTCTGTGTGTGCGTGAGAGAGAGAGTATTTGTGTGTCTGTGTGTGTTAATTTATTTAATTTGTTGCAACTCCCAGTGTCGTTCATTTCAAATCGTTAAAATAAACTGAGGTTACATTGATCACCCTTTCCCAGAAACTGTGGAAACGGCCCACCACTTCCAAGGCCTGACACCAAAACACAAACAAAACAATGCATGTATATTGAGCAGACATTGCAAGCGGGATATTTGCTCAATGTCCAATCCATTGTCTCCAGCGTTAGAAATGATGGCCTGTGGGAAAACGGTAGAGGCAGACTCTGCCTGTGGGGAATTATATAGGTTTTTCGTATAATTGATGCAGCCCTGGTTTGCAGGATGGACCGTTTCTAAACTGGTTTATAGAGACACCCTAACCATATTTACCTTGCTTAAACTTCTTCAATTAAAGACAGAAAGCGGTTCCTCCCTTTAAAACTACTTTTTTTCATTTGGAATATGATTATTTTGAATATTCTGAAGTCTCCCCTAAAATGCCTGCTACCTCCCATTCTCTATTAATCTATCTCCTAGCCGATTATGCCATTCACTTCAGTTAGCTTAATTTTCAAGCCGAAACAGTGACCTTTGCTTAAGATTAAAATTCTTGTCTTAGATTCAATCATCCTTTCAAATTGGATGTACAATTGAATCATATTGTGATGGCTGCTACTTATGAGTGCCTTTACACCGAGATTGTTTCATAAATCTTTTCTCTTTAGACAGTATCAATAAGATGGTAATAACATAACCTGCTGTCTGGTTTCACCAGAACATGCAGCTCTCACTCTCGAGAGTCATCGATAACTTTTCATCCATGTTATATTGCCAATCTGATTTACTGTATACAGTCTGGATGTAGATTCATGTCAGCTATAATTATTACCATTCCACTATCACAAGCAATCAATATTTCATCATACATATCATGAGGGGGCTGAGAGATCACCTTCTTGGGTGGCTGCTTTCACCTCATAATTCCCATGCCATCATTATTTCATTCAATGTGTCCTAAGCATTGGTTTACTTTGTTACGAAAGCTGCCCACTTTCAGATACAAAGATAATATTTTCTTTTCTTTGTAATTGGTGCATTCCAGTCTTCTCTCTCTCTCTCTCTCTCTCTCTCTCTCTCTCTCTCTCTTTCTGGTTCTTCCTTCCATTTTCTAAGTCTTCTTAACATTGTTTTTGTATTCACGTTTTTGAACTATTGAAATTTCTTCTGCGTTCGAAGTGACCTGTTTAAGAATGACAAGTTGCATCTGAACTGGAAGGGGCCTAATACTGGCGGCGGTAGAATGTAAGCTGGTAAGGGAAGTGGCTGGGACGCAGAGAGATAGTGAGAAAAAAAATCAGTTTGAGGCTGGTACAGTTGCCAAAAGAAGCAAGTCAGTCAAGGCAGGCAGGAGTAGAGTAGAGAACGAGGTAGGACTGATAAATTGGACTACATTTATTTCAATGCAAGAGGCCTCACAGCTAAAGCTAATGAACTCAGGGCATGTTTGATAACAAAGGATTGGGATATGAGACGTGGCTCAGGGATGGACAGGACTGGCTGCTAAATGTTCCAAGTTGTAATTGCTATAAGGGGAATAGAAAATGGGGCAGGCAAGGAGGGGAAGTTGTGCTTTTGATAAGGGATAAAATTATGGCTGCAATTGGGAAGGATATTCCCGGGAGTAATTTTCGGGAAGTTATTTACATGGTACTGAAAAATCAGAAAGGGTTAAACAACTTATCAAGATTGATAGTCAGGAGGAAATTGAGAAGCAAATTTGTAAGGACATCTCAGTTACGTGAAAGCACAGGCATGGTGGCTCAATAGTCAGCACTGCTGCCCCTTTGTGTTAGGGACCTGAGTTCAATTCAAGCCTGGGGCACCTGGCTGTGTGGAGTTTGCAATTTCTCCTCATTTATATGTGGGTTTCTGCTGGGTGCTATGGACTTCTTCCACAGTCCAAAGCTACATGGGTTCACTGGACTGGCATGCACCTCAGGATGTGTAAATGAGGTGCACAGCAATGGGATGGTACAGAGGGATGGATGTGGGAGGGATGCTGTTCAGAGGGTCAGTGTGGATGTGTTGGGATGTATGGTCTGTATCCATACTATGGGGATTCCATTAACATTAAACGGTAGGGGGGTTTAAATTTCCAAACATAGACTGGGTTTGCCACAGTGTTAAGGTTTTGGATGGAAAAGAATTTGTTCAGCGTGAATAAGAGAATTTTCACACTCAGTATATGGAAGTAGGGAAAGAGCAAATCTTGACTTTTCTTGGGGAAATAAAGCAGGGCAGGTGACTGAGATAATGGTGGCGTAGCACTTTTGAGCCAGTGATTATAACCCTATTAGTTGTAAAATAGTGATGGGAAAGTACAGGGCTGAACTAAAAGTTAAAATTCTATTTTGTAGGAAGGTGAATTTTAATTGTATTCGGCAAGAACATTCAAAAGTTGATTGGGAGTGGATATTCGTACATAAAGGGATGGCTGGAAAATGGGAAGCCTTTAAAAATATGACACTGAGATTCCTGAGACAGTATGTTCCAGCAGGGGAAAGGGTAAAAGACTGGTAGATGTAGCGAATGTTGGATGATTTGAGAACTTGAGCTGTTTCTGGTCAAGGAAAAGAAGGAAGCATATCCCAGATTTTGACAGCCGGAATCGAGTGAGTCCTTAGATTCACTAGAAGAGTAAAACGGCAATGGAAGTATATGCAAGAGTTAAATTAGGAGGGAGAAAACAGGACATGAGATAGCTATGAGTAAATAGGGTTAAGGAGAATCCAAACGGATGGATTCTACAGATACATTAAAGACAAAAAAGTGATGAAGGAGAGCATAGGACCCCTCAAAGATCAGCAAGGCCGTGTATGTGTGGAACTTAGCAGATGGGGAAATGCTAAACCAATGTTTAGCATCATTGTATACTGTGGAGAAGGATATGGATGAATAGAGAATTTGGGGAAATAAACAGCGATATCTTGCAAGGTATTTATACTACAGAGGAGGAGGTGCTGGACTCTTAAAACGTATAAATGTGGATAAATCCACGTCCCTGATGAAGTGTACTCCAGAAATCTGTGGGAAGCTAACGAAGTGATTGCTGGGTCTCTTTCTCAGATAGTTGTATCATCGTTAGTCACAGATGAGGCACAGGAAGATTGGAGGGTGGCTAACTTGGTGCCATTATTTAGAAAAGCTGATAAGGACAAGCCAGGGAACTATAGACCAGTGAGCCTGACATTGGTGGTGAGCAAGTTGTTGGAGGGGATTCTGAGGGACAGGATTTACGTGTATCTGGAAAGGCACAGGCTGATTAGGGTTAGGATAGTCAACATGGCTTTGTGTGTGAAAAATCGTGTCTCCCTAATTTATTTGAGTTTTTTGAACAAGTGATGAAAAACTTTAATGAAGGCGGAGTACAGTTTGTTGTCTGTATGGACCTCAATAAGGCATTCGACAAGGTTCTGCACGGTGAACTGGTTAACAAGGTTATATCACATGCAATGTAGGGAGAACTAGCCATTTGGATACAAAATTTGCTCAAAGTTGGGTGGCAGAGTGTAGTGATGGAATGTTGCTTTTCGGACTGGAGGCCTGTGACCAGCGGCATGTTGCAAAGATTGGTGCTGTGTCCACTGCTTGTTGTCATTTATGTAAATGGTATGTATGTGAATATGGAGTATATGGTTGGTAATTTGCAGATGACACCAAAATTGGTGGTTTCGTTGACAATGAAGAAGGTTACCTCAGAGTTCAATGGAATCTTGATCAGATGGGACAATGAGCGGCAAATGGAGTTTAGTCTACATAACTGTGAGGTGCGACATTTTGGTAGGGCAAATTAAGTCAGGATTGATATACTTAATGAAAAGCTTCAGAGGAATGTTGCCGAGTAAAGGGAACTTGGAGTGTAAGTTCATAGTTCCTTTTATTTTGAGTCCCACGTCAACAAGTTGGTGAAGGGGCCTTTTATCATGTTTGCCTTCGTCAGTCAGATCATTGAGTACAGGAGTTGAGACGTTTGTTATAGCTGTACAAGATGTTGGTAAGGTCACATTGGGAGTACTGCATGCAATTCTGGTCTCCCTATGCAGGAGAGGATATTATTAAATTAGAAAGTGTGCAGAGAAGATTTTCGAGGATGCTGCACTGAATGAAATGTTAGAGTTATAAAGAGAGGCTGGATTTCCTGAGACATTTCTCCCTGGAGCATAGGAGACTGACGGGAGGACCTTGTGGAGCTCCATAAAATCATGAGAGGCATGGATTAGATAGACAGACAGCAGCGTTTCCCTATGGTAAGGGAGTCTAAATGTAGAGAGCAGAGGTTTAAGGTGAGAGGGGAGAGATGCAAAACAATCCAAAGGGGCAATTGGTTCACATAAGTTTGATGAGTGTCTGGAACAGGCTAGTAGATGTAGCATTCATCATTTTAGAAACAATTGGACAGGTACATAGTTGGGCAATGTCTGGGGAAACATGGACCGAATATAAGTAAATGGGACTAGTTTATTTGTAAAAACTGGGTGGTGTAAATGAGTTGGGGCAAATGGCCTGTTTCTGTGCTAAGAAATTCCATGATTATATGACTCCGTGAGACCCTTGTAATCGAGTCAATCAGATTGCTTGCCTCCAGATCAAACCATTGAACGTTTGTGTTATCAAATTGCTTGTGTCATCAGGTCTATGGTTTAACCGAACATGAAACAGCAGCACAAATCATCAGAATATGAGATCTCTACCTACAGTGTTCAGGGATACTCGCACCAACCAACCTCTCTGCCACATGGCTGAATACATTAACAACCCCTCCTCCTCTGCCAAGTACATGCAAGTCCTGGGCCTCCTCCATCACCACTTTCGAACCACCCGACGTCTGGAGGAAGAACGCCTCATCTTCCACTTTGGGGCCCTCCAACCACACGGCTTCAATGTGGACTTCACCAGCTTCCATATTTCCCCTCTCCCCAACTTATCCCAATTCCAATCTTCTAACTCAGCACTGCCCTCATGACTTGTCCATCTTCCTTCTCATCATCCATTCCACCCTCCTCTCCGACCTATCACCATTACCTCCACCTTCATCTACCATTCGCACTCTTAGCTACCTTCCCCACAGCCCCATATACCTCTCTCTACCCTCTCAGCTCACAAGCCTCATTCCTGATGAAGAGCTCTTGTCCAAGACATTGATTCTCCTGCTCGTTGGATGCTGCATGACTTGCTGTGCTTTGCCAGCTCCACAACTCTGTTGTTCAGACAGTTTAGCCCCTGCAGTATATTCTCTTATTCAATGATGCCGAGGCCATTGACTGCCATCTCCAAATGTTCCATTTCCCATCATTGTCAGAGCACTTCCCAACCTCATTTAACCAAACTCTACTAATCTCAGATTTAAAAGAAAACAATGAATCTGGCAAGAATGGCCGTGGACCGAAGTTACCTCAAGCACTCCTGTATTATTTAGGTGTGGAAATGTTCCTTTCTTTAAATACTGGAATCTCTGGATTCAGTTTACTTCTTTGTGTTAGCCCTGGATTGAATAACTGACTCCTCGATTGGTGTTAGCTGTTCCATGGAATATCGCAAAAAGGTAATTAAATCCCTCCAGAAAACACAGAAGAGGCAGTAACTGTTTAACACCAGGCCTGAACGATAGTTTAGTCACTGGCTTATGCTGAAACAGTATCAAAAGGGAAGGGTAGTGCTCAATGTTCCCATCAAACACCTTGGTAGGAAGGCGAGGTGTGGTCCATTTCAGGCAGCAAATAATAACATTGAAAAGCAGGATCCAAAATATAGTAATTTCAGAATTACTGTCATTCCGATGTGCTGGTAAGAACTGAAGCAGCTGAATTGGATGGATGAACATGTGGCTGGAAAACTGTTTCAGCAGGTCAAACAGCATGTACCGGAGGCATTGGGACCAGCTCAGGAGAAGGTTAGACCTCAGCAAGACGGACAGTTTGCATCTCTGTCAGGACTGGAATCAACATCCTCCCAACTTGATTCACTGTTGGGGAGATTACAGACAAGATTTGGAAGTGGCTTAGGAATGTAATAGGGATCTTGGCTTCAAAAGCAGGCTGCAATCATATTCGGTCTGTCCCCTCATCAGGATTTGTGTCACCCTTTGCTGAGTCCTAAATTTCTCCGAATCGTTACACTTACTATTGTTCTGTCATTCTTATCTGCCATGTGATTTGATCTAATGCAATTTAATCTGCAACTTGTGTTTCCATCACACTAAAATTGTAACATCTACAGCACAGAAGAACATCGAACACTTTCATCGAGAGTTTATAAAACAAGATTTACACCAGCCCAAGAAAACAAGGCAATCAAACTTTGGAATATTTGGAATACTAGTGGGAACATGAAACATAGAAAAGTACAGCAGAGAACAGGCCCTTTGGCCCACGATGTTGTGCCGACATTTAATACTAATGAAATATATAATAACTAACCTACACACCCCTCAACTCGCTATTGTCCATGTGCCTGTCCAGCAGTCGCTTAAATGTCTCTAATGACTCTGCTTCCAATACCACAGCTGGCAACACATTCCATGCATTCACACCTACATCTGACGTCCCCTCTATACCTTTCCCATCATATTGTTGTGGTTCTGTTCGCCGAGCTGAGAGTTTGTGTTGCAGACGTTTCGTCCCCTGTCTCGGTGACATCCTCAGTGTCTCCTGTGAAGCGCTTCTGTGATGTTTCCTCCGGCAATTATAGTGGTTTGTCTCTGTTGCTTCCGGTTGTCAGTTCCAGCTGTCCGTTGCAATGGCCGGTGTACTGGATCCAGGTCGATGTGTTTGTTGAGAGAATCTGTGGATAAGTGCCATGCCTCTAGGAATTCTCTGTTTGGCTTGTCCTATAATAGTAGTGTTGTCCTAGTCAAACTCATGTTGCATGTTATCTGCGTGTGTGGCTACTAAGGATAGGTTGGGTTGTTTCGTGGCTAGTTGGTGATCATGGATACAGATCGTTAGCTGTCTTCCTGTTTGTCCTATGTAGTGTTTCGTGCAGTCCTTGCATGGGATTTTGTACACAACATTGGTTTTGCTCATGCTGGGTATCGGGTCCTTTGTCCTGGTGAGTTGTTGCCTGAGAGTGGCTGTTGGTTTGTGTGCTGTTATGAGTCCTAGTGTCTGGCTGTCAGTTCAGAAATGTTCTCGATGTATGGCAACGTGGCTAGTCCTTTGGGTTGTGGCATGTCCTCATTCCGTTGTCTTTCCCTTAGGCATCTGTTGATGAAATTGTGGGGGTACCGTTTTTGGCGAATACATTGTCGAGGTGTTCTTCTTCCTCTTTTTGCAGTTCTGGTGGACAGAGTGTGTGAAGGAGAGATAGATGGAGGGATAAGATGTGTCTTTGTAGCTGACTGTCAGCAAACAGATTCCAGGCCCTGTAGACAGGTTTCTGCGATGTGTTAGGGGCAACCCGCAGGCTGAGAGATGCACAGCAAGAAGCCGTAGGCAGTCGGATGTGGGACAACTGAGGGATTTCATGTACACTCTGACAGAACACTCCCCAACCACTCACATCACCTCCAGAACAACCCCCAGGCACTCCCTCCCCTCACACACACATAGAGAGAGGCTGACATGGAATTCTGCACAGCAAGATCCCACCAGCCCTTGCTGAGGGACATTGTGAGGGTGTCGGTACCTTCACCATCCACATTTAGAACCACCTCCCACCCTCCTGCCTGAATTGGGGAAGTGTGGCCAACTGCTACTAGAAAGGAAGAGGATGAAGGCTGTTCCCGCACAGCAAGATCCCACAGACTGCAATGTGGAAACAGGCCTCCTAAATACTAATCTCCCCCATTTCAACTCAGGGGCTGGATGGAGAGACAGGGGAATCAGTCCTCCCCCTACCCTGTCCCGTTACCCTCAGCTCCTCAATAGGCTACGTTCGAGTGACGCCTGCACATTCCATTGAAACCTCACTGCCCCGTGGTCCTTTCCAAAACACAGATATGGCCGTCCAATGATCACAAAGCCTCACGCAGGCTCAGGACTCCTGACCTACCCATCTTCCCCACCCCCCAACACAATCGCCCAGAATGAGCTAAAGTTGCAATGCAGGGATCACTGCACAGCAAGATCCCACAAGTAGTCTCACTGCGTTCCAATAGGAACACATCTTACCCATATATTTGGAACCCAGAGGCTGCACCATCTCTGTGTGTATCTCTCTGTCTCGTTCTCTCTATCCCAGGCTGCCATCTTCACTCATGGGCTGGAATGTTCAATGTCTGTACACTGGAGGCCCCCACCCCCGCCCCCCCCCCCCGC
>NC_057717.1:19458541-19469636 GCF_004010195.1 Chiloscyllium plagiosum
CCCCCTCCCTACTCCAGCCCTCTGATCCCACTCCCATCCTTCCCTTTCCATGCTCTCCCTCTCTACATCTCTTTTTCCCCCACACTCTCTCCGAGTCCAGCCTATGTGTCTTAAATGTGGTAGCTCCCTTCATTTTGTAAACCTGACCCGTCACATCGCAGCCTTGAGGTTTTAAAATGATGGGACGGTCTGGAGAGATTGAGGGGATCAGGGGACCGACCCAGAGTCAGGAATAATGATGAAGAGAGGGAACGAGGAAGACAGAGAGAGGAAGGCAGAAAGAAAGACGCAGACCATGGACAGAGAGAAAAGGAGGGAGACCCAGACTGAGGGAGGTGCAGAGGGAAGGAGATTGACCGAGCGAGAGAGAGAGAGAGAGAGAGACGAAGAAAATGTAAAATCCAAGCCTCTGTAAACTACATTTTGACACAGAGCAACTTGTTGCAATGTGGGAGATTCTGCAGGTGATTTGAGACACAGCAAGATCCCACAAGTAGCAGGGTGATCGCAGACAGATTGTGTGTTTCACTGACGCTGGTTAAGAGTTCAAAGATCCTGTTGTTTGACAAATTCAAACCACTTCCCTCTCTCTCTCCCGCCCCCTTTCTTTTGCTGTCTCAGTCTCTGTCTCCACCCTCCCCTTCTCCATCTCTAATTGTTTTCTCTCTCTCTCTAATTTAATCGTGTCCATGGTAATATTTATCTCACCTTTTAAAAGACAGCAGCATTTATATATGACAATATTCCCTTTCATAAACCGGGACACTGTTTCCCAGCAGTCTCTGTGCCAGCAATGCTGTGGGCCATTGACGCACAGAGAGATCCCACAGCGTACTCCCTTCCTGCTCCAGAATGTGCTCCAAACCAACTTATCTCTTCTAAACGAGAGGATGGATTTCTTTAGAACTCCTATTTTGTTTTAAAAAAACATCAACCCCTCCTTCCCAGGATGTAATTTTGTGGATGGTACTTCCTAGACGGAAGCGATTGGAGCTAGGTGGTGATGGGATATTGGAGAGCCCCGTTCTCTCCCCCCTCCCCCAGGTCCTGTCTCCCTTTCTCAGCCCAGCTACAAAGACACATCTTATCCCTCTATCCCTCCCTCCTTCCCACACACACTCTCTCTGTGCATCTTGTGTTCTTTTACCCCTTTGTTTAAAAAACAATCACCTTGTGCTGCAAAATATTTCCATCTCCCCCACGTCAAATAACCACGAGTCATATTGTTGTGTGTGGGACAGTTTTATTTGTTTAAAAATCAACAAAAGAAAGCTGGAGAGGATGTGAGAGAGGGAACAGAGAGAGTGAGATTCCCTCCCAATACTCAGGGATTGGGCCAACCAGGGTCTTATATTTTATAGATTAGATTACATTACAGTGTGGAAAACAGGCCCTTCGGCCCAACAAGTCCACACCGACCCGCCGAAGCGCAACCCACCCATACCCCTACATTTACCCCTTACCTAACACAACGGGCAATTTAGTATAGCCAATTCACCTGACCTGCACATCTTTGGACTGTGGGAGGAAACCGGAGCACCCGGAGGAAACCCACGCAGACACGGGGAGAATGTGCAATCTCCACACAGTCAATCGCCTGAGGCGGGAATTGAACCCGGGTCTCTGGCGCTATGAGGCAACAGTGCTAACCACTGGGCCACCGTGCCTATTATCACATCTGGTCAGCCTTGCTACAATGTAGGCCACTCTGCAGGTGGTTTGAGACACAGCAGGATCCCACAAGTAGTATTACTCTGATATTAGAACAAGTCTTTGGAGAGAGTTTCTCATTTAAGGTTTAATTCCCTCCTTGGGAAGTCCTGTCTGTCAGACACTCCCTGGGGATTGATGTGTTTGTGTCAAAACCCAAGGCCCCAGTTACTTTACCCCAGGCTTCAAACCTGTTTAAAAATTCCCTCCAGTCTGAAACCCTCATTATCCTCTATCCTGTCTCCTGTCTCTGAGCCAATGGCGTACTCATTCTGTTACTAACCCTTCAGTCTCAACTCGATCCCACAAGTAGCATTGGGACCACAGGCAGATTGTGTATCACTGATGCTGGTTGAGGGTTCAATTCTGGCTTCAGGATGACAAAGATCCTGCTGTTTGACAAATTCAAACGACTTCCCACTTTTTCTCTCTCCAACCTCCCCTTCTTCATCTCTAATCTTTTTCCTTTTCTCTGATTTAACCTTGTGGATGGTAATCTTTATCTTACCTTTTAAAAGACTGCAACATTTATATTTGACAATATTCCCTTTGATAAACAGTTTCCCAGCGGTCTCTATGCTAGCAATGCTGTGGGCCATTGACGCACAGGGAGATCCCACAGGGTACTCCCTTCCTGCTGAAGAATGTGCTCCAATCCCACTTTCTGTCTAACAAGAGACTGTGGTTATCTTTGAGACTCCTGTTTTAAAAAAAAAATCACCCCCTCCAAACCAGGATTTAATGTTGTGGATGGTACTGTCTAGACGGAAGTGATTGGAGCTGGGCGGTGATGGGATGTTGGAGAGCCCCATTCTCTCTCACCCCCTCTCCCCCTCTCCCAGATCCTGTCTCCCTTTCCCAGCCCAGCTACAAAGACACATCTTATCCCTCTATCCTTCCTCCGTCCCACACATATTCTCTGTTTTTGTCTGCATCTTGTCTTTTTTTACCCCTTGGTCTCAAAAACAATCATATTGTGCTGCGAAATATTTCATTCTCCCCCACTTTAAGTAATCACGAGTCACATTGCTGTGTGTGGGACGATTTTATTTGTTTTAAAAAATCAAAAAAAGAAAGCTGGAGAGTGTGAGAGAGGGAACAGAGAGCGAGAGAGAGAGAGAGAGAGAGAGAGAGAGAGAGAGAGGCAGAGAGAGAGCCCTTTCCAGATACTCAGAGATTGGGCCAACCTGGGTCTTATTTATGTGATTATCACATTTGGTCACTCTCCTTGCAATATAGGCCACTCAGCAGGTGGTTTGTGACACAGCAAAATCCCACAAGTGGTATTACTCTGATATTAGAACAAATCTTTGGATAGAGTTGTTCATTTAAGGTTTTAATTCCCTCCTTGTGGAGTCCTGTCTGTCAGACACTCACTGGGGATTGATGTGTTTGTGTCAAATCCCAGGGCCCTGGTTATTTTAACCCCAGGCTTCAAACCAGTTTAAAAAACAACAGTGCCCCAAACTGACAGGAGCCAGTTAACCAGAGGCCCCTAAATCCAGGGTCCCCAAAAAGAGATTAATCCTTGGGGTAAGTAAACACTCGACCAGCCCTCAGGACCATTCCCCTCTGAAGAAAGGTCTCCTGGTTTGGAGGGGGTATCTCTCTTTGAATCTTCAAGTGGCCCGTGGTAGGATAGAGACAATATTAGTTTAAAGGCAAAGAAGGAAAATAATTACAGAGAGATAGCACAGCAAGATCCCCCTCAGTGATACAATCTCTCAACAACATCCAAAAACAAACATATCGGGCAATGAGCTTAGTTTTCATGCTCAGGCGTTGGAAAAACATTGAAATGACGGGTTAGCTGATTAAACCCCTTACTGCCTGCAGTGACAGCATTGGGGCAGCAGGTGCACAACAAGATCCCACATGCAACAATGCAGCAGCAGCTAATTACTCTGATAATGTCCGCCCTCTGTGATGCTGCTTCAGTTTAATTATTTCCTGTCACCCCAGAAACAAACATTGCAACGATTTCACAATCTCAAAATGCCTCTCCCTCTTGATCCCGTTCTGTTTCCCCAGCTCCCTCAATTTTTTTAATCTTTTCTCTCACTCTCTTTCTCTCACTGCCGAATTGTCTCATCCTGCCCTCTCGATAACCCACATTACTCTGACTTTATGACAAGTCTTCAGACAGCGTCAGATGATTTGGGTTTTAATTCCCCCCTCAGGCAGTCCTGCTCTCAGATCCTGGGAATTGACATACTTTAGCAGCAGGCTTCAAACCTGTTTTAAAAATGACAGGGCCGCAATCCGACAGGAGTCAGTTAACCAGTGGCCCCTAAAACCCAGGGTCCCCCCAGAGGAGATTAAACCTCGGGATAACTAAACACACAACTCAGGTGAATCCCCACAGGGTACAGCCTGTCAACCAGGCCTCAGGCCCCCCTCTGGAGGTTGTTCTTTCCCGGCCTCGAACATTTTGGATCTTCAAGTGCAGATTTACAAAGAAAGTTTCTTCAGGATAAAAGACAGAAAAGATTAGTTGAAAAGGGGAGCGTGAGCATTTTGAAATAAAATTACACAGCGAGATCAGAGTTTAAAAGCACCCCTGCCCATTCCCAATATATTAATGTATCTAACACAGTCAGCAGTTAGGATGGAACATGGTGTGGGAGCAGATCTTACCAGGGGTTTGTAGGACGATAGTGAGGGAGAGGCATCAGATTATTACACTTTGCAGTGACCTGGGATCAATTGCCTTTTACTGAAAACAGTTCCCAACTTGTATGTGCCTGTAGCTCCCTCCAATCTGAAACCCTCATTACCCTCCAACTTGTCTCCTCTCTCTGAGCCAATGGCGTATTCATTCTGTTACTGACCCTTCAGTCCCACGGACATCAATTTTCCTCACAATTCCAAATGGAGACCTTCTCTCATCCACGTGAAGGAATTGGACTCTGAAAATTCCATTTACACTGACTCCCATCTGTCTTCATAGGATCCATATCGCAGAGGTTAAACAGTGTTCCCAGCAAGCACTCCCAGCGCAGAGGGAGCACAGGGTTCCATGCAACGTAAAGCTCCCATTAAACTGTTCCCATTTAAATATCCAGAGTAGGTAGAGGATGGGGATAGATACAGAGTAAACCTCCCTCTACACTGCAGAATTTCAAATTCCCAGGCCATTTTGAGCTCGGCGTTAGGTATTGATTAATCCCACTTTCCCCATCCTGTTCACATCAAACTCCATCAGGATAGCTCCATCACTGGGTTAGATACAGAGTATGTGTATGTTTGGATTCAGCCCCAATCCAGTTGGTGATGATCACGGCCTTGTTAAGTACGTTTGGGAATGGGGAGGGAGCTGCTAGCAGAGTGATGGTGGGATAGTGGTGAGCATAGCTGCCTTCCAAGCAGTTGACCTGGGTTTGATTCCCGGCCATCGCAGTGTTGTGCTTTGTAAGTAGCCTACTAAGGGAAAGGCACTGGGATAAATCGAGGAAATAAATCTTTCATTCTGTGGTAAAACGGATCTGTCAGATTGTGCTTTGCTTTTCCTGGTGATGGTTTCTGTGAATTGCAGTGTGGAACCGGGCAGCAGTGCTCGGCATCTCAGAAGCTTTCCCCGATGCTGCTTCCCATTTCTTATTGAACTATTGGTTGCAGCACAAGGATGGGTTTGTTCTGTTCGAAAAGTGAGAGACTGCTTCCGTCAGAAACCTTAAATAAATGACAGTAGCCGCTAGAAACACTGAACAGTTCCAACAGCTTCTGTCGTGGTGAGGAGGGAGAATTAAAGTGTCATATCTATACAAGGATGAAATAAAATGCAGCCTCAAAACAATCAGAAATCCTGACTCTGCAAACATCTTTGTAAATCTTTTCTGAATCTTTACAAGTTTTACAACATTCTCCCGATAGCAGAAAGACCAGAATTGTGTGGTTTATGGAATATGACTATATTCGAATAGTTGCTGTTTGTGGTTAACTAATGTTCATTTAGTTAGGTTTTACAATCGAGTTCGGATTGTCCAATCTTTCTTTCTTATGTTTGTGTTACAACGATAGTGTGGAGTAAGATGTGTTTTGATTCAAGCCTGGCAGTTTGACCAATCGCATTGTAAAACCTTACACTTGCCTTCAGGAAATCAGGAAAGGGTATCTAGACCATTTTCTTAAGGCAGAGGAGTTTGGTCTGGTTCATAACATCCTCAATGTCATCAATACATGTCCCTACAGCCCTGAGCAATGATGTTTACAGATTAATGGAGCATACACAGACACATTAATCGTTACTATCTTGGACAGGAGTCATTTGGGAATGATATTCCTCAGACCATCAACTCTCAGCTCGGCAAAGGATAAAGGCCAGGAATCCGGCACAATTGGGAAACAGTCCATTTGCCGGGAGACTGAGAGGTCATTGGCAGAGCGGGAGCTGGAGAGTCAGGAACAGAATAACAGGGACAGTCCGCTCTGTTCACTGACCCTTCACCCCTTAGTAAATTCAGTGCCAGGAATGACTGATATTAGTCAGACTGACAGAATGTGATCAGATGCTCACTCTGTCCTTCCACATCATCAATATCGCCCAGCTCCCACCCTGTCTCAACTCATCTCCCCCTCTGCCATCTTCAATATTTTAATCGGGGCAACATGAAGTGCCGTGCTTTGAACTGAGCTGTCTTACCTTCTGTACTCTCTCTCTAAACGACTCCAATTTCCCCTGATCCCTCTCCGTTTTAAGATGCTCCTTGACATCTGCCCCAATGAATGTGGTTGACCGTCACTTGATCCAATATCCTTTCCGTTGGTTAACGTCTCTGGGATTAGCAATACAGTTCTGCAGATCCTGGAGAGCTGAACCCCAACATGGAGATTGTTGTAGCATCTGTGGGGAGAAAGCAGAGGGAACCTTTCAAATCCAGTGATTCGTCTTCAGATTCTGCTGCTGATGCTGCCAGACTTGCTGAGCTTCACCAGCTATTTCTGTTTTCCTTTCAGCCCCAAATCAATTGGTGATGATGCCGGTGTTGTTAAGTGTGTTTGGGAATAGCGAGCACACAGCTGACAGCGTGATGGGGGTACAGTGGGCAGCATTACTGCCTACCAAGCAGTTGGTATGGTTTTGGTTGTTAGCCATCGCACGGTGGCACCTTTAAAGTGATGTTCAATGGAAAACCCCGAGATGAAGTCAATGAGATCCATCTATCAGAAGTTTTCCAAACGTTTTAGGATGGGATACCAGCTGCTGTTACACTTCCAGTGCTGGCAAAACTCTGAGAGTTTCTCTAAATGGTTTTTTCAACAGGGAGTGATTAATCCAGGAGAGTCAGAATGGGTTTCTCAGTGAAGGCTGTGCCTTGCTCAATTTGGGAGAATTTCTTTGAAGGAAAAAAGATTGATCGATGGACAGAGTATTTGTGATGGGGATAAAATGGATGATAGGAATCGTACTGCATTTGTGTGTCTGGAAAAACTCAGTGAGGAGAGCTTAGACCCTCCACCTAAGCTACTTCAAGCATCCTTCAGGCACAGCGTTGATTGGGCTTCACTGAGACAATCCCGAAACGCCATGTGGCTGCCTTCCGTGCTGTCATCTGTCTCCAAGTCCCTGGCTCTATTTGACAGTGTGTTAAACAAGGGTAACTGACAGTTTACATTGATCATGGTGAACGGTAAGGACGGATTGCTAATGATTGGCAAAGGAACCAATTGTCAATGAGGAAATAGGATTTGTGCCACAATCTGTCCAACACTGACATTTTGCATTCTCCTTTTTTAGCATAGTCAGGTTAACTCAGGGAAATAAAATGGGGAATTACCGGGAATTCGAGCGAATTCAATGAAAGTTAGGTGGTGAAATTAGCCATGTTGTCATTGTAGAGAACCCTCACAAATACGTGGAGATTCCATCTGTGCTCCCAATGTGACCTGACCTACCAAACTTTTCTGAGCCAATACTGATGGCAGCAACTGCTTATGAATTGGGGCGCTGAAGTACTTGGGGAGGTGCTGCATTTATTGTGTCGCATATAGACCTAAGCACCGAGATTTCCAAGGGATGTGTTAACACTGCAAAGCTTTAAAAGAATTGTTCCAGGAATGTTGATAGCTCGGAGAACCTGGGCATTTCTGTTTCATTTGGAAGTGATTTCATTAAATAGATGTCCTCAAAATTGTGGGTCATCTGACCCAATAAAATGGAGTCAAGCTAACCCCCTCCCAGAGAGGAGGAAGGCAAACGGAGATTAACCAGCCTCTCTCTCTCACGTGCTCCCTAAAGTAGGAAGGAGGAAATGTGCTGCTATCAATACAACGGCACAGACACAGATACACACAGGAATGTGAGAACAGTGGGTTTATGAGATCCACTGCACTGACTGACCAAGATCCATTGCAGTTCATACTTGCTACCATTTCCAATAATTCCATCCCTGAAGTTAGCCTCCAGTCTAAGATGCAATTTAGGAGTTCATAACATTTGACTAAGGGTGATCATGTAGTCAAGCAATGAAACAGCGGAGATTGATAGGAGGCATCATTTAAAAGTACATTGTTATAAGGAGAATAGACAGCATGGAAGGAATTATGTTTTCCCCTTTGTGATCAGGTTAATGACCAGGGGCATAGACACAGAGGGGCAGGGGTTTGAGTTTTCCACCGGAAGTGTTGGGACAATGTGGAACTTACTTCCTTTCAAGGTAGTAGAAGCAGATCCCTGATAGCATACAACTCTTTAAATGTGCACTTGTAATGCCCGGGTTATGGACATAATGCTGGAAAACTGGATGAGAATTCCGAGGCAATTGTTTCAAGGATTCTATCGGGCAAAGTGCATTTTTATTTTCTGTGCTGTAAGTCTCCATGTCTCCAAACCTTCTCCAACTCCCAGCTGGACCATTATCTTTTCAATCAATACTTCCTCCAGAGCCATTGACTCCAACAATGATCCTGACTTCAATTATACCAAATTCTGTCACTGATCGGGGTATCTTTTTTGCTTTTGCAGCACCTCTGCCATTTCAGCAACTTTCCCAGTGATGCAGCATTCCATGTCAGTTCCTTTGAAATTGTAGCAACCCCCCCCAACATTGAGCAAACCATCCTCAGGCATTTCGCACTGTTCAGCTATAGACACCATGCAATGGGTCTTGCCTCACAAGGTATTCCACTGGCTCTGCTAATGGACAGGGCTACTCTTCCATCATCTCTGCCGTTTACCTTTTTTTTCTCTCAACCCTGTGTTGACTTGATATGATTTATTTTTATGTTGTCACGTTTACCTCGGTATTGTGGGGGAAAAAAACTTGATCGGTTTGCAGTGCAGTGAATATTCCATGGAAAGACATAAAAGCCACCGGATGATTGAACAGAGTGAGGGATACAGAAGTACAGCTGCAAGGAAAGTGCACAAGAAGCAAGATCAAAATTAGGTTTGCAATTTTAGCGGTCCATTCAGAATTCAAATAACAGTGGGGAAGAGGCTATTCTTGAACATGTTGTTCTGTATGTTTCTGGTTCTGTATCTCCTGACTGACGGAAAAGGTTGGAGGAGAGTTTAACCGGGGTGGGAGGGTCTTTAATGGTGTTGACTGGCTTTCTGTAGCAACAAGAAATGTACATTCAGTCAATGGATGGAAGGTTGGCTTGTGTCTGATCTAGCCTGTGTTCACAACTCTCTGTAGTTTCTAAAAGTCCTGGTCTGAGCAGTAGGAAAGCAGTTGGTACATTTCTGTTTGGTCACATGAGTTCCATTCCCGCTTACTTCCTTCCATCTACTCTTATAAGACTACACAAACATATGTAGGTGGGACTGAAACTAATGTTCACTTCTTTCAATTTCGGTACCTGTTCACAAGAAATCTTCTGGAACACTGAAGTTACAGTGTATGCCTGGACAGTTTATTTTTGCTGAAGGTGCCCTGGGGATCCGGCCGAGCTTCTCCACAACACCCAATTTAACTCGATTTTCCCCCTTCACAAACTTCCTGTACATTTTGAACTGACTGCTCAACCGCATATTATTAATTTTCAAAAACGTGCAGGTAACCATTGAATGTAAAGAATCCAATGTCAAATCACTGCAGTTATCTTCTTGGATGCTATGTGTTGATAACTGAGGAGAATTAGTGCAGCTTTGCCGGGGTTGGCAATGGTATCTCGTTACTGTTACCTCTATCTCCGTGCATCCACAATGTTGGTTCAACCAACAGGATCTGCCCCTCATTCCCCATCATATTTATAGATGGTTGGGATTGACCAGATTTACAACAATCCCACTCCCCTCATCTTTCATTGAACTTATACAGTCAGCATTTACTTCTGTCTGGAATTCACATTTTAACACCATGCATTATCACTGCCGAGGATTATCATCCCTTTGTAGTTGAACCGCATCTGCCCTCAAACCGACCATAAAAATTTTTCTCTCCCTTCCCCACTACCGCTTTTCACTTTCATGACAATTGATTTAAATCTGCCCTGTTTTGATATTTCAGCACTCTGATGATTTGTTTTCCTCCTCATAAATTAATGCAAGGACTCGCTGTACAGAGGTACTTCATTTTTCAGAAGATAGGGTATGGCCTACAGGTGACTACACCGAAGGGTAATTGAATCTGAATTGTCCCTTCGCGCTTAGCAATGGGTAATAGATGCTGACCTCACCAGCAATGCCCACATTCCATGAATGAATAGAAAAGAGTGGACCAACTTTTAGTACATCCCTATCATGTGGAGTCATCCAATTCATATTATCCAGCTGTGCGGACTGTTCGTCAGGGAATCATTGTTGCATGTGGTGAAAATTCACCCTTCTAAATGTTACATGTTTTGGTGGTAACTTTCATGACTGGTATGCTGGATTCCATCTACTATGCACCATCTGACTGTTTCTATTCAAGTTGAAGCTGGCAAGTTACAGTTTTGCGATTTACATCACAATTTTTTGTGATGACTGGCTGATCTTTATTGCTGTTGTAGCAACAATGCAGATTGCTTGTAAACTTATACAGAAAAGAGTGATCATTAATATTAAGCCGTTTTCCTGTTATCCTTCTTCTTGCAGTGAATTTCGTGGCTATCATGATCCTATCCCAGGGAGAGTGTGCCTTTGCTACCTGCATAACACGCTATCTGGTGGCCATGGCAGCAGCAGATCTACTGGTCATTATCAGTGAGGTCATACTCAGGCAATTTCGTTTTTATTATTACCCAGTATGTTTCCTGGACAACACTCCTGTGTTCAATGTTATCCATGTCCTGATCCGTGCGTCCATAGACTGTTCTGTCTGGTTCACCGTGGCATTTACCTTCGATCGGTTTGTCAGCTTTTGTTGCCACCAACTGAAAACTAAATATTGCACCGGAAAAATGCATCCACAATTCTCTTAATAACCGGTATTCTGCTTTGTTTAAAAAATGTTCCTTG
>NC_057717.1:19470136-19486654 GCF_004010195.1 Chiloscyllium plagiosum
TTTCAAAAAATTAGACATTGCTGCAGGAATTCTTTATGGCAGTACCTTGGCCCTAAAATCTGAAGGTGCTTCATAAACCCACTTCCCTTCATCATAATTTCAAAATTAGAGAGGTTACCTCATGATTGCACAATGTCCACCACTATTTAAATAATGAAGTGGTTAATGTCCATATACAGTGAGACTATAGCCGTCTGATCATTTACAAGTGACATTTACGTCCCACATGCACCAGGAAATGACCATCTCCAAAAGGTGAGAATCAAGCAATCTTTCATTGGCTTACAATGACATTACCATCACTGAATGCATTACCAGCAATAATCTGGGCCAAACATTGACAAGAAAATCATCTGTTCCAGCTGTACAAGTGCTGTGGCAATAGGGGTATTTCAGATACTCTGATGACTGTGAGAAGATGTTCTCTGCCTGCCTCTCAAATTCATGACAACCATCCAAAAAGCATCGCTCAGCAGTCGGATTGAACTCTCCAGGTATCTGGCTGAGTGCATCTCACGTGCAACACTGAGTGCAACATCCAAAAAGCTCCACATTGTACAGGACTAACAGCTGATTGAATGGTGTGCCAATCACCCCATTCAGTACTCACATTCTTCATTAACGACATACATGACCCGAAATGAATATTACTTCCAAAATGAAAAATAATAACACTCCAAATATCTTCCAGCACCAACTGGAAGGACAACGGTAGCAGATGCACAGACACGCCATCATGTGCAAATTCCCTTTCAACCCAGATTTAATTCTGACAAGAAAATATATCATTGTTCCATCTCTGTTGCTGGGTAATAATTCTGCATCTCTTCCCTAAAAGCACTGTGGGTTTTCCTGTACATCAGTGAATGCAAATGTTCACAAAGATCTTCAACACTATCACAAGGGCAATTAGAGCTGGAGAATGAACGTTGGCTAGGCCACTGAAGCTCAGTTTCCATGAGTACATTTTAAAAAATAATCACAATTTCCTTTTCCACAAGAGGATATCTCTGAGGTTGAGGGGTGGTTAGTGTCAAAAGGGAATGTCCTGTATGTGACACAGCGGCAGAACTGTCTAATGTGAAAGGCTGGATGCTTGGTGTGGAGGTTCTGCGCAATTCTGGGGCATCAGTTATCTCAGTGGATAATCCATGTCATGGCTTATTTTGTTGAGTCCAATAAGTTTCCCAGTTCCTGCTGATCTCAAAGCCAGGAGACAGATCCTGTGGCCTCAATTGTGTGTGTGCTATGTACTGGTCGATATATTGGTGTATCACACTCCAGTTAACTGCACTGAATCATGTAGAGGATCCTTTATCTTCAAAATTCGATCAAGTCTGCAATGGATCATTTAATATTTGTGAAATTGGATTCAGAGTGGGGATATCCAATTCCAGAGAATGGTCTAGAAAGGGAGCATTACCCTGTAGTAGGGATTTGGCTGTGCATGTGGAGCTCAATTTTGATTTATTCATTGAAGGGGTGTTGGAGTCGCTCGCTAGGGCCACACTTACCATCCTTCCCTAATTGGCCAGAGGGCTGGTAAGAGTCAAGAGGATTGAGGGTCTGGAGTTATATATAGACCAGGTGACAGATTACCTGGCCTTAGGACTTTAGCGAACAAGGTGTTTTAAAAAAAAATCACGACAATGGCAACTGTTTAATCAGCATTAGACTCTGAGGTCCAGATTTTTATTGAATTGAAATTCCACCATCTCCCATGGTGAATGTTGAAACTAGCTCTCCAGAAAGTTGACTTAGTCTCTGAACTAACAGTCTCGTGATAAGACCATTTGGCCATCATCCGCCCAACTCTTTTTTTTTAGAGTCATAGAATCCCTACAGTGTGGGAACAAGCCCTTTCGACCCCGCAGGTCCATACCAACGATTCGTAGAGTAAGCCACCCAGACCCATTCCCCCATTACTCTACATTTACCCCTGAGTAATCCACCTAACCTACACATCCCTGGACATTATGGGGCAATTTAGCACATCTAACCTGCTCATCATTGGACTGTGGGATTATACAGGAGCACCCGGAGGAAACCCATGCATACACAGGAGAATGTGCAAACTTCACACAGACAGTTGTCCCGAGGTGGGATTTGAACCCTAGCACTGTGAGGCGCGTGCTGCCCTGAATCCACTGAGTTTTAATGGCATCATGACATAATGATTACATTGCTGCCTCAGAAAACAGTGAGCTGGGTTCTATTCCAGCCTTGGGTGACGATGTGGAGTCTGCTAACTCTCCCTATGTCTGCCATTTTTTAAAAAAAATCACATCTATAGGGGTGGGGGTGATAGTGGCATGCCCTGCAGACATTCACTACTGACCCAGTGGTCCGAACGATGTCTTTAAACACTCTAGGGTTTCTATGATGCTACGACAGAAGTAGTCTCTGAAGGTTTGGAACAATTTTGATGATCTTCATGGAGAGCACGGGTTAAACTATGGGGATTCCAAGATACTGAGAGCTTGAAATTTGGGAGGGATCTCCATTCACAAGGAGAGGAGCTTGGGAGCGTGATCCTGGACAACAAGCAGGAAGTTTTGCTTAATCCCAGATAAAGTGTCTGACTTCTAAACCGGAAGTTTGCAATGGCTAACTCTGCATGGATTCTGGTTGGAATGACTGCTGAATTCTCTCATGGTTCAGATTGTCACAATGTGTAATCCTGTACCCAATGCCTGATCATTTTTTCATCCATATTATGGAGGGCATCCATTCTTGGACATAGTTGAGTGGTTTTTGCCCTGCACTGCCATTCATGTACTGTGGATATACAAGTCAGTAGGCAATCTAAGTTGTGGAGACTCCAAAACCAAACACAGAAATTTTGCTATCAATATCTGTGTTCGATGTCTCCCATTATGTGTTCTACTGATCCCAGGCATCTCTTGTTGGATCTTGTCGCCTTATGGGAAACTCCACCCAGTCTGAATACCCCAGAAAGCAGGTGAAATCAGCGGCTACTTACCTCAAACAAAAATACATTGAGTACATGACCATGTTTTTGTGAGCAATCTGCTGCTCATATTCTTCCCTAAATCTTTTAAACGTGCAAATTATTCATTTTGAGATAGTTTGCTGCTCTGGTTCAAGTTCTTTACATTTCATATGGCATGGAACAACAATTATCTTTGGGCCATTGCTGACAGTCTGGGCTTGGGCAGGGAGAATGTTTGACTAGTAACTTCCAATCTCCTTTTTCCTTTCCTTCTCGTACAGTTAGTCTTGTGGTGATTGTATTCGTGGCTTGGGGCAAATGCAGTCTTTCTACATGCAGCATTCGCTATCTGATGGCCATGGCAACATCCGATCTCCTGTTCACTTTTGGTTATTTTTTCCTTCATACATTTTCACGTTATTATTATCCACGGTGCTTCCTGGACATCACTACTGTTTGCCGTATTCTCAGTGTTCTGAACCATTTGACCCTTGATTGTTCTGTCTGGTTCACTGTTGCTTTTTCTTTTGATAGACTTGTTGCTATTTGTTTTCATCAGATGAAAACTACGTATTGCACAGAGAAAACTGCGATAAGGGTTTTAGCAACAATTTGTATTTTTTTTTCTTTGAAGAACATTCCCAACTACTTTCGATTTAAACCTGGAATGATCAGCAACAATGTACCCTGGTACTGTTATTTCAAGTCCAGTTATTTTCATGACCATCGGTGGGCCAGTTTTAGAAGTTTTGAGAAATTTTTAACACCTTTTCTGCCATTCACTTTTATTCTCTTTATCAACATTCTGACTGCCAGACACATGTTCGAGGCCATGAAGATTCGTAAAGAACTGAGGGATAAGAAAAAAACAGAGAATGACCCAGAGGCAGAGAGCAGAAAGAATTCTGTGATTTTACTCTTTGCCATATCTGCCAGCTTCATTCTTCTCTGGCTGTTGTATGTTTTATATTTCTTCAGTGTTGGCTATTCCTTGCATTCCGCTGCTAAATCTCTCTTTCAGCAAATCGGATATATGCTGCGGAACCTGAGTTGTTGCACAAATGCATTTATTTATATGGTGACTCAAAAAAAATTCAGAGACCAGTTTAAATATGCAGTGAAATATCCAGCTATAAAAATAATTCAATTAATGGATAGAGCCTAGTTACCGAGGGCCAATATTAGATACAACAGATAATGGAATGAGATGTCCATGTGAGGAATGGACCAAAAGGAAAGGGAAGAGTGGAGAACACTCCTTTTCTAAAGGGAAAGGAATGACACCAACTGAGAAGAAAAATGAAAGAGCCTGAAGGAGTAAAGTAGTGTAAAGTGCTGTTAGCAATGAGCAACAGTTCGTAGAAAGCTGAACAATAAAAGCAAAACCAAAAAAGAAGTGAGGTATGCGCAAAAAAAATCCCAAATGATCAGTTCTCAGTGAGTGAAGAGAATGCAACACTAAATGACCTGGAGGAGTGGATCATCGTTCGCTGCAGGCCGGATTGGGAAACACAACCACAGACTCCGCTCAAATCTTCTTCACTGACTTCTTTGATTCAGACATCTGGGCAAAAGTTATAAAAAAAACTTCGATTGTAAAGAGTAAATAATATGCTGTACAAATTCTGTGTCTTCTGTTTGCAAATTTATATTCAACAATCATTTACTTTGTTCCCACTGAAATTACTGGTATCATTCTATTTCTTTATCCGTTCCTTTCCATGAAACAGCTGATGTGTGGTGGAGCAATCCAAGATCAACCAGAACGACTTCTGGACTCCCTCTCTGTACTCTGCCAAGTATCCACTCCCTCTCCTATTTAAGATTCTCCTTAAAATCCAACTCCTTGTATGCGTTATTGTCACCTGGCCTAATATCACCTTTAATTCTGTTTACTTCATCATGATAACAGAATTTTTAAGTGTGTATGATGATTGTGTTGTGTTAAAGTGTACAGTGAAGGTGCTATCGTGGTGAGTACAGCTGCCTTCCAAGAAGGTGACCTGGGTTTGATTCCTGGCATTGCAAGTTGAGATTTTTACATTGGTTAATAGGAAAATCCAAAAACAAAAGGAATTTTATCCATTTGAAAATTTGACCAGTTTTCATGCCTGGGCAGTAAAATCCAAAGCAGCACTGATGGAGATATGCAGCACGGATGCAGACACTTTGGTCCAACTCATTCATGCCGACCAGATATCCCAACCTAATCTAATCCCATTTGCGAGACCTTGGACCATATCCCTTTAAACCCAGTCTGGACGAAACTATTGATTTGTTGCTTTCCCTCACACCTCTTCCCTCCCTTGTTCCCTCCCCCCTCGGAAATGAAACTGGGTGTGCTCCATCCCTGGGGGAGGCATGACATAGGCAGAGAGAACTGGGAGCTGACTGGGTGAACTGGGACTTGGGTGGAGAGAGGGTATTTAATGAAAGATTTGTTTCTTTCTGCCTCTACATGTGAGAGTGTTATATCTCAAGCCAAGTTTGGATTCTTTAATCACAAACACTTCCTGAATCAGCACCTCCTAAGGCAAGTCCCTGTAGCACAGTCTTTCCCGAATGGGAGAGAAGGAGTGTGAGAGACCATCGAGAGAGCTGCAACCAAGTGAAATGTTGAGTATCACAATTTTAATCTCGCCACGTCTTTCCTTCATTCCTGTTTACAGCTGTCTGATTTTTCCCTTTTCCCTCTCTCTCTGTCTCTCTCTTGTTTTCGGTCTTTCACTGCCTGTCTCTCACTTTCTACAGCTCTCTCTCTCTCTATCTTTCTTTATAACCCATTATCTTTCTTTCTCCCTTACTTTTGACCTTTCTTTTCTCTGAACCCTTTTCTTTATACGCTTGTGTATGTTTCTTCCACACTCTCTTTCTTCTTTCTTCTTTTTCTGTCCCTTTCTTTCTCTCCTTCCCCCTCTTTCATTCCTACCCTATTTCTGCCTTTGAGTCCTGAATCTGCATCACCCCTCCAATTTGCACAATCCCTAGCCGCTGGCAAAATTTGCAGTCTCCCAAATTTAGCACCTTCCCCCTTCCAAGTCCCTGTTTAATTGCCTTTCCCAAGCAGCTACATCTCCCCTGAACTGACCCATCTTTAATTTCTCCATCACACACCCATTGCCCCTCTGTGTCTCCACTCAGCCCCCACATAGTGTCCCAACCCCTGGGCGCAGGAAGATGTGAGAATGAACGTAGACTAACCTGTCTTTTGACTGCCAAGTGTAATGTCATAGTGTCATTCAATCATCCAGCACGGGGACAGAGCCTTCGGTCTAACCAGTTCACGCTGACAATGTTCCAAAACTAACCTTGTCTTAGGAGAGAGCAGGGTGACCCGACTGTGGCTCTGCCACTGATTCTAAGGAAGCAGAATGACTACATTGTGTCCTTGTCACTGACTTCGAGACGGGCAGATTTAACACAATGTGTCTCTGTCACGAAACCACGTGAGAGCACACTGACCCCAATGTGTTTGAAGGAGAGCAGCCTGATCACACACGCTCTCTGTCAGTGACCCCTGGGAGAGCAGCCTGACAACACACTGACTCTGTCACTGACCCCGGGGAGAGCAGACCGACCCCGCACTCTCTGTGTCACTGACACCGGGGAGAGCAGAGTGACGCCATACTCTCTGTGTCACTGACCCCAGGGAAATCAGACTGACCCCACTCAGTCTCTCTTACCATGAGGACAGTAGACTGACCCCTTATGTATCTGTCAATGACCATGAAGAGAGCACACAGACAAATGATTGTCTGTATCATAGACCCCGGGAGAAGGGGGTGGGGAGCAAAAGAAATACGCCACAATATCTCTGTCACTGAACACGGAGAGAGCAGATAGACTGCACACTGTCTCTGTCACTGACAACGGGGAGAGCGGAATGACCCCACACTGTCTCTGTCACAGACCCCGGGGAGAGCAGACTGACCCCACACTGTCTATGTCGCTGACCTTGGGGAGAGCAGACTGACCCCACACTGTCTCTCTCACTGGCCCCGGGGAGAGCAGACTGACCCCACACTGTCTCTGTCACTGACTCCGGGGAGAGCAGACTTATCTCACACAGACTCTCTCACTGACCAAGGAGAGAGCAGACTGAGCCCACGCTGTCTCTGTCACTGACCCCGGAGAGAGCAGGCAGACCCCACACTGTCTCTGTCACTCACACCAGGGAGCGCAGACAGACCCCACATTGTCTGTGTCACGGACTCTGGGGAGAGCAGACTGACACCTCACTGTCTCTGTCACTGACCCCAGGGAGAGCAGACTTACCCCACACAGTCTCTCTCACTGACCAAGGAGAGAGCAGACTGAGCCCACACTGTCTCTGTTACTGACCCCGGGGAGAGCAAACAGACTGCACAAGGTCTCTGTCACTGACACCGGGGAGAGCAGACTGACCCCACACTGTCTCTGTTACTGAACCCGGGGAGAGCAGACTGACCCCACATTATCTCTGTCACTGAACCCAGGGAGAGCAGACTAACCCCACACTCTCTCTTTCACAGACCTCTGGGAGAGCAGACTGACTGCACACTGTCTCTGCCACTGACACCGGGAAGAGCAGACTGACCCCACACTGTTTCTGTCACTGATACCGGGGAGAGCAGACTGACCCCACACTATCTCTGTCACTGACCCCGGCGAGAGCAGACTGACCCTACACTCTCTCTGTTACTGACTCCGGGGAGAGCAGACGTCTCCCACACTGTCTCTGTCACTGACTCCGGGGAGAGAAGACTGACCGCACACTGTCTGTGACACTGACCCCGGCGAGAGAAGACTGACCGCACACTGTATCTGTCACTGACCCCAGGGATAGCAGACTGACCCCACACTATGACTGTCACTGACCCCGGGGAGAGCAGACTGACCCCACTCAGTCTCTCTTACCCTGAGGACAGTCGACTGACCCCATTATGTATCTGTCAATGACCATGAAGAGAGCACACAGACAAATGATTGTTTGTATCATAGACCACGGAGAAGGGGGTGGGGAGCAAAAGAAAGACACCACAATATCTCTGTCACTGAACACGGAGAGAACAGATAGACTGCACACTGTCTCTGTCACTGACAACGGGGAGAGCAGAATGACCCCACACTGTATCTCTCACTGACCAAGGAGAGAGCAGACTGAGCCCACACTATCTCTGTCACTGACCCCGGGAAGAGCAGACTTACCCCATACTGTCTCTGTCACTGACCGCGGGGAGGACAGACTGACCTCAACGGTCTCTGTCACTGAACCCCTGAGAGCAGACTGACCCCACATTGTCTCTCTCACTGAACCCTGGGAGAGAAGACTGACCCCACACTGTCTGTGTTACTGACCCCGGGGAGAGCAGGCGGACATCACACTTTGGAGATGCCGGTGTTGGACTGTGATGTACAAAGTTAAAAATCACACAACACCAGTTGGACTTTCATCTTGTGTTGTGTGATTTTTAACTTTGGACCTGACACTGTTTCTGTCACTGACCCCGTGGAGAGCAGACTGACCCCACAGTGTCTCTGTCACTGACACCGGGGAGAGCAGACTGACCCCGCACTGTCTCTGACACTGAACCCGGGGAGAACTGACTGACCTCACACTGTGTCTCTGTCACTGACACCGTGGAGAACAGACTGACCTCACACTGTCTATGTCACAGACCCGGGAGAGAAGACTGACCTCACACTGTCTCTGTCACGGACCCCGGGGAGAGCTGACTGACCGCACACTGATTCTGTCACGGACACCAGCGAGAGCAGACTGACCTCACACTTTCGCTGTCACTGACCCCGGGGAGAGCAGACTGACCGCACACTGTCGCTTTCACTGAAACCAGGGATAGCAGACTGACGCAACAGTGTCTCCGTCAATGACACCGGGGAGTCAAGAATGACCCCACACTGTCTCTGGGGAGAGCAGACGGACCTCACACTGTCTCTGTCACTGACCCCGGGGAGAGCAGGCCTACCCGACACTGCCTCTGTTACTGACCCTAGGGAAAGCACACTGACCCCACAATGTCTCTGTCAGTGTCCCCGGGGAGTGCAGACTGACCCCAAACTATCTCTGTCACTGAACCCTGGGAGAGCAGACTGACCGCGCACAGTCTCTGTCACTGACCGCGGGGAGAGCAGATTGACCCCACACTGTCTCTGTCATTGAACCCGGGGAGAGCAGACTGACCGCACACTGTCCGGGGCACTGACCCCGGCAGAGAAGACTGACCGCACACTGTCTCTGTCACTGACACCAAGGAAAGCAGACTGACCCCACACTATGTCTGTCACTGACCCCGGGGAGAGCAGACTGACAACTCCCTGTCGCTGTCACTGACCCTGGAAAGAGCAGACTGACCCCACTCAGTCTCTCTTACCCTGAAGACAGTAGACTGACCCCATTATGTATCTGTCAATGACCATGAAGAGAGCACACAGACAAATGATTGTCTTTATCATAGTCCTCGGGAGATGGGGGTGGGGAGCAAAAGAATGAAGCCACGATGTCTCTGTCACTGACCAGGGAGAGAGCAGACAGACTGCAAACTGTCTCTGTCACTGACACCGGGGACAGCAGACTGACACCACACTGTGTCTGTCACTAAGCCAGGGGAGAACAGACTGACACCACACTGTCTCTCTCACTTAACCCGGGGAGAGCAGACTTACCTCACACTGTCTCTGTCACTGAACCCGAGAGAGCAGAATGACCCCACACTGTCTCTGTCACTGACCCTGGGTAGAGCAGAATGACCGCACACTGTCTCTCTCACTGACCAAGGAGAGAGCAGACTGAGCCCACTCTGTCTCTGTCACTGACCCCGGGGAGAGCAGACTGACCGCACACTGTCTCTGTCACTGACACCAGGGAGAGCAGACTGACCCCACACTGTCTCTGTCACTGACGCCGGGGAGAGCAGACTGACCGCACACTGTCTCTGTCACTGACACCAGGGAGAGCAGACTGACCCCACACTGTCTCTGTCACTGATCCCGAGGAGAGCAGACTGACCCCACAGTGTCTCTGTCACTGACCTCGGGGAGAGCAGACTGACACCACACTCTCCGTGTCACTGACCACGGGGTGAGCAGATTGACTGCACATTGTCTCTGTCACTGACCCCGGGGAAAGCAGAATGACACCACACTGTCTCTGTCACTGACCCCGGGGAGAGCAGTCGGAACCCACAGTATCTCTGTCACTGATCCCGTGGAGAGCAGACTGACATCACACTGTCTGTGTCCCTGACCCTCGGAAGACCAGACTGATCCCACACTGACCCGCTCACTGACCACGGCGAGAGACGACTGACCCCACACTGTCTTCGGGGAGAGCAGACTGACCGCACACTGTCTCTGTCACTGAAGAAGGGCTTATGCCCGAAACGTAGATTCTCCTGTTCCTTGGATGCTGCCTGACCTGCTGCGCTTCTCCAGCAACACATTTTCAGCTCTGAGCGCATACTGTCTGTCACTGACCCCGGGAAGAGCAGACTGACCGTCCACTGTCTCTGTCAACCCGGTATAGCAGTGTTTCTGTCTGTCCCTGACCCGAGAGAGAGCAGACAGAACGCACACTGTCTCTGTCACTGACCCCGCAGATAGCCGACAGACACCAGCCTACATCTGTTAGTGAACCCGGATAGAGTGGACTGACACGACACTATCTCTGTCACTGACGCTAGGGGAAGCAGACTGACCGACACTATCTCTGTCACTGACCCCTTGGAGAGCAGTCTGACCCCACACTATCTCTGTCACTGACCCCTTGGAGAGCAGTCTGACCCCACAGTATCTCTGTCACTGATCCCGGGGAGAGCAGACTGACCCCACACAATCTCTGTCACTGACCCCGGGGAGAGTAGACTGACCTAACACTGTCTCTGTTACTGATCATGGGAAGACCAGACGGACCCCACTCTGTCTCTGACACTGACCTCGGGTAGAGCAGACTGACAGCACACTGTCTTTGTTACTGATCAAGGGGAGACCAGACTGACCCCACACTGTCTCTGTCACTGACCCCGGGGAGAGCAGACTGACCCCTCACTCTCTCTGTCACTGACCTCGGGGAGAGCAGTCTGACCACACACTGTCTCTGTCACTGACCCCGGGGATAGCAGACTCAACCTACACTGTCTCGGTTGCTGACCATGGGAAGAGCAGACCGACCCCACACCGTCTCTGTCACTGACCTCTGGGAGAGTAGACTGACCGCACACTGTCTCTGTCATAGAAAAACGGGAGACCAGGCTGACCCCACAGTGTCTCTGTCACTGACCCCGGGGAGAGCAGACTGACGCCACACTGTCTCTGTCACTGACCCCGGGGAGGGCAGACTGACGCCACACTGTCTCTGTCACTGACCGCGGGCAAGAAGACTGACCCTACACTGTCTCCGTTACAGACGCTGGGAAGAGCAGACTGACCCCACACTGTCTCTGTCACTGACCCCGGAGAGAGCAGACTGACCCGACACTGACTCTGCCACGGACCCCGGTGAAAGCAGACTGACCCCACACTGCCTCAGGGGAGAGCAGACTGACTCCACACAGTCTCTGTCACTGACCCTGTGAGAGCAGACTGACTCCACACTGTCTCTGTTACTGATCCTGGGAAGAGCAGACTGACCACACACTGTCTCTGGCACTGCAATCGGGATTGCAGACTGACGCCACACTGTCTCTGTCACTGACACCGGGGAGAACAGACTGACTGCACACTGTCTCGGTAACTGACCCCGGGGAAAGCAGACTGACCGCACACTGTCTCTGTCACTGACCTCGGGGAGAGCGGACTGACCACTCACTGTCTCTGTCACTGACCCCGGGGAGAGCAAACTGACCCCTCACTGCCTCTGTCACTGACGCCGGAGAGAACAGACTGACTGCACACTGTCTCTGTCACTTACCCGGGTAGAGAAGACTGACCCCACAGTGTCTCTGTAACTGACCCGGCGAGAGCAGAATGACCCCACACTGACTCTGCCACTGACCCCGGTGAGAGCAGACTGACCCCACACGGTTTCTGGGGAGGGCAGACTGACCCCACACTATCTCTGTCACTGACCCCAGGGAGAGCAGTCTGACACAACAATGTCTATGTTACTGATCATGGGTAGAGCAATCTGACTCCACACTATCTCTGCCTCTGACCACGGGGCAAGCAGAATGACACAACAGTGTCTATGTTACTGATCATGGGAAGAGCAGACTGACCGCACTCTGACTCTGTCACTGACCCGAGAGAGGGCAGCCTGACCCACACTGTCTCTGTCACTGAGCCCGGGTACAGCAGACTGACCCCACAGTGTCTTTGTAACTGACAATGGGGAGAGCAGACTGACCCCACACTGTCTCTGTCTCTGACCCCGGGGAGAGACGACTGAACCCTCACTGACTGTGTCACTGACACCGCGGAGAAGAGACGGACTGACTGCACACTGTCTCTGTCACTGACCCTGAGGAAAGCAGACTGACCGCACACTATTTCTGTCACTGATCCCGGGGAGAGCAGACTAACCCCACACTATCTCTGTCACTGACCCCGGCGAGAGCAGACTGACCCGACACTGTCTCTGTTACTGAACCTGGGAAGAGCAGACTGACCACACACTGTCTCTGGCACAGGCACGTGGGAGTGCAGACTGGCCCCACACTGTCTGCGTCACTGATCTCGGGGAGAGCAGACTGACCCCACAGCTCTGTCACTGACCTCGTGAAGAGCAGACTAACATCAAACTGTCCCGTTAACTGACCCCGGGGAAAGCAGACTGACAGCACACTGTCTCTGTCACTGGCCCCGGGGAGAGCAGACTGACTGCACACTGTCTCTGTCACTGACCCCGGGGAGAGCTGACTGACCCGACACTGTCTCTGTTACTGAACCTGGGAAGAGCAGACTGACTGCACACTGTCTCTGTCACTTACCCGGGTAGAGAAGACTGACACCACACTGTCTCTGCCACTGATCCCGGGGAGAGTAGACTGACACCACACTATCTCTGTCACTGACCCCGGGGAGAGCAGACTGAACCCACACTATCTCTGGCCCTGACCCCGCGAAGAGCAGACTGACCTTACACTGTCTCTGTTACTGGTCATGGGAAAAGCAGATTGTCCCCACACTTTCTCTGTCACTGACGCTAGGGAAAGCGGACTGACCCCACACTATCTCTGTCACTGAGCAAGGGGAGACCAGACTGACACGGCAGTGTCTCTGTCACTGACACTACGGATAGCACACTGACCCCACACTGTCTCCGTCACTGACACCAGGGAGAACAGACTGACCCCACAGTGTCTCTGTCACTGACGCCAGGGATAGCAGACTGACCCCACACTGTCTCAGTCACTGACCCCGGGGAGAGCAGACTGACCCCACACTGTCTCTGTCTCTAATTCCGGTGAGAGCCGACTGATCCCTCTCTGTTTGTGTCACTGACCCCGAGGAGAGCAGACTGACTGCACATTGTCTCTGTCACTGACCCCGGGGAGAGCGGACTGACTGCACAATGTCTGTGTCACTGACCCCGGGGAGAGCAGACTGACTGTACACTTTTTCCGTCACTGACACCGGGGAAAGCAGACTGACCCAACAGTGTCTCAGTCAATGACCCCGGGAAGAGCAGACTGACCACACACTATCTCTGTCACTGACCACGGGGAGAGCAGACTGACCCTACACTGTCTCTGTTACTGACCATGGGAAGAGCAGACTGACCCCACACTGTCTCTGTCACTGACCTCGGAGGGAGCAGAAAAACCGCACACTGTCTCTCTCACTGACACTGGGGAGAGGAGACAGACCCCACAGTGTCTCAGTTACAGACACCGGTGAGAGCAGTCTGACCCCACACTATCTCTGTCACTGACACCGGGGAGAGCAGTCTGACCCCACACTGTCTCTGTCACTGACCCTAGGGAGGGCAGACTGACTGCATACTGTCTCTATCACTGACCTCTTAGGGAGCAGACAGACCGCACACTGTCTCTGTCACTGGCCCCGGGGAGAGCAGACTGACTGCACACTGTCTCTGTCACTGACCCCGGGGAGAGCAGACTGACCCCACACTGTCTCTGGTACTGAACCTGGGAAGAGCAGACTGACTGCACACTGTCTCTGTCACTTACCCGGGTAGAGAAGACTGACCCCACACTGTCTCTGCCCTGATCCCGGGAGAGCAGACTGACCCCACACTATCTCTGTTACTGACCCCGGGGAGAGCTGACTGACCCTATACTGTCTCTGTTACTGAACCTGGGAAGAGCAGACTGACCACACACTGTCTCTGGCCCTCGCACTTGAGAGTGCAGACTGGCCATACACTGTCTGTGTCACTGATCTCGGGGAGAGCAGACTGACCCCACATCTCTGTCACTGATCTCGTTATGAGCAGACTAACATCACACTGCCTCGGTAACTGACCCCGGGGAAAGCAGACTGACAGCACACTGTCTCTGTCACTGACCCCGGGGACAGCAGACTGACCCCACACTGTCTGGGTCACTGACCCCGGGGAGAGCAGACTGACCCTTCACTGTCTCTGTCACTGACCCCGGGGAGAACAGACTGACTGCACACTGTCTCTGTCACTTACCCGGGTAGAGAAGACTGACCCCATACCGACCCTGCCACTCACCCGGTGAGAGCAGACTGACCCCACACTGTCTCTGGGGAGGGCAGACTGAGCCCACACTGTCTCTGTCACTGACCCCAGGGAGAGCAGACTTTCCTCACACTAACTCAATCACTGACACCGGGAAGAGCAGACTGACCCCACACTGTCTCTGTCACTGACCCTGGGAAGAGCAGACTGACCCACCACTCTCTGGGTCACTGACCACGGGGAGAGCAGTCTGACCCTACACTGTCTCTGTGACTGATCATGGGAAGAATAGACGGACCGCACACAGACTCTGTCACTGACCCCAGTGAAAGCAGACTGATCCCACAGTGTCTCTTTCACTGTCCCCGTGGAGAGCAGACTGACACCACATTATCTCTGCTACTGACGCCAGGGAAAGCGGACTGACCCCACACTATCTCTGTCACTGACCCCGGGGAGAGCAGACTAACCCCACACTATCTCTGGCCCTGACCCCGCGAAGAGCAGACTGACCTCACACTGTCTCTGTTACTGGTCATGGGAAAAGCAGACTGTCCTCACACTTTCTCTGTCACTGACCTCTGGGAGAGCAGACTGACCACACACTGTCTCTGTCACTGAGCAAGGGGAGACCAGACTGACACGGCAGTGTCTCTGTCAATGACCCAAGGGAGAGCAGACTGACCCCACACTGTCTCCGTCACTGACACCAGGGAGAACAGACTGACACCACAGTGTCTCTGTCAATGACGCCAGGGATCGCAGACTGACCCCACACTGTCTCAGTCACTGACCCCGGGGAGAGCAAAATGACCCCACACTGTCTCTGTCTCTGATTCCGGTGAGAGCCGACTGATCCCTCTCTGTTTGTGTCATTGACCCCGAGGAGAGCAGACTGACTGCACATTGTCTCTGTCACTAACCCCGGGGAGAGCAGACTGACTGCACACTGTCTGTGTCACTGACCCCGGGGAGAGCAGACTGACTGTACACTGTTTCCGTCACTGACACCGGGGAAAGCAGACTGACCCAACAGTGTCTCAGTCACTGACCCCGGGAAGAGCAGACTGACCCCACACTATCTCTGTCACTGACCACGGGGAGAGCAGACTGACCCTACACTGTCTCTGTTACTGACCATGGGAAGAGCAGACTGACCCCACACTGTCTCTGTCACTGACCTCGGAGGGAGCAGAAAAACCGCACACTGTCTCTCTCACTGACACCGGGGAGAGGAGACAGACCCCACAGTGTCTCAGTTACAGACACCGGTGAGAGCAGTCTGACCCCACACTATCCCTGTCACTGACCCCGGGGAGAGCTGACTGACCCTATACTGTCTCTGTTACTGAACCTGGGAAGAGCAGACTGACCACACACTGTCTCTGGCCCTGGCACTTGAGAGTGCAGACTGGCCCTACACTGTCTGTGTCACTGATCTCGGGGAGAGCAGACTGACCCCACATCTCTGTCACTGATCTCGTTATGAGCAGCCTAACATCACACTGCCTCGGTAACTGACCCCGGGGAAAGCAGACTGACAGCACACTGTCTCTGTCACTGACCCCGGGGACAGCAGACTGACCCCACACTCTCTGGGTCACTGACCCCGGGGAGAGCAGACTGACCCTTCACTGTCTCTGTCACTGACCCCGGGGAGAAGAGACTGACTGCACACTGTCTCTGTCACTTACCCGGGTAGAGAAGACTGACCCCATACTGACCCTGCCACTCACCCGGTGAGAGCAGACTGACCCCACACTGTCTCTGGGGAGGGCAGACTGAGCCCACACTGTCTCTGTCACTGACCCCAGGATGAGAGCAGACTGTCCTCACACTGTCTCTGGGGAGGGCAGACTGACCCCACACTGTCTCTGTCACTGACCCCAGGGAGAGCAGACTTTCCTCACACTAACTCAATCACTGACACCGGGAAGAGCAGACTGACCCCACACTGTCTCTG
>NC_057717.1:19487432-19489692 GCF_004010195.1 Chiloscyllium plagiosum
ACCCCACACTATCTCTGGCCCTGACCCCGCGAAGAGCAGACTGACCTCACACTGTCTCTGTTACTGGTCATGGGAAAAGCAGACTGTCCTCACACTTTCTCTGTCACTGACCTCTGGGAGAGCAGACTGACCACACCCTGTCTCTGTCACTGAGCAAGGGGAGACCAGACTGACACGGCAGTGTCTCTGTCACTGACCCAAGGGAGAGCAGACTGACCCCACACTGTCTCTGTCTCTGATTCCGGTGAGAGCCGACTGATCCCTCTCTGTTTGTGTCACTGACCCCGAGGAGAGCAGACTGACTGCACATTGTCTCTGTCACTGACCCCGGGAAGAGCAGACTGACCCCACACTATCTCTGGCCCTGACCCCGCGAAGAGCAGACTGACCTTACACTGACTCTGTAACTGGTCATGGGAAAAGCAGACTGTCCTCACAACTTTCTCTGCACTGACCTCTGGGAGAGCAGACTGACCACACCCTGTCTCTGTCACTGAGCAAGGGGAGACCAGACTGACACGGCAGTGTCTCTGTCACTGACACAACGGAGAGCAGACTGACCCCACACTGTCTCCGTCTCTGACACCAGGGAGAACAGACTGACCCCACAGTGTCTCTGTCACTGACGCCAGGGATAGCAGACTGACCCCTCACTGTCTCAGTCACTGACCCCGGAGGGAGCAGACTGACCCCACACTGTCTCTGTCTCTGATTCCGGTGAGAGCCGACTGATCCCTCTCTGTTTGTGTCACTGACCCCGAGGAGAGCAGACTGACTGCACATTGTCTCTGTCACTGACCCCGGGAAGAGCAGACTGACCCCACACTATCTCTGTCACTGACCACGGGGAGAGCAGACTGACCCTACACTGTCTCTGTTACTGACCATGGGAAGAGCAGACTGACCCCACACTGTCTCTGTCACTGACCTCGGAGGGAGCAGAAAAACCGCACACTGTCTCTCTCACTGACACCGGGGAGAGGAGACAGACCCCACAGTGTCTCAGTTAAAGACACCGGTGAGAGCAGTCTGACCCCACACTATCTCTGTCACTGACACCGGGGAGAGCAGTCTGAACCCACACTGTCTCTGTCACTGACCCTAGGGAGGGCAGACTGACTGCATACTGTCTCTATCACTGACCTCTGAGGGAGCAGACGGACCGCACACTGTCTCTGTCACTGACACCGGGGACAGCAGACTGACCCCACACTGTCTCTGTCTCTGATCCCGGGTAGAGACGAATGACCCCTCTTGTCTCTGTTACTGACCCCGCGGAGAACAGACTGACTGCACACTGTCTCAGTCATTGACCCTGGGGAAAGCAGACTGACCCCATGCTGTCTCTGTCACTGACCCCGGGGAGAGCAAACTGACCGCATACTGTCTGTGTCACTGACCCCGGGGAGAGCAGACTGACTGCACACTGTCTGTGTCACTGACCCCGGGGAGAGCAGACTGACTGTACACTGTTTCCGTCACTGACACCGGGGAAAGCAGACTGACCCAACAGTGTCTCAGTCACTGACCCCGGGAAGAGCAGACTGACCCCACACTATCTCTGTCACTGACACCGGGGAGAGCAGTCTGACCCCACACTGTCTCTGTCACTGACCTCGGAGGGAGCAGAAAAACCGCACACTGTCTCTCTCACTGACACCGGGGAGAGGAGACAGACCCCACAGTGTCTCAGTTACAGACACCGGTGAGAGCAGTCTGACCCCACACTATCTCTGTCACTGACACCGGGGAGAGCAGTCTGACCCCACACTGTCTCTGTCACTGACCTCGGAGGGAGCAGAAAAACCGCACACTGTCTCTCTCACTGACACCGGGGAGAGGAGACAGACCCCACAGTGTCTCAGTTACAGACACCGGTGAGAGCAGTCTGACCCCACACTATCTCTGTCACTGACACCGGGGAGAGCAGTCTGACCCCACACTGTCTCTGTCACTGACCTCGGAGGGAGCAGAAAAACCGCACACTGTCTCTCTCACTGACACCGGGGAGAGGAGACAGACCCCACAGTGTCTCAGTTACAGACACCGGTGAGAGCAGTCTGACCCCACACTATCTCTGTCACTGACACCGGGGAGAGCAGTCTGACCCCACACTGTCTCTGTCACTGACCTCGGAGGGAGCAGAAAAACCGCACACTGTCTCTCTCACTGACACCGGGGAGAGGAGACAGACCCCACAGTGTCTCAGTTACAGACACCGGTGAGAGCAGTCTGACCCCACACTATCTCTGTCACTGAC
>NC_057717.1:19490490-19493241 GCF_004010195.1 Chiloscyllium plagiosum
ACTGACAGCACACTGTCTCTGTCACTGACCCCGGGGAGAACAGACTGACTGCACAATTTCTCTGTCACTTACCCGGGTAGAGAAGACTGACCCCACACTGACCCTGCCACTCACCCGGGTGAGAGCAGACTGACCCCACACTGTCTCTGGGGAGGGCAGACTGAGCCCACACTGTCTCTGTCACTGACCCCAGGGAGAGCAGACTGTCCTCACACTAACTCAATCACTGACACCGGGAAGAGCAAACTGACCCCACACTGTCTCTCTCACTGACCCTGGGAAGAGCAGACTGACCCACCACTGTCTGGGTCACTGACCACGGGGAGAGCAGTCTGACCTTACACTGTCTCTGTTACTGATCATGGGAAGAGTAGACGGACCGCACACTGACTCTGTCACTGACCCCAGGGATAGCAGACTGACCTCACAGTGTCTCTTTCACTGACCCCGGAGAGAGCAGACTGACACCAGCCTATCTCTGTTAGTAATCCCGGAGAGAGCAGACTGACCCCATAGTATCTCTGTCACTGACGCTAGGGAAAGCGGGCTGACCCCACACTATCTCTGTCACTGACCCCGGGCAGAGCAGACTGACCCGACACTGTCTCTGTTACTGAACCTGGGAAGAGCAGACTGACCACACACTGTCTCTGGCACAGGCACGTGGGAGTGCAGACTGGCCCCACACTGTCTGCTTCACTGATCTCGGAGAGAGCAGACTGACCCCACAGCTCTGTCACTGACCTCGTGAAGAGCAGACTAACATCCAACTGTCCCGTTAACTGACCCCGGGGAAAGCAGACTGACAGCACACTGTCTCTGTCACTGGCCCCGGGGAGAGCAGACTGTCCTCACACTAACTCAATCACTGACACCGTGAAAAGCAAACTGACCCCACACTGTCTATGTCACTGGCCTTGGGAAGAGCAGACTGACCCACCACTGTCTGGGTCACTGACCACGGGGAGAGCAGTCTGACCCTACACTGTCTCTGTTACTGATCATGGGAAGAGTAGACGGACCGCACACTGACTCTGTCACTGACCCCAGGGATAGCAGACTGACCCCACAGTGTCTCTTTCACTGACCCCGGAGAGAGCAGACTGACACCAGCCTATCTCTGTTAGTGTCCCGGAGAGAGCAGACTGACCCCATAGTATCTCTGTCACTGACGCTAGGGAAAGCGGACTGACCCCACACTATCTCTGTCACTGACCACGGAGAGAGCAGACTGACCCAACACTATGTCTGGCTCTGACCACGGGGAGAGCAGACTGACCTTACACTGTCTCTGTTACTGATCATGGGAAAAGCAGACTGACCCCACACTTTCTCTGTCACTGACCTCTGGGAGAGCAGACTGACCGCACTCTGCCTCTGTCACTGAGCAAGAGGAGACCAGACTTACCCACACTGTCTCTGTCACTGACCCAAGGGAGAGCAGACTGACCCCACAGTGTCTCTGTCACTGATACCGGGGAAAGCAGACTGACCCCACACAGTCTCTGTCTCTGACCACTGGGAGAGACGTCTGACCCCTCGCTGTCTGTGTCACTGACCCCGCGGAGAACAGACTGACTGCACACTGTCTCTGTCACTGACCCTGGGGAAAGCAGACTGACCCCACACTGTCTCTGCCACTGATCCCGGGGAGAGCAGACTGACCCCACACTATCCCTGTCACTGACCCCGGGGAGAGCTGACTGACCCTATACTGTCTCTGTTACTGAACCTGAGAAGAGCAGACTGACCACACACTGTCTCTGGCCCTGGCACTTGAGAGTGCAGACAGGGCCTACACTGTCTGCGTCACTGATCTCGGGGAGAGCAGACTGACCCCACATCTCTGTCACTGATCTCGTTATGAGCAGACTAACATCACATTGTCTCTGTCACTAACCCCGGGGAGAACAGACTGACTGCACACTGTCTCTGTCACTTACCCGTGTAGAGAAGACTGACCCCATACTGACCCTGCCACTCTCCCGGTGAGAGGAGACTGACCCCACACTGTCTCTGGGGAGGGCAGACTGACCCCACACTGTCTCTGTCACTGACCCCAGGGAGAGCAGACTTTCCTCACACTAACTCAATCACTGACACCGGGAAGAGCAGACTGAGCCCACACTGTCTCTGTCACTGACCCTGGGAAGAGCAGACTGACCCACCACTGTCTGGGTCACTGACCACGGGGAGAGCAGTCTGACCCTACACTGTCTCTGTTACTGATCATGGGAAGAATAGACGGACCGCACACTGTCTCTGTCACTGACCCAAGTGATAGCAGACTGATCCCACAGTGTCTCTTTCACTGTCCCCGGGCAGAGCAGACTGACACCACATTATCTCTGTTACTGACGCTAGGGAAAGCGGACTGACCCCACACTATCTCTGTCACTGACCCCGGGGAGAGCAGACTGACCCCACACTATCTCTGGCCCTGACCCCGCGAAGAGCAGACTGACCTTACACTGACTCTGTAACTGGTCATGGGAAAAGCAGACTGTCCTCACACTTTCTCTGTCACTGACCTCTGGGAGAGCAGACTGACCACACCCTGTCTCTGTCACTGAGCAAGGGGAGACCAGACTGACACGGCAGTGTCTCTGTCACTGACACTACGGATAGCACACTGACCCCACACTGTCTCCGTCACTGACACCAGGGAGAACAGACTGACCCCACAGTGTCTCTGTCACTGACGCCAGGGATAGCAGACTGACCCCACACTGTCTCAGTCACTGACCCCGG
>NC_057717.1:19493419-19493853 GCF_004010195.1 Chiloscyllium plagiosum
AGAGCAGACTGACCCCACACTGTCTCTGTCACTGACCTCGGAGGGAGCAGAAAAACCGCACACTGTCTCTCTCACTGACACCGGGGAGAGGAGACAGACCCCACAGTGTCTCAGTTAAAGACACCGGTGAGAGCAGTCTGACCCCACACTATCTCTGTCACTGACACCGGGGAGAGCAGTCTGACCCCACACTGTCTCTGTCACTGACCCTAGGGAGGGCAGACTGACTGCATACTGTCTCTGTCACTGACCTCTTAGGGAGCAGACGTACCGCACACTGTCTCTGTCACTGACACCGGGGACAGCAGACTGACCCCACACTGTCTCTGTCACTGACACCGGGGAGAGCAGACTGACCCCACACTGTCTCTGTCTCTGATCCCGGGTAGAGACGAATGACCCCTCTTGTATCTGTAACTGACCCCGCGGAGAAC
>NC_057717.1:19494353-19497460 GCF_004010195.1 Chiloscyllium plagiosum
ACAGACTAGATACAGGGGGTGGGCTGTATCCCCTGGGCGGGTATTCTCAGAACAAACATCACAGTCTCAGGACATGGGCTCACCCCTTTCTAATAACGAGGAAGAGAATTATCTTCACACAGAGTGATCAACCTGAGGAATTCTCTCCCACAGAAGGCTGTGGAGCACAGGTTACTGAGCATATTCAGGAAAGAAATTGATTATGTATTTTTACAGGTTAAAGATATCACAAGGTTTAGAGCGAAATTGGGAATATAGCAATGAGATAGGGACTTAGACATGATCACACTGAATGGGAGAGCAGGCTGGAAGGGCGGAACGGCCTCTTCTTGCTCCTGGTTTCTGTGTTTCTGTCAGTTTAATATCCTCCTGAAAAGCTCATCTTGAAAATTATCAGGGGTTACGTTGGGGGAGCACATTAGGAGTTGCTGCATCTTGACGTGTTTTTGCAGAGAAGATGAACAGTCAGTCTGAGGGTCAAAGTGCTCCACAGGATTCCTGATACCGTCTCAGTGAAATAGTCACAGGAGCGTGGAGTCAGGAGCATTTTATCCAGAAAACAGACTTTTACCAAGTGTCACACTAAAAAACTTCGGGTTCAAATTTTGCATTCTCTAGAAATAAAGAAATAGATTTACAATTTAGCAAACTTCCTGGACCTTGTGTTGTTTGTGTGTATTTGTGAATAAGTCACTGTGTATGTGAAGGAGCAAGTGTGACTGTGAGGGCGTGAGTGTGACTGAAGGACTGAGAGTCTGTGGTTGAGTTTGTTTGATTGAGAAATTGTGCTTTAGTGTGAGATTCTGAGAGATACGGAGTTTGTAACGCTCTTCTGTCTCTGTGTGTGTATGTATGTGTGTCAGACTGAACATGTATGTGTGCATATGTGTGTGAGCACATGTCCATGGGAGAGACTGCAGAGGTAGCTTTAATTTGCAATCTGGCCCAGAGTTTCCCCTGATTTGGGAGTGTTTGTGGACAGGTCTGTATGCTTTAAATAGCCATATTCTTTCTAGACCCTGGAAGTTGTGGGTGAAAAAGTTTACAGGAACCCAGTGATAGAACTACGATGTGTGTGTTTGACCGAGACAGTATTGGGAAAGGGGCTGATTTAGTCACTATGTACCCCATGGTAAACATGGCCTGGGTGTTTGAAAAGCTGCAGTGCATACAGAGTTTTACTCTGCACCTATTCCCATTCTCTACCTAAATACAACCTGAAAGTTGCTGGAAACGCTCAGCAGGTCTACCAACGTCTGTGCAGAGAAATCAGAGTAAAGGTTTCAGGGCTGGTTCTGAGAAAGGATGAGCGGATCTGAAGCAGGTGCTCTGATTTCTCATTCACAGATGCTGCCAGATCTGCTGAGCTTTGCCTGCAACTAACTGCTGGGTTTTCCTCCATTCTCTCCCTCGTCTATAAACTGCTCTTCTCAATGAGCGTACAGTCTTTGTTATACTGACATCAGCTTGCTGACAACATAGGAAAGTTTAGTTTCTCACTCAGTCGTAAGTAAATGAATACAGAATCCTTCCAGTGTGGAAATAAGTCATTTGGCTCAACTAGTTCTGATCAACACTCCAAAGTGCTTCCAACCCAGGCCCATTCCCCTGTTCAATTACTTTACATTTTCCTGACTAATGCACATCCCGGAACACTATGGGCAACTTAGATGGCTGATATTAGCTGAAGTGCAGGAGGAAACCACAGCAAGCCCATGCAGACACAGGGAGAACATGCAAACTCCACACAGACTGGCCCCACCCAAGGTTGGAATTGAACCCAGGTCCCAAGTACCATGACACAATCGTGCTAACCACTGAGCCACTGTGCCTCTCCAATACTCATGCCTGAGATTGGGAGCAGGAATTGAGAAAGCTTTAGTTTACTTTCTGCTACATTCACTTATACCAGAAATAAAAATTTATGCAGTGCAGCGGTTCCATAAGGCAGCTTCCTCCCACCATCTCAAGGGCTGATGGGAATGGGGGATAAATGCTGGACCCATCCAGTGATGCTCACATGCAGTGAATGAACGGAAACAACATCCCTTTGCCTTCCTGATAGTTTGCTGCCCCTGCAGACTAACTCAATGTGATTCGATATCCCAGGACACGCAGATCCCTCTCTACCTGAGAGTCCTACAACATCTTCCCATTTAAACTAAAGTCTCTGTCGATTCTTCTTGACAAACAACACACTATCCACCTTATACTGTAACGGATAATGCTTTACCCACTCACTTACCATCTCTGCATCGCCCTATGTGAGAGCAGCTTACTTCTACTTCACAATTTATTTCACCAAGAAAATACTCAATTTTAAAATCAAAGATGGACTAGAACTGATGCCAGTTGGAAATCCCAATATCCTTCTGTCACTCTCTGTCCTTTGGTCAGTGCGTGTCTGCCTGACCCTCTCTGCTCACCCAGTAATCTGTAAATTGCCACGTTCATCCGTTAGCCTTTTGGAGTTGCTTCACGGTGTCCATACCCCCCTGTACAATCACAGCAAGGCTTCCTTACCTCCCTCGTCCCACGCCCTGATCGTTATTGGCAAACCATCTGAATATTTGGAGACAGCATCACATTAGCTTTCTGTGATTTGCGTACAAGGATCAGGAAAATCATGTTGAATACTGAATAAGCACTGGAGTAAAAGAAGAATTCAACCCAAAACACATACTATGGGGCATGGAGTGACAAAATAGTTTTTCATACATTAAAGCTCTATTCGTCAATCCCTGGATGTCAGGTGAACACACAGGTCATTCACATACCTGAGTCAGGCTGAATGCTCAGCTCCCCCAGTCACTGAGAGGCTCCTGTGTCACACTCTGGATTGGAATCAAACACTGTGTTTGGGAACAGGCCATGGCACATGGGATTAGGACGACAGTCCATGTGGATGTTCAGGGCCAGCAACTTACAGGGAATCAAATAAAGAACTTGGTGATGAATTTTCTGGAGTAGTTCTGTTTTCGTTGAAAATGTTGATGCTATTGCATCACAGTCGAGAGGGAGAGACAGAGAGAAAGAGAGACAGAGAGAGAGACAGACGGAGAGAGAGAGAGAGAGAGAGAGAGAGAGAGAGAGAGACAGCGAAACAG
>NC_057717.1:19497782-19525641 GCF_004010195.1 Chiloscyllium plagiosum
AGAGAGACAGACAGAGAGACAGAGAGACAGAGAGAGACAGAGAGACAGAGAGAGACAGAGAGAGAGAGAGAGACAGAGAGTGGTGACAGTTCAGAGTGAGTTAAATTTGGATCACTCCTTAAATTATCCATCCCTTCAAATGTTTGGTTGGGACATCTTCGAGGCAGCTTTACACACTGCATTTAACCCTTTGCTTTCACTTGATTTCACAGCTTCCTGTGTTCTGTTTTCAAAGCTCCATTTGGCAACTCAGCTTGTAATTGCCGGTATCCCTTTCAGACTGTCCTTCAGCGACTCAGTGACATCCCAGACCCTTGAACCAATGATCAATACAGTGCAGAACATGCCCTTCAACCCTCGATGTTGTGCTGATTGTGAAACCAACCTGAAGCTACACTAGTCATCTAAAGCACACTACTCAATTAATATTCATATATTCATGAAATCACCCTTTAAATGCCTTAAATTTGGCGAATCTATTACTTTGATATACTTTTTTTTTATACAGAATCCCTGTGGAAACAGGCCAATCAGCCCAACAAGTCCACACCAACCCTCCGAAGAGTAACGGATCCAGACCCATTTTACCTACCCCCTATTTACCACTGGCTAATGCATATAAACTACACATCCCTGAACACTTTGGGCAATTCAGCATGGTCCATTCGCCTAATCTATAGATCTTTGGATTATGTGAGGAAACCGGAACACCGGGAGGAAACCCTCGCAGACACGGGGAGAGTGCACAAACCGCCACACAGACAGTTGTCTGAGGTTGGAAACAAACCCGAGTCCCTGGCTCTGTGAGACAGCAGTGCTAACCACTGAGCAATGACACCTTCACCGTCCTGTTGCAGGCAGGGCGTTCCACGCTCCGACTACTCTATGGAAAGAAACTACCAATGACATCTCTCCTGTATGTATCACCCGACTGAAAGCTATGTCCCCTAGGGCTATCCAAAACCATCCGAGGCAAAAGGCTCTCACTGTCCACCGAATCACATGTTTCTATTAAGACATCTCTCAACCTCTTCTCTCTCACAAAACAGCCTCCAGTCCCTCAGCCATTTCTCATAACATCTTGCCTCCATACCAGGCAACATCCTGGTAAACGCTGTCTGCACCCTGTCCAATGCTTCCACATTCTTCCTAAAATGTAGCAACTAGAACTGTAAGCAATACTCTGCAGCCATACCAGAAGTTTGTATCGCTGCAACATGACCTCATGGCTCTGAAACTCAATCCCTCTACCAATAAAAGCTAACGCACGGTATGCCTTCTTAACAACCCTGTCAACCTGGCTGGCAACTTTCAGGGATCTATGTACATGGATCTCTCTCTAATTATCCACACTATCAAGATAGTTAACATTGGCTCAGTACTTGGTATTCCTGTTATTCCTTCCAAAATGAATCAGCTCACACTTTTCGGCATTAAACTCAATGTGCCAGCACTCAGCACAGCTCTGCAGTTTATCAAAGTCCCTCTGTTAGCTCTAACATCCTACGACACTGTCCACAACTCCACTGACCTTAGTGGCATCGGCAAATTTAGTAACTCAAACTTCTACACTGTCATCCAGGTCAATTTAAAAATGACAATTAGCAGTATCCCCAAAACAGATCCTACTAACTGAGCTCCTGGATGAACATTTCACATCAACCACCACCGATCTTCTTTCAGATAGCCAATTTCTGATCCAAACCCGAAATCACTCTAAATCCCATATCTCCGTAGTGGGTCACAGATTGCTTAGTTTATGAGAGAGAATTAGAGATGCCACTAGCAGCTGGCTGCTGGTATGGGCGTTAGCATAGCTACCTTACAAGCAGTTCAGGTGAGTTCAATTCCGGCCATCGCAGTGATGGGGTTTCGTAAGGTAATTCTAAAGTAAGGCACCAGGATAAAACCAGAACATAAATGTCTCCCTCTGTGGTAAAACTGATCTGTCAGATTGCTCCTTGCTTTTCCTGGCAATGATTTCTGTGAATTGCAGTGTGGAACAGGGCAGCATTGCTCAGCATCTTAGAAGCTTTCCCCTCTGCTGCTTCCCATTTCTTATTGAAATATTGGGTGATGCACAAAGATGGGTTTGTTTTGTTCGAAAAGTGAGAGAATAAGGGGTCTAGACCATTTTCTGAAGGCAGAGGAGTTTGGTCTGGTTCATAACATATTCAATGTCATCAATACATGTCCCTCCAGCCCTGAGCAATGATGTTTACATATTAATGGAGGATATACAGAAACATTAATCGCTATTTTCTTGTACAGGAGTCATTTGGGAATGATATTCCTCAGACCATCAACTCTCAGCTCGGCCAAGGATAAAGGTCAGGAATCCGGCACAATTGAGAAACAGCCCGTTTCCCGGGAGACTGAGAGGTCACTAACAGAGCGAGAGCTGGAAAGTCAGGAACAGAATAACAGGGACAGTCCGCTCTGTTCACTGACCCTTCACCCCTCAGTGAATCCAGTGCCAGAAATGAATGCTATTAGTCAGACTGACAGAATGTGATCAGATGCACACACTGTCCTTCCAAATCATCAATATCGCCCAGCTCCCACCCTGTCTCAGCTCATCTCCCCCTCTGCCATCTTCAATATTTTAATCGGGGCAACATGAAGTGCCGTGCTTTGAGCTGAGCTGTCGTACCTTCTATAGTCTCTCTCTAAACGGCTCCAATTCCACACGATCCCTGTCCGGTTTAAGATGCTCCTTGACATCTGCCCCAATAAATGAGGTAGACCGTCACCTGACTCAATATCCCCTTCCGTGGGTCAACATCTACTGTATTTAAAACAAGGTACTGCCGATCCTGGAGAGCTGACAGATAACACAGATATTACTGGCGAGATTTAGTCGGAGAGGCTTCATTTGTGGGGAGAAATCAGATGAACCTTAGAGTCCAAGGATTGTCCTTTAGAACGGATGTGATCCGATGCTGATGCTGTCAGACCTGCTGAGCTCCCCCAGCAGTTTTTCTGCTTATATTTCAGTCCCAATCCATTTGGTTCTGATAACGGCCTCGGGAATCGCTTGCCAATTACTAGGAAAGGGTTGGACATTTTTCCTCCCCAGCAGTTAACCCAGGCTCGAACCCCTGCCATCGCACTGTTGCACTTTGAAAGCAATCGTAAACGGGGGAAAAACGCCGAGATTGAATGAATGAGATTGAACTCTCCGAGGTTTCCCAAACATGGCCACATTAGGAGGGCAGGGTGGGTCCCACCTGCTATTACATTCTCAGAGCAGGAAAAAGGAGGTTTAATCGTTCTGGTGGACCATATCAGTCATCATTTGAAGATGGATTGATAAACCACAGGCCAGTGAGCATGGATTTATTCAGGGAAAAACGTGTATGATGATCTTCACAGATGCCCTCCAAAGGAAGGCGATGACCGATGGAAGGGGTCCTTGTGATGTAGATCAACTGGATTACAGGATTAGTGCTCATGTACCTGACTGGGATAGTTCAGCTGAGACAAGATGTACTGTAGAAATTCCCCAAGTTCCTTCCCGAGCAGCTTCCAGACCCACGGCATTATGATATGGAACACTGAACACAGCAGATACACGGGAACACCACCAGTTGACAATGCCACATCAAGCCACTCCCCAACCTGGCTTGGAAAAATATCTCAGTCCCACAAGTACCATTGGTTGGAAATCCTGGAACTCCCTCCCTTACATCATTGTGGGTTTATCTGCACCAAATAATTGTTCAATGCAATAACTCACCGTCACCTTCACTAGAGCAATTATATCTGAGCAATCCGCGGTGACCCAGTGGCAATGATCCAAACACATTAATGAATCACAAAATAAAGCTCAGCATTTGGGACCCGTGTGCTCCAGTGCTGAGTATCTGAATACAATTGGTCGATATTCGAGAAAATTGAAAGGCTATTTCAGTGGAATGTTTCAGATAGTGAAAATCCTTGAGGGGGAGATGCTGAGAAATTAATCCTGTGAGTCTGGGAACCTGAAACACGATAACACAGTCTCAGGAGTTGCTGGAAAAGCTCAGCAGGTCTGGCAGCATCTGTGCAGAGAAAGCAGCGTTAATGTTTCAGCATCCCAAATCATTCGGGTTTGATTGCCACCCTCTCATGGTAAGGGGCAGGTTATTTGGGACTGGGATGAGGAGACAGCGATTCACTCTAAGGTCTCTGAGTCTTTAATATTCTTTCTCCCTGAGGATTGTGGATGCTCCCTCACTGAGTACATTTCAGATTGGAATAGACAGATTGCCGGGGTCTCAGGGAGTCACGGGATATGGGGAGTGGATAGGAAACCGGATTTGAAATCTCAAACCAGCTTTGATTGGATGGACTGCCAGAACAGACTGAACAGTTTAAGCAGCTGTATAGTCTCCTCCCACTCAAATTTCCTCAGCTCTTCCCTGTTTAATGAACCAAATTCCCATTCCCTTTGGATTTGGTTCAGAACTGAAGGCGTCTGATTAGATTAGATGAGATTCCCTACAGTGTGGAAACAGGCCATTCAGCCCAACCAGTCCACAACGACCCTCTGAAGAGTAACCCACCCAGACCCATTTCTCTCTGATTAATCACTGTGGACAATTTACCAAGGCCAAGTCACCTAACCTGAACATTTTTGGACTGTGGAAGGAAGCCGGAGCACCCAGAAGAAAAACACACACATGGGGAGAATGTGCAAACTCCAAACAGACAGTCGCCCGAGGCTGGAATTGAAGCTGGGACCCTGGTTCTATCCACAGAGCCTCTTGCAGCGCAAATTCTGGTGCTGTCAGACCTGCTGAGCTTCTGCAGCAATTTCTTGTTTGGGTTTCAGCCCCAATCCTGTTGGTGATGATCACGACCATGTTAACTGTGTTTGGGAATGGGGAGGGAGTTGCTAGCAGGGTGATGGTGGGATAATGGTGAGCATAGCTGCCTTTTCAGAAATTGATCCGGGTCCGATTCCCGGCCAATGCAATGTTGTGGTTTGTAAACAGCCTTTTAAAGGAAATGCACTGGGACAAATCGAGGAAATAAACCTTTCATTCTGTGGTAAAATGAATCTGTCAGATCGCTCCTTGCTTTTCCTGGTGATGGTTCCTGTGAATTGCAGTGTGGAACCGGGCAGTATTGCTTTGCATCTCGGAAGCTTTCCCCTCTGCTGCTTCCCATTTCTTATTGAAATATTGGTTGCAGCACAAGGATGGGTTTGTTTTGTTCGAAAGGTGAGAGACTGCTCCCGCCAGGAACCTGAAATACTTACAAAAGCTGCTGGAAACACCGAACAGTTCCTTCAGCTTCTGTTGTGGTGGGAAGGGAGGATTAATATGTCAATCTGTACAAGGATAAAATAAACTCCAGCCTTCAAACAGTCAGAGTTCCGAAGTTTTAAAAACATCCGTATAACTCTTTTATTAACCATGAATTTACCTTAAACCCTTCCAATGTGGAATTGCATCTTTCTGATTCTCACTTTGAGAGATGTCCCTCAGTGAGCTCCTCCACCATTCTTTCTATTTCACTGGGGACCCGCTATCCTCAGTCTCCAATCAAATGACCCGAACTCAGAAACACAGAGATCTTAAAGAGTGACACAATGCAGATAGGAAGTTGATTTCATTTCTGTTTCTGAGTCCAATCTTCACTCAGTGAGACAGAGTCAGGTATTCAAGGCTCAAAGACGAGATGGATTCTGCTTTTGGTGGTTGTCTTCATTCAGTGAAAAGGAGGGCCGTGGGCCGGAAGGAACTCATCATTGTGCTTCGGGTTGTCTGCTCAGTCTGCAGAATTGCAGGCCGTGGGAGCAGGACAGTGGAAAAGGTACTTCGTGTGGACTGCAATAGGACTTTCCACACATTGTTCCAGGTTAGTTACAGAGCTCCAGGAATTCTGAATGTGGATCTGAAAAATGCATTGATTGAAGGAGGAGGATCAGGAAAACAGGATAAAGCTGATGAGTTCAGCAGGATTTCTCGGTCTAATTCTGTACCATACTTTATTATCTGCTTCATAAATCTACAATCCGGAGCTCAACCCACTCAGAGCAATATAACCTCAGAAACAAATAATCCAGTCAAACACATCCATGCCGAAGTGATATCCAAAGAAAATCTCATCCTATTTGTCAAAATTTTGGCCCATGTTCCTCTGAAACCTTTTTAATTCATACACCCCCCGCCCAGATGCCTTTTAAATGTTGTAATTGTCCCAACCTCCACTACTTCCTCTGGTAGCTCATGCAAACAGTGCCCTCTGCATGAAAAATGTTCCGCTTAGATCCCTTATATTTTTTCCCTCTCAACTTTAACACATGCACTCTGCTTCTGGACTGCCACACCCCAGGGAAATAACCTTGCCATTTTATCCTATTGAGGGCGCTTCATGATTTTGTGAAACTCTGTAAGGTTACACCTCAGCCACTGACGTTCCAGGGATAATAGCCCCAAGCTAAACAGTCTTACCCTCCAGCACAAACACTCCAAACTTGGCAACATCCTTGTAAATCTTTTCTGAACCCTTTAAAGTTTCACAACACCCTTCTTACAGGAGGGAGTCCAGAATTGCACATTATACACCAAAGGTAGCTGAATCAATACCGTAACATGACCTCCCAACTCCTTACACAATTAACTGAGCAAAAGACAAAAATGACAAACGCCTTCTTCACTCTCATATCGAAATGTTAGTCCACCTTCAACGATCTATGAAGCTGCACTCCATGTCTATTTGTTTAGCAACACCCCTGGTACCTTGTCATTCAGTGCATAAGTCCTGCTCTCTTTTGCTTGTCCAAAATGCAGCACCTCACATTTATCTAAATTAATCTCCATCTGCCAACCCACAGCCCATTGGCCCATCTGATCAAGATCCCGTTGTCCTCTGAGGTAACCATCTTCACTGTCCTCCACACCTCAAATTTTACTGTCATCTGCAAACTTACTAACCATTCGTCCTATGGTCACATCCAAATCATTTATATAAATGACAAAACAACAGTGGACCCCAGCACCGATCCTTGTGGCACATCGCTGGTCACAGGCCTCCAGTCTGAAAAGCAACCCTCCCCCACCACCCTCTGTCTTCTACCTTCGAGCCAGTTCTCTATCCAAAGGGTAATTCTACTGCCCCAACATACAAGTCTGACAATATGACACCTGTGTCAAAAGTACAACAAGAATCTTTTCCTGATGACAACAGGCGGGTCAGTTTGCCACCGGTGCTGTTTACACTTGGAATATACCTGGAGAAGAGCAACACAATCCCAACTGGAGAGGGTGGCTCTGTATAAGGAGAGTCAGTGTGGAATTAAAATTCAACAGATGTGAAGAAATAAAATAAAAGATTAATGAAGGTAAGGCCATCCAATCTGTTTCACAAGTTATTCCATAAGAGGCTGGATAAAAACTGAAGCTATTGTAATAAATGGGCTCAAGCTGACCATGGAGAATTAATACGCTCGGATGGAAAAATGCTGATTGATCATAATTGCTGCAACTTGCAAACAGCAGAATTAAAATCCAATTTGTTTTTTTATGGCAAGGATGAATGTTTTAATCATGTTGTTCTCTATATGGGAATAATACAGATGGTCATTTATTATTGAGAAACAAAAGACAATCAATGTTATCTTTGACATCTAACTTGGATTTGGAGAAGATACTGTGGATGATACCAGCCAACAAGATTGTTTGCACAGACAGGCGAATAATAATGTCACCAGTAAATAGCAGAAGGTTGTGGAGGGAAATGAACAGACTGAAGCCTGCTGTGATGGAGTTTGGTATAAAAGGCGAAAGAGAGATAAACACGACTGAACTGCAGAGTTTGAAACGTGAACATGGATAGAATTGCCTTTGTGTTCATGTGCACAGGTCTTTTACTCTGAGAAGATCTGCTGAAGGGGGAAATAGAAAACATGTGGGATCTTAATCATCACAAATGACCCATTGAGTAAGGAAAAAGAAAATGCAGAAAGGGCAAACCCTGCTGTTCCTGCGTTTCTGAAATCTAACCTCAGGAAGTCAGGCAGCATCTGTGAGAAGGGAACCAGAACCCATCTTTCCCACAGCAGTCTGCAAGGCACCAAGGGATCTCCCTGATCTGATTGGCTCTGTGCTAATTAACACTGCACACAGATATTAATCCAGTGGGTCAGCTTCTTAGTTAAACAGCGAGTTCTTGAGAGTGACGAGGCAGACCTTTGTATGTTGTTCACACCTGCATGGTCAGTAACATGGTATCTGCCCGTCGCATTGCAAACTCAGCTTAAGCTCTGACCATATTTCCTGAAACCCAGAATGGAGAGGAAACACTGCCTCCTGGTCTTAGAATCTTTGCTGTAGAAAAAAGTGGCACTTCCTGTGATCTTCCTCTGACAACTACATTACTTTTAATTTCTCTCACATAATCGGCTTTCTGTCCCTTCTGGTTTCGTCGTCTAGTCACACTTCCCAAAGCTGAGGCTCCTGCTAAATGGTTGAATCTGGCGAGGGCATCATGAAATGGAAGAATTAGTACAGGGGTATGAGTAAATGGGAGACTTGGTGGGAATCAATAAATGGGAGATTCAGTGCACAGTACCATTACATTGGAAACCTGCTGTGAGTGTCAATATATTAGGAAATTAGAGCAGAGCATGTCTAAATTGGGGAATAGGGGCACGGAACCAATAACAAAAATGGTGCAAGCATCAGTTAATCGGAGATTCATTTCAGTGCATCACTGAATGAAAAAAAAAATGCAGGGCGTTAATAATTGGAAAATTCATGCAGATGCCATTAAATTCGAAGTGGAAGAACTGGGGCAGGATAACACACAATGGGAGAATTGGTGCTGTTCCAGGGTTTACGCAGGATTGGGAAATGGGAGAAATAGCCATAAATAGAGTGATACAATCACAGAGATTTACAACACAGAAACAAATCCTTCGGTCTAAGTTGTCCATGTGTCTATTTAAGAATTCTGGCAGCGCTCCACTAAATTGGAGAGCCATTCCAAGGAAATACTAATTGGAAGGATTGGGTAAGGGCTTATCGAAGTAAAAGAATTTGGAACTGGGCATCCGATAATGACAAATTAGCAGTTGGTGCAGTTCACACCAAATGGGAGAATTTCAGTTTAGCAGTAAATGTGAGAATTGGTGCAGTGTCGCACTAAATGGGAGAATTGGGACAGGATGATACTTGATGCGGGAATGAGAGTAGGGCACCCCTAAGTTGGACGAGGACATCAGTCAATATGAGGATTGGTGTAAGGCAAAACTGAATGGATAACTTTTTCAGAACAACAATAAATGGGATAAATGGTGCTAATCAACACTGAATTGGAGAATTGGCGCGGGCCATCAGTAAATGAGAGACTTGGTGCGCAGTGGAGCTAAATTTGAGAATGGGTGCATTGCAATAGTACATGGGAGAATTAGAGAAGCGCACCCTTAAATGGTAGAATCGGGCTTGGGCATCGGTAAATGGAAGAATTAGTACAGGGGTATGAGTAAATGGGATATTGGGTGGAAACAATAAGTGGGAGATCTGCTGCACAGTGCCATTACATTAGGAGGGAGTGCCAATATATTGGAAAATTGGAGCAGAGCATGTCTAAATTGGGGAATGCGAGCCAGGGATTCAATAAAAAGAAGAAATGTCGCAAGTATTGGCAAAATGGAGATTCAGTATTGTCGCAAGTATTGGCAAAATGTCGCAAGTATTGGCAAAATGTCGCAAGTATTGGCATTGCATCACTGAATGAAAAAAAAATCTACAGGGCATCCGTACGTTGAAGATGTGTGTCAGGGAACAACTAAATAGAAGGAATTGCTACAGGGCAACAATAATTGGAGAATTCATGCAGGTGCCATTACATTCGAAGTTGGAGACCTGGGGCAGGATAACACTCAATGGGAGAATTGTTGCAATTTGCGCAGGATTGGTAAATGGGAGAACTGGTGCAGGGAAGCGGAGCCCTAAATAGAGCCTTACAGATGTACAGCTGCAATATCTCCCACAACAGTGACTATACTCACAAGGACTTCAGTTGCTATGAAGCACATTCCGACATCCTGAATGTGTGAATATGCATTTATAAAGACAAATCAAGCCTTTGCAATGAATAAAAGACCCAAGAACAGGACAAGAAATGGATATCTATCGGTCGCATCTCACCGGAGAAAACTCAGTGGGTTAAAAACTGTGTTTTTGATGTGATTGATACCTGAACAATTAATCACCAGTTCAATTAAAGAGGTAATTCACATCCAGTGAAGTACACTATTGCTGACCAAATAAACACAGTCCAGTTCTGGATGCAATAACAACAGAATAAGATCACGTTACCCACTGGAATGTCTGTGTCACCATAGTCTTCCCAGACCCTAGGGGCTGCTCTCTTCATTTCAGAGAGAAGCGACTCATGGTGATTTGACCAGAGGGACCAAACCACAGGCAAGGGAAGAATTTGAGAAGGAGAGTCCTTCATGGTAGCCTCAAACTAGTAATGGGAATTGAACCCACGCTGTTCACATCACACTACTCTGTAAACCAACAATACAGCCAACTCCGCTGAACTGATTGTGCCTAACTGGAGTGTCACATGTGGGGATGAATAATTGAATCCCTTGCGACACACAGTGCAGGTGAACGGCCTCTTCCCACAATGTGTTTGTTGATGTTTCATCAAATCATTGCTACTCATAAAGCTCTTCTCACAGTCAGAGCATTTACATGTTCTCTAACTGATGTGAATAAAGCCATAGCTGCTGAGATTGGAGAACTGAGTGAATCCCATCCCACACAAGGAGCAGGTAAAAAGGTGTGAATATGTTGGTGCTCACTGAGTATAGATGACTAAGTGAATCTCTTCCTACACTCATGCAGGCGGACTGTCTCTCTCTCTCTAGTATGGCCACGCTCGTGTATTTGAAGCTTTGCTGATTTAATAAATCTCTTCTCACACACAGAGCAGATGATTGGTCTCTCTCCAGTGTCAACTCAACGGTTGACATTCGGCTGAACTGGGAAGTTTATTCCTTCCCAAACAGAGCAGACAACGCTTCTCTCCCGATGATGAAGACGTTTGTCCTACATTAGGCTGGATCCCCGAGTGAAAACCTTCCCACACCTTGAATAGCTGAATACCTTCTCCCCCATGGGAACAGGTTGATGTTAAATTATGACCATTGAATTCAAGACATTTACACATATGAAAGTTTTTTTTTCCCACAATCAGGGAAAGGTCTCTTGTCAGTGTGAACCCACTGGTGTCACATGAAGCTGGATGACAGAGTAAATCCCTTCCCACACATAGAGCAGGTAAACAGTCTCTGCCCAGAATGGCTGTGTCAATGAGTCTCCAGCTCGTCTGGGGATTTGCAATCCGTCTCACAATCCAGACATTTCCATGGTGCTGATCTCCTCACATATCTCCAAGTTGGATGATCTGTTGAATCCTTTCCCATAAACACAACATATTTATGGCTTCTTTGTCTGTGGATTTTTCAAGAATGTGAACTGGATAATGTTAAATAATTTCTGCAGTCAGTTCAGTGGAACACTCACGTGTGTGTGTGTGTGTGTGTGTGTGTGTGTGTGTGTCTTTACCACTCACAATGATTTTTGAAATCTTTGCTCACAGATATACCAGATAAACATGTTCCCTTTATGTCCAAATGAATTTCGTGACTCTGTTGGATCTTTATATCATGTATGATTTGACTCACTTATCTTCAATTCTTTCAGTCTATTTCTCTGTGAAATGATTTTCAAACATTATCACGGTCCATAGAGGGGAATATCTCAGAACAAACAAATCCAATTTCAAAAAGATATCCTTCCTCTATTCTGTACCTCCCCCAAACAAATGATCCAATCACATCAAAAGATGCAAAAAGCCTCATGAAAAGCAAAAAGGAACCTTTAGAAATAAATCAGTTTATTTTTTGCAATATCTCTGAGTCATTTGTGTCCTGAGGTGCAAACCTGTTGTGGGATGTGCTTCGCCAACTGGTGGACAGCACAGCCCCCTATTCAGAAGGATGTTACACAAGAGATGATCCCCTTTGCTGCTACTGTACATCAATGGGGAAGAAAGGGAATGGGGAAGGTTGTTGGCAATCAAGAGAGCTGTTTTGTCCCACATGTTGACAAGGTTCTTGTGTTGTTGAAGCAGAATTCAACCAGGCAAGTGGAGAGGATTCCGTATCATACCTGAATTATATCTTGTAAGGTGGGCAGTCAGGAGGTGAGTTGAGTGTTGCAAGATTTTTTTGGCTCTCCCTGTAGTTATATGATTAGTCCTGTTCAGTTTATCGTCAATATTACACCCCCTGAATGCTGCTCATGGAGGATTCAACAATGATATTGCTTTGGAATGTCAACAAGGGATACTCGGATTTTCTCTTGTTGAAGATGGTCTTTGCCAGGCACTGATGTGATACGGCTGTTACTTACCATTTGTATAGATTTTAGGTGCTGGCCAGGTCTTGCGACATCTGGATATGCGGTTTTTGAGATTTTTTTTTAGCTCAGGTAGATGTTCAGGTTGTAAGAATGTTCTCAATGAGAACAAGCTTCCCAGCTCAGCGAGCAAACTCACAACCTGAACATATGCGCTACATCAGCATCTGAACAGCTGAAATTAATGCTGAATATTTTCCAATAGTCAACCAACATGAATTCGTTCCATCTAGCTGTTCCCTGATGCACATCTTCAACGTACAGATGCCTTACTGATTTTTGTTTTCATTTAGTGATGACTGAACTGAATCTCCAATTTCCCAAATCTGGCAACATTTCTTCTTTTTATTGATTCCCTGGCCCTATTCCCCAATTTAGACATGCTCTGCTCCAATTTTCCAATATATTGACAATTTTCTAATGCAATGGAAATGTGCACCCGATCTCCCATTTATTGTTTCCCACCAAATTTCCCATTTACTCATATCCCTGTACTAATTCTTCCATTTACTGATGCCCCAGCCCGATTCTACCATTTAAGGGTGCGCTACTCTAATTCTCCCATTTACTGGTGTCATGCACCAATTCTCTAATTCAGTTTCACTGTGCACCAGGTCTCTCATTTACTGATGGCCCGCATCAATTCTCCAATTCAGTGTTGCTTAGCACCATTTCCCCCAATCACTGACGTCCTGAACAAGTTCTCCATTCAGTTTTGCCTTACACCAATCCTCATATTGACTGATGCGCTCGCCTAATTAAGGGTTGTCCTACTCTCATTCCCGCACCAAGTATTGCCCTGTCCCAATTCTCCCATTTACTGCTAAACTGAAATTATCCCATTTGGTGCAAACTGCACCAATTTGCCGTTATCGGATGCCTGATTCCAACTTCTCTGATTTCGGTAAGCCCTTGCCCAATTCTTCCATTTAGTAGTTCCTTCGAATGATTCTCCAATTTCGAGGAGTGCTGCCAGAATTCTAAAATTGAGTTATAGACAAGTTGGACTGAAGGGATTGTTTCCATGTTTTACATCTCTATGATTGTATGACTCTATTTATGGCTCCGCTGCTCTGCGCCATTTCTCCCATTTACCAATCCTGCACAACTCCCAAAACTGCACAAACTCTCCCATTGAGTATTAAACTGCTCAACTGAAAGGCACCTGTATGAATTGTACAATTACAATTATTGTTCCCCTGCCTCAATTCCTTCCATTAATTGTTCCATGAAACATTTCTTCCACGTACGAGTGCCCTGCTGAATTGTTTTCATTTAATGATGCACTGAACTGAATCTCCAATTTACTGAACCTTGCAACATTTCTTTTTATTGATTCCCTGAACCCGATTCCCCAATCAGGAATAGGTTCTTGTTGTACTTTTGAGACTGGTGTCATATTGTCAAACTTGTATGTTGGGGCAGTACGATTACACTTTGAGTAGAGAACTGGCTCGAAGGTAGAAGACAGAGGTGGGTGGGGGAGGGATGCTTTTCAGAATGGAGGTCTGTGACAAGCAGTGTGCCACAAGGATCGGTGCTGGGTCCACTGTTGTTTTGTCATTTATATAAATGATTTGGATGTGGCCACATGAGGAATGGTTAGTAAGTTTGCAGATGACAGTAAAATTGGAGGTGTGGAGGACAGTGAAGATGGTTACCTCAGAGGACAACGGGATCTTGATTAGATGGGCCAATGTGCTGAGGACTGGCAAATGGAGATTAATTTAGATAAATGTGAGGTGCTGCATTTTGTAAAGGCAGAAGAAAACAGGACTTATTCACTGAATGGCAAGGTGCTGGGGATGTTGCTAAACAAATAGACCTGGAGTGCAGCTTCATAGATCATTGAAGGTGGACTAACATTTCGATAGGATAGTAAAGAAGGCTTTTGGCATTTTTGTCTTTATTGCTCAGTTAATTGTGTAAAGGAGTTGGCAGGTCATGTTACGGTATTGGTTCAGCCAATATTGGTATATAGTGTGCAATTCTGGACTCCCTCCTATAAGAAGGGTGTTGTGAAATTTTAAAGGGTTCAGAAAAGATTTAAAAGGATGTTTCCAAGGTTGGAGGATTTGTGCTAGAGGATAAGACTGTACAGGTTGAGGCTATTATCTCTGGAGCGTCAGTGGCTGAGGGAGTAACCTAATCGAGCTTTCCAAAATCATGACGGGCTTCAGAAAGGAAAAAAGACAAGGTGATTTCCCTGTGGTGGGGGTGTCCAGAAGCAGATGACATATGTTAAAGTTGAGAGGGGAAACGTAAAAGGGACCTAAGGGTAACATTTTTCACGCAGAGGGCACTGTGTGCATGAGCTGCCAGAGGAAGTAGTGGAGGCAGGTATAATTACAACATTGAAAAGCTGTCTGGGTGGGTATAGGAAGTAAAAATCGTTCAGAGGAACATGGGCAAAATAGGATGAGATTGACATCGGATATCAGTTCGGCTTGGATGTGTTGGATTGAATGATTTGTTTCTCAGCTTATACTGCACTGAGTGGGTTGAGCTCCGGATTGTAGATATATGAAGCATAAACATAGCATGGCACAGAGTTAGACCGAGAAATCCTGCTGTTCTCATCAGCTTTCTCCTATTTTCCTGATCCTCCTCCTTCAATCAATGCATTCTTCAGATCCTCATTCAGAATTCCTGGAGCTCTGTAACTGGTCTGGAACAGTGTATTGAAAATCCTACTGCAGTCCACACGAGATACCTGTCCCACTGCCCTGCTCCCACAGCCTGCAATGCTGCAGACTGAGCAGACAACCCGAAGCGTAATGATGAGCTCCTTTCGGACCATGGCCCTCCTTCGCACTGAATGAAGACAATCACCAGAAGCAGAATCCAGCTCTTGTTTAAGCCTTGAATACCTGACTCTGTCTCACTGAGTGAAGATTGGACGCAGAATCAGAAATGAAATCAACTTCCTATCTGCATTGTGTAAGTCTTTAAGATCTCTGTGTGTCTGAGTTCAGGTCATTTGATTGGAGACTGCGGATAATGGGTCCCCAGTGGAATGGAAATAATGGTGGAGGAGCTCATTGAGGGACATCTCTCAAAGTGAGAATCAGAAAGATGCTATTCCACATTGGAAGAGTTAAGGGGAATTGATGGCTCAGAAAAATGTCATAGTGATGTTTGTAAAACTTAGGAACTTTGACTGCTTTATGGCTGGAGTTTATTTTACCCTTGTATAGATTTGACACATTAATCCTCCCTCCCCACCACTACAGTAACTGTTGGAACTGTTCAGTGTTTCCAGCAGCTTCTGTAATTATTTCAGGTTCCTGACGGGAGCAGTCTCTCACTTTTCGAACAAAACAAACCCATCCTTGTGCTGCAACCAATATTTCAATAAGAAATGGGAAGCAGCAGAGGGGAAAGCTTCCGAGATGCCGAGCAATGCTGACCGGTTCCACACTGCAATTCACAGAAACCATCGCCAGGAAAAGCAAGTAGCAATCTGACAGATTCTTTTTTGCACAGAACGAAATGTTTATTTCCTCGATTTATCCCAGGGCCTTACCTTTAAAAGGCGGTTTAAAAACAGCGATGGCCAGAATTCGAAGCCGGATCACCTGCTTGGAAGGCAGCCATGCTCACCATTAACCCACCACCACTGGGGATGAAATCCAAGCAAGAAATTGCTGTGGAAGCTCAGAGGGTCTGACAGCTCCAGAATCAGAAGCCTTCAGTTCTGAAGAACAATCCCTGGATCTGAAAGTTTCCCTCCCCACAGATGCTGCCAGACCTGCTGAGTTTCTCCAGCAATTTCTGTGCTGTCTGTCAGATCAGCAGCATCTGCAGTTCTTTGTTGCAAACAAAGCAAACTTTGAGCCACCGAAGGGGATATTGGGTCAGGTGATAGTCTTCCTCATCCATCGAGGCAGATGGGAAGGAGCATAGAATCATAGAATGCCTACAGAGTGGAAAACGGCCAATCAGCCCATCATGCATCCCACTATGACTCACCCCGCTACCCTCTCCCTGTAACGCCGCATTTCCCATGGGTAATACACCTCACCTACACATCCCTGGTCACTATGGACAATTTAGCATGGCCAACCCACCCTAACCTGCCCATCTATGGACTGTGGGAGGAAACCGGAGCACCCCGTGGAAACCCACACAGACACGGGGAGAATGTGCAAAACCTCGTATAGTCTTCAATCAGACAGGGATCTGGGTAATTGGAGAGGTTTAGAGAGGGAGTCTAGATGGTTAGACTGGTATGTGAATGATGGGCCGAACAGCCTGATTTCAGTGCTGTAAAAACTCTACAGTAAAATGACTCCCTACATGCAGCATTCATCACAGTGTGCATTTTGCTTTAATCCGTCCTGTTATTGACCTAATTCTGAATGAAATGGATGGAGAGGGGATGTTTGTGAATTCAGTCAGATCTGTGTATTGGTGGGTCAGGAGCATCATACCCAATAACAACAGGGGGAGGGCGGATTGAATTCCTGCCCCTTACAGACCCCATTGCAACATGCCATTTCCTCCCATTTGGATAAAATGTTTTATTTTTAATATCATCACAATAGTGTGATGCCTTTCTGTGCATGTTATGAATTTGGACAGAACGATCCCTCTTTACTCTGTGAACAAATGGAATATCAGGAGTTGAATTGGGGAAATGTATCCTCTCACAGAAACAGGAACAGGGAGATGTCGTTCCCTCTGAAATAAACACAGGCCATGCTGAGAAACCTGATAAGGTCAGGCAGCATCTATAGGGAGAAGGGAACGGTTAACCCGTGTGTTATGAGGGTGGGGGGATTCAGCAGAGCGGAAGGAAGTTAGAAAAGTAATGATTTCTGAGCAATTGGAACGAGAAAGAAGAAAGCATGAGATGGTCTGTAATAGGGTGGAGGCTGCAGAGATTTAATGATAAACGGTTTCATGGAAACAAATCTCAAGGAATTGGGAGTTCGTTCAGTAAACATATAAGAGCGCAGGAAATGTGAGAGAGGAGACTATACAACCTGTTTAAACTGTTCAGTCTGTTCTGGCAGTCAATCCAATCAGAGCTGGTTTGAGATTTCTAATCCCGTGTCCTGTCCACCCACTATATCCTGTGACTCCCTGAGACCCCGGCAATCTGTCTATTCCAATCTGAAATGTACTCAGTGAGGGAGCATCCACAATGCTCAGGGAGAGAGAATATTAAAGACTCATAAGCTTGAGAGTGAAGTGCTGTCTCCTCATCTCAGTCCCAAATTACCTACACCTTACCCTGAGAGGGTGTCAATCAAACTCGAATGAACTGCGGATGCTGTAACATTAACACTGATTTCTCTGTTCAGATTCTGCCTGACCTGCTGAGTTTTCCAGCAACTCCTGAGACTGTATTATCGTGTTTTAGATTCCCAGACCCACAGGATTAATTTCTCAGCATCTCCCCTCTCCAGCCTCTTCACAATCTGAGATATTCAAATGAAATCGCCTTTCAATTTTCTAGAATATACACCCAAATTATTCAGAAGCTCAGCCCTGGAGCACACGGGTCACAAATAGTGTGTTTTATTTTGTGATTTATTAATGTGTTTGGGTCATTGCTGCTGGGTCACCACGGACTGCTCAGATATAATTGCTCTGGTGAAGGTGACGGTGAGCTATTGCCTTGGACTGCTGCCATTTATTTGCTGCAGATAAACCCACAATGATATAAGGGAGGGAGTTCCAGGATTTCCAATCAATGACACTTGTGGGACTGAGATGTTTTACCAAGCCAGGGTGGGGAGTGACTTGATGTGGAATTGGCAACTGGTCGTGTTCCTGTCTATCTGCTGTGTTCAGTGTTCCACATGATAGTGTCGTGGGTCTGGAAGCTGCTCTGGAAAGAACCTTGGGGAATTTCTACAGTACATCTTGTTTATAGTACACACTGCTGCTACTGAGTGTCGGTGGTGGAGACAGGGGATGTTTGTGGCTGTGGTGCTGAGCAAGCTGCACTGCAAGTTTATTTCACCTAATTGCGGAGAACACAACTACTCTCCATCATCATCAATCCATTTCCCAGACGGACACCCAGTGATTACACGTATCTTTTGTACCAGTCTGTTAATTGTACAAATGACCATGAGATTGTAAAGAGATTCCTCTCTTCCCTGATGACAATGGGCTGAGGGACATCCCGCGACTGTTGCATTTTCTCTTGGACATTCCATCTGTAAAAGCTGGGAATGAGCTGATGGGGCACAGACTGTGTTACAGATGGTAAGGCTCAGGGCAGTGTCACTCACTGCACACCGATTCTGTCTGTCTTTTTGCATGTGTCTCTCTGAATGTGTGTGTGCATTATCGTGTGTGTTTCCGTCTGTGTCTACCCATCTATTTCTGTCTGGCTATCAGTGACTGTATGAGTATGTGTGTGTTTCATTGTGTGTATTCGTGAGTGTCTCCAGTTTTATGTATCTCGTGGTCTGTATCTCTGTGAAGCGGGCTCCCTGTTGTATTGGGAAGTGTATGTATTGAAATGGGGCTGAAACTCTTCTATCTGTATCTCTGTCTATTTCTCGTATGTTTAAAGTGACACAATGCTTTTGGTCATGTTGATGCGTGTTTGTGTGTGTATGTGTGTATATTTCGTGACTGTGTGCGTGGCAGATGTCAATACATACAGATACTCAGAGACACATACACAGAGACGTGCAGAGAAACATACAGCAGCACATAGAGAGACAAATACAATCACACAGGCATACACACACAAAGACACACACAGATATTGATGGAGATAGCAAAACTGAAGACGCTCACATAATTCCTTATTCCTAAAACTAAATGAGAAATTAATCGATTTTTTAGGAATATTTGACTTTACTCGAAGGTTATCTATGATTTTAGCTGGATGGCTGTGCCTTTAACAAATTTGTGATGGAAATAAGAAAAGGTGGCTTAGTTAGCAGAGTGCGAGGTTACATTTGAAAGGTGACAGCAATTTGAATCAATGAACCACTTTTGGCCATCCCTGAGTTTTCCAGTCTTATCAAAATGGCCGCTGATGTTGGTGAATTGGGGCGAAGTGCTGTCTTGTTCCAGGATGATGAGTTAGGAATTGTAAAACCTGGAGGATGCTGCTATTAGAAACAATACCAGTCATTGGGAAAAATATTCTTCCATAGGAAAGGGGGCTTTGGGATTACTGTTGGCTCTTCAGCACTTTGAAGTATATCCAACAAAGAACAATGAAATACTAAATTACACTGATTGTAATCCACTGGCCTTCTTTACAAAGTTTCTAATAAACAATGCAAGACTGTTCCGATCGAATCTTTTGTTGTCACCATTTTATGGAAACGTCATATACATTACTGGATAACTTAATGGGAATTCAGAAGGATTGCCCCAAGAGTCAGATGCTGGAATATGTAAAAGAGTTTAAGGAATGCTATAATTGCATAACATTGTAAGAAAGGAGAAAGAATAAATAGATTGCAGATTTTTCTAAATTTTGTGCATCATGTATTTTGCAAGTAAATGCGTTTTTGAAATGGCATTTTAGTTTTCTCATGGCGACTGCAAATCAAAACATTTTTAAAAAAATCTTGAGTTTACTTGTGGACTAAAATGTGAAAAGAGCGACCTTACAAACAACCGATTAGTGGAAGATTGCTGCACGGTTTGACAGCAATTCACCTGAGAGTGACCCAGTGATTGAAGTCTGGTTGGAGGTGAGTGGAGGTATTCACAGATGGAAATTTGGTTTGCAACAAGGAGCTGATTGATAATTAACCACTAGTTCACCAATGACAAAGTCTGTCTGCCTGCCATCAGTGATGTGATTGGTTCTCAGGCAGCTTAACAGCTTGGGACCCTGAACAAGATACAGAGAAGTCTTCAGCTGCTCAGGAGTTCTCTCTGTTCTCTGCAGTAAAAGGCAGTTTAATCCTGAAGAAATCTGGTTTATTTTTGTTTCAGCTGTTACTATGAGCTCTGCCTTTTAATAAGTGTGTTAGGGACTGTCTGTAAGTATTAACCAGTCCTTCTGCCTCTTGTAAACCAATGAGAGCCTGCAAGATGCAGTGCACAAATTTACCAAGGCTCGAAAGGAAGTACCTTCAAAGGATATGACAACTAAGAAATGGAGGGGCTGGGGAAACAGATGAATGGAAAGGTTGTGACATGGAGCCAGTTTCAAACTTGGTTAAATAAAGAGTGCAGGATTGGGTATATCTAAAAATAAGATGACAACCTGGTGAAGGTACAACACAGAAATACTTGCATGCCAGAAACCATGAGCAGCAACATAAGTGACTCCTGCACCCATGGATCATACACTAGCTCTGGAGTCCTGCCACCTCCCATCCTGAATGATGGGGGACAATTTAATAAATCATTGCTTTCACTTGAATGTCGAGACTGAAGGTGATCTAATAGATCCTTACCAAATTATGACAGGCATGGATGTAATGGATAGTCAAAGTCTTTTACACAGGCTACAGGAGATATGGGTTTAAGGTGTTATAGACCAGACCAGACCCAAACCTATTGGTGAGAAGCTTTGATTTTATTTGATAATTATGATTGTGACATAGACCGAGGCACAGTGAAAAGTATTGTTCTGCGTGATATCCAGTCCAAATCATGCCTTATATAAGGACATCGGGTTAATATAGTGTTGTGGCCATAGAACCGGTGTAAAGAAGGATGAACTCTAATATATGATAGGCCCAGTCATACGTCTGATAACAGCAGGGAAGAAACTGCTCCTGAACCTATTAGTACATGTTTACAAACTTTTGTATCTTCTGTCCAATGGAAGAGGGTGGAAGAGAGTATTGCAGGGGTTTGAGGGGCCTTTGATTATCATGGCTGCTTTCCTGAAGCAGTGGGAAGTCGAGACCGAGTCAGATGAAAGGAAATGTGATTTGCGTTATGGACTGGGTTGGGGTCATGCCTCTCTGTAATTTCTTGCAGTACAGGCAAAATACCAAGGTGTGTTGCATCTGGATAAGATACATTCTACAATGCAATATAAAATTTGGTCAGAGTCATTGCCTAAATGCTAAATTTCCTTCACCTTCTGAGGAAGTAGAGGCAATGATGAGCTTTCTTGGCTGCAGAGTTGACATGGATAGACTGATTGCTGGTAATATTAGTTCCTCAGAACTTGAAGCTCTCAATCACCTCCACATCAGCACCAATGACAGAGACCAGGGTCTGTCCTTCAGTCTACTTCCTGAAGTCAAAGACCAGTCCCTTTGTGTTGCTGACATTGAGGGAGAGATTGTTGTCTTTGCACCATGCCACTAAGCTCTCCTTCCTGTACACCGTTGTTTGAGATCCTACCCACTATGGTGGTGTCATTAGCTAATCTGTAAATGGAGTTGGAGCTGAATTTGACCATACAGTCTTGAGAGGGTAAGAAATATAGAAGGGGCTGAGTACAGAGCCTTGCAGGGCACTAGTATTGCGGATTATCATAGAGGAGGTGTTCTCAACCATCCTGATGGATTCTGATCTGCAGGTCAGAAAGTTGAGGATCCAGTTGTAGAAGAGAGGAAAGAGTCCCAGGACTCAGACTGTGTCGATGAGTCTTGTTGGCATTATGGTGATCAAGGCAGAGGAAAAGTCAATATCTCGGAATCTGGTGTAGGTGTCCTTGTTATCCAGACATTCCAGTGATGAGCGAAAAGGGGGAAGATGGTGTCTGCATGGATCTATTTCGATGGGAGGTGAATTATAGTGGACCAAGGTATTCTGGGAGGCTGGAGTTATTGTGTGCCATTCCTAAACTCTCAAAGCACTTCATATATGAGTTCAGCCATGACTTTATTAAATATCGGAGCAGGCTCGATGGGCCGAATTCCAGACTCCTACTCCTTTTTCTTGTGTTTGTTTGTTCCTTACAGCACAGAGGGAAACATGTCAACGAATGGCACTGGCAGTCAATGAAGATTCAAATACACAAAGTGCGTCAGTGGGACACTTGCTAAATGCCTGTTTTCTGGATAAGGTGCACCTGGTTCCTCGCCAAAACTCTAACAGAATCCGAATAAGGCCACATACCTACAATTCAGTAGCAAATCCTGACATGTTACCTTTTATGTATTCCTATCATTATTATTGGTTGAAGTTTGGAAAGTCAGCCAGACTGCTGACATTTTTAATTATCTCAGGGCACTGACATTAAACAGATTCTTGAATCCACATGTTAATCAATTGAAACATTGTAACATAGTTCTCCATATCCTGCTTTTGCAGTTTAATTTGGAAATTTACATTTCCACAATGCAGGAACATATGAATGGAAAAGGCTTTTCATTCATTTGCCCCTCTCCTGTGCTGACTGAATTCCAGACTCAAACTGAAGCCTTCTCTGTTCCTGCACCCAGATTAACATTGTACCATTTAGTTTAGATTGTCCCTCCTCTAACATCCAAAATGCATCGGTTCACATCCCGCTTTATTTCATCTGCAGGAGGCCGAGAGATGATAATGTACAAAGTGTAAGGTGTGTTTTAATCTGCAAAGCAGGACAAATGTTTTCAGAAGTGTCAGTCAGTTAGCCATTTTAGGTTTGTCCAAAGCAGCCATTTCATATTAGCACAGCACTGACAGTGTGATGTTATAAACAGGGAAAGGCAAGAACGAGTGGGGACTTGGGAGTCCATGTGCAAGTGAATGCAGCGTAGATTCACAGAACTATGGCTGGACAGCACGGGTTCAATGGCCAGGGAAATGACACAAGCCCAGGATGGTGTCACTGGAATTTAGAAAGAACTGAAATGATATAAGTTTGAGATTTATGACAGGAACTGTTGGGTTAGATAGAGAGAAAATATTTTAGTTGCTTCTGGAGGCTCATTGTCTTGTAACCTAACAATAGTCAGGAACCCATTGGAAACTCAGGCCTTGTTCAAAATGAAGTTAGGTTTTGTTTAAATCACCCGATACCGTCCCCATCAAACACTCGCAGAAAAAGAGTCCGCATTGGTTTAAGTACAGAGTATGTCTTCCTCTACGCTGTTCCCATCAACCAATCCCAGGACAGGTACAGTATGGAGTTAGATGAGCAACAAAACTCCCTTTACATCGTCCCCATGAAACCCTCCCAGGATAGGGACGATAGGACCATAAGATAATAAGACATCAGAGTGGAAGAAAGGCCATTCGGCCCATTGAGTCCATTCCGCCATTTAATCATGGCTGATGGGCGTTTCAATTCCACTTACCCACACTCTCCCTGTAGCCCTTAGTTCCCTGCGAGATCATTTGAATGTCGTCTCATTTCCATTCCAAATTGACTCCCTCTAATTTTGAAGCTGTGCCCACGGGTCCTAATCTCCCCGCCTAACATAAACAACTTCCCAGCATCCATCCTTTCTACGCCATGCATTCTCTCGTAAGTTTCTATTCACTCTCCCCTCAATCTTCTAAACTCTAATTGATACAACCCCAGGATCCTCAGCCATTCGTATGTCAGGCCTACCATTCCAGGGATCATCCGTGTGAATCCGCTAGACACGCTCCAGTGTCACTATGTCCTTCCTGAGGTGTGGGGCCCAAAAGTGGACACAGTATTCTAAATGGGGCCTAACCCAAGCTTTATAAATTCTCAGAAGCACATCGCTGCTTTTACATTCCAACCCTCTTAAGATAAATGACAACATTACATGTGCTTTCTTAACCACAGATTCAACCTACAAGTCAACCTTTAGAGAATCCTGGACTAGCACTTCCAGATCCCTTTGTACTTTGGCTTTAGGACTTTTCTCACCATTTAAAAAAATAGTCTATGCCTGTATTCTGTTTTCCAAAGTGCAAGACCTCGCACTTGGTTCACGTTGAATTTCATTAGCCATTTCCTGGACTACTCTCCTGAACTGTCTTCATCTTTCTGCAGCTTCCCCACCTTATCAGTACTACCTGCCTGTCCACCTAACGTCGTCTTATCGGCAAACTTCGCCAGAATGCACACAGTTCCTTCATCCAGATCATTAATATATAAAGTTAACAGCCACAGCCCCAACACTGAACCCTGCGGGACACCACTTGTCACGAACTGCCATTCTGAAGAAGAACCTTTTATCCCACCTCTCTGCCTTCAGTCAGACAGCCAATCCTGAATCCATGCCAGGACCTCACCGCAAACACTATGGCCCTTCACCCTACTTAGCAGCCTTCCATGAGGCATCTTATCAGAGGCCTTTTGTTGTCTAGATCGATAACATTCACAGAGAAAACATATACTTTCTCCATATGAGCAAAAACTGATCGTCTTCCATCCACTAGTATCCCGGTCTTGTGTGGGTCACAGATTGAGCTCTGAAACATCTCCAGGACAATCTCATCCTGTATCTGTGGCTATGGCTCTGTATCAGTTTCTGTACGTCTTCCTGTTTCTAAAATTACCTACATTCCCTACAATGCCGGATAAATTCCAAAACAGTTCGATTCCCTGTAAAACATTTTGGGATACCCTTTAGATATAAAACAGAAAGTGCTTTATAACTGCCCACTCCCTCCGTTTAAATATTTCTGCTACATTTATATTGTCCGTAAATCACACAGAACATTCACCCCCAGGGACCGTGAACAATCCGGAGGGTCCATGAAGTCTTTATTGCAGGCGATTGGCCATCGACAGTAAGGAAGCCTTCCTGTGACTGTTTCATTGAGACAGCATTAGGAATCCTATGGCCGACTTTGATCCTCAGACTGACTGTTCATCGTCTCTGCACAGAAAATCACATTTTCAAGATGCAGGAATGTCTGTACGAAAACAGCGACTGATGTGCTTCCCCAATTTCATCACTGATACTTTTCAGGGCGAGATTTTCAGGAGGACATTAAACTGACAGAAACACAGAATCCAGGAGCAGGAAGAGGCCATTCAGCTTTTCTAGCCTGCTTTCCCATTCAGTGTGGTCATAACTGACTCTCGATCTCATCGCTATATTCCCAATTTCGCTCCAAACCCCGTGATGTCATTAGCTGGTTAAAAAAAATATCAATTTCTTTCCTGAATATACTCAGCAATCTGTGCTCCACAGCCTTCTGTGGAAGAGAATTCCTCAGATTGACCACTCTGTGTGAAGATAATTCTCTTCCTCTCTGTTAGAAATGGGTGAGCCCATGTCCTGAGACTGTGATACTTGTTCTGAGAATAGCCGGCCCAGGGGGTACAGCCCACCCACTGTATCTAGTCTGTCCAACCGTAAGAATTGGATACATTTCCATCAGACACCCCTCTCATTGTCCTGAATACATGCCCAGATTAACCAACCTCTCATGGGACAGTCCTGTCATCCCCGGGACTTGCCGAGTGAAGCTAATGAGCTGTCAGAGGAAGTGGTGGAGGATGGTACAATGACAGCATGTGGTTCACGTTTGTAGGAGGAACAGAAATAACAAACAGAATGATTCGATTGAAAATAGTGAGAAGTTATTTAATATCATTATCCAGAGGGATTTATGGTATCAGAAATGTAACTGATAGTGGAGTCAATGAAGAGGAGGACACATGATACACTGTCAGTTATTTCCAGCAGACCGTATAAGGACAGGGAGGTAGTCTGCTGTGAAACTCTCTCAGTCAGACTTTCCCTTTCATTGAAGATATTAATATCCCTTTGGATCCTCCATCACACAGTCGCTCTGTAACACATTCTACACACAGCATCACTGGGGTCTCTCACATTGAGGATGACTCTCTTCCTCTCTGAGTGAGTCGCTAGGTGGCTGTGCAGACTAAGGCTGCTTATTGGGATGGATTCCTGAAACAGGGAACGTTTCCGGGTTGGAGGTACTTCCAGAGATAGATGCCGTGCACAGGCATGGATGCTTCAGGTTGGTTGAAACCATTGACATATCTGATTGTAAGGTAACTTTACAATACAGATTTGAAGGCAAGAACAATATGAAACGCAGATGTTTCTGGAGACAGCGCTGTTCAGATGGAAACCACATGGAGTTCCCTAATGGATATCAGACACTTCAGCGACATGAAGCCCGACTGACAGGAAAATCATGGTTAACATGTCAAGTCTGACTCTGAAATTTCCAGTAATGGTGTAAGAACAGGGTAGAGGAAGATTTAAACAGCATGTGGATTGATGCAGTAATTAAACACAAACAAACACACTTGATGCTGAGACTTGGTTCGAAGTTATCCAAAAACTCTGATTTAAAACTGAGATCGGGAACTGTTTGAGACAATTCCCGGGAAGTTAGGCAGTAGGTAATCTGCTGTCAAGCAATCACATTGACCCCTGTGCTGAATGTAGACTCAGTTCCGGGAACTGTCTCCAGCTTTTCTCCCAATCCATTAGACAGTTTCCTTGGACTGAGAAACTTAATGACAGGAATCATTATGTTTATTAGATTACAATTATATTAGATTACTTTACAGTGTGGAAACAGGCCCTTCGGCCCAACAAGTCCACACCGACCCGCCGAAGCGTAACCCACCCATACCCCTACATTTGCCCCTTACCTAACACTATCGGCAATTTAGCATGGCCAATTCACCTGACCTGCACATCTTTGGACTGTGGGAGGAAACCGGAGCACCCGGAGGAAACCCACGCAGACACGGGGAGAACGTGCAAACTCCACGCAGTCAGTCGCCTGAGGCGGGAATTGAACCGGGTCTCTGCCGCTGTGAGGCAGCAGTGCTAACCACTGTGCCACCGTGCCGCCCACATTTATGGATGTAATCTGTCTAGATTATCCCTCTCCCTACGCCCCCGCCCCCCCATCTCCCCCACCTCCCAATCACCCGAGCACTCTCACTAGGAAGCTGGAGAACAGAATCCCCCCCAGTGCCAGCTTCATGGTGGGAGAATCAGAATGACATGAATAATTGGGATGGTTTTATTGACATAAGAAGCATCCCAGCATCTACATGGATTTTCATTTTGAAAACAGAAATGTTGTTTGTTTTCTCAGATGGAAAGAGCTGAAAACCGAAGCAGCAGATTTGGAGTCGACACCCTGACTCATTTCCTCTGGTACAGGAGGAAGCAGAGACCCTGATCCTACTACTTCCCCCCTCGTTGTCTTGAGAAAATCATTGCTCTTTCGTTTTCTCCACTGACCTTTAGTCTGGACAGTATCTCCAGCTCATTAACACTGGATCCCAAAATGTTAAACCAAAACAGATCACTAATTGCTGCAAAGACTTTGCAGATTTGGCACCATCTGTGGTACAGTAATCAGACTTAATGCTTCGGGTCCAGTGACCTTCCTTCAGGATAGAAATATTACCTCTGCTCCCTGAATTGGTGAACCTGTGTCCGGATCCTCATCTTCTTTCGGTTCTCTTGAAGTCTGACAAATACTCTATCTTCTCTGATCTCTCTGACAGATTTGCATCTCGAGAAGGGTTGCCTTTGGTCCTCCATGGTCATTTCTTGCCCATCATCCGCAGGATTTTGAACGTTTGTCAGATTTATGCAGTGATTAGTTCAATAAGC
>NC_057717.1:19526141-19530628 GCF_004010195.1 Chiloscyllium plagiosum
TTATAAATACAAATCAAGCCTTTGCAATGAATAGAAGACCCAAGACCAGGACAGGAAATGGATATCTATTGGTCTCATCTCACCAGAGAGAAATCAGTGGGTAAAAACTATGTTTTTGATGTGATTGATACCTGAACAATTAAACACCAGTTCAATTAAAGAGACAATTCACATCCAATGAAGTAAACTATTGCTGACAAAATGAATACAGTTCAGTTCTGGATGCAATAACAGCAGAATACCATCACATGTTCCCCCACTGGAATGTGTGTGCCACCATAGTCTTACCAGACCACAGGGGCTGCTCTCTTCATTTCAGAGAGAAGCGACTCATGATGATTTGACCAGAGGGCCCTCAGATCTCAGGCAAGGGAAGAGTTTGAGAAGAAGAGTCCTTCATGGCAACCTCAAACTGGTAATGGGAATTGAACCCACGCTGTTTGCATCACACTACTATGTAAAACCAACAATACAGCCAACTTAGCTCAACTGAATCCCCCTAACTGGAGCGTCGCATGTGGGGATGAATAATTGAATCCCTTGCTCCACACGGTGCAGGTGAACGGCCACTTCCCACAATGTGTTTGTTGATATTTCATCAAATCATTGCTACTCATAAAGCTCTTCTCACAGTCAGAGCATTGGCATGTTCTCTCATTGATGTGAACAAAGCCATAGCTGCTGAGATTGGAGAACCGAGTGAACCCCTTCCCACACAACGAGCAGATAAAAGGTGTGAATGTGCTGGTGCCCACTGAGTACAGATGACTAAGTGAATCTCTTCCTACACTCAGTGCAGGCGTACAGTCTCTCTCTCTCTCTCTCTCTCTCTCTCTCTCTCTTTCTCTCTCTCTCTCTCTCGTATGGTCATGCTCATGTATTTGAAGCTTTGCTGATTTAATAAATCCCTTCTCAAACACAAAGCAGATGATTGGTCTCTCTCCAGTGTCAACTCAACGGTTGACATTAGGCTGAACTGGGAAGTTTATTCCTTCCCAAACAGAGCAGACAACGCTTCTCTCCCGATGATGAAGACGTTTGTCTGACATTAGGCTGGATCCCCAAGTGAATACCTTCCCACACATGGAACAGCTGAATACCTTCTCCCCCATGGGAACAGGTTGATGTTAAATTATGACCATTGAATTTAAGACCTTTACACACCTTAAAGTTTTTTCCCCCCACAGTCAGGGGAAAGGTCTCTTGTCAGTGTGAACCCACTGGTGTTACATGAAGCTGGATGACAGAGTCAATCCCTTCCCACACATAGAGCAGGGAAACAGTCTCTGCCCAGAATGTCTGTGTTGGTGAGTCTCCAGCTGGTCTGGGGATTTGCAATCCGTCTCACAATCCAGACATTTCCATGGTGCTGATCCCCAGAATGTCTGTGTCGGTGAGTCTCCAGCTGGTCTGGGGATTTGCAATCCTTCTCACAATCCAGACATTTACATGGTGTTGATCTCCTCACATATCTCCAAGTTGGATGATCTGTTGAATCCTTTCCCATAAACACAATATATTTATGGCTTCTCTGTCTGTGGATTTTTAAAGAATGTTCACTCGACAATGTTAAATAATTTCTGCAGTCAGTTTAGCGGAACATTCACGTGTGTGTGTATGTGTTTGTATCTGAGTTGGCACTTTACCATTCACAATGTTTTGTGAAATCTTTGCTCACAGACATACCAGATAAACATGTTCCCTTCACGTCCAAATGAATTTAGTGACTCTGTTGGATCTTTATATCATGTTTGATTTGACTCACTCATCTTCAGTTCTTTCACTCTATTTCCCTTTGAAATAATTTTCAAATATTTTCGTGGTCCATAAGGGGTAAAATCTCAGAACAAACAAGACCAATTTCAGAAAGACATCCTTCCTCTACTCTATACCTCCTCCCAAACAAATGATACAGTACAATCAAAAGATGCAAAAAACACAATCAAAAGCAAAAAGGAATGTTCCTGAATAAATCAGGTTGTTGTTGGTTTTACATAGCAGTGTGATGCAAACAGCGTGGGTTCAATTCCCATTACCAGTTTGAGGTTGCCATGAAGGACTCTTCTTCTCAAACTCTTCCCTTACCTGAGGTCTGAGGGCCCTCTGGTCAAATCACCATGAGTCGCTTCTCTCTGCAATGAAGATAGCAGCCCCTTGGTCTGGTAAGACTATGGTGGCACACACATTCCAGTGGGGGAACATGTGATAGTATTCTGCTGTTATTGCATCCAGAACTGAACTGTGTTTATTCGGTCAGCAATAGTTTACTTCATTGGATGTGAATTACCTCTTTAATTGAACTGGTGTTTAATTGTTCAGGTATCAATCACATTAAAAACATAGTTTTTAACCCACTGATTTCTCTCCGGTGAGATGAGACCAATAGATATCCATTTCCTGTCCTGGTCTTGGGTCTTTTATTCATTGCAAAGGCTTGATTTGTATTTATAAAAGTATATTCACACATTCAGGATTTCTGAATGTGCTTCATAGCAAATGAAGTCTTTGTGAGGTGTAGTCACTGTTGTGGGAGATATAGCAGCTGTACATCTCTAAGGCTCCATTTAGGGCTCCGCTTCCCTGCACCAATTCTCCCATTTACCAATCCCGCACAAATCCGGGAACTGCACGAACTCCCCCATTGAGTGTTATCCTATCCCAGTGCTCCCACTTGGAATTTAATGGCACCTGCATGAATTCTCCAGTTATTGTTGCCCTGCATCAATTCCTTTTATTTAGTTGTTCCCTGACAAACATCTTCAACGTACGGATGCCCTGCAGATTTGTTTTTCATTCAGTGATGCAGTGCACTGAATCTCCAATTTACCCACACTTGGAGCATTTCTTCTTTATATTGAATCCCTGGCCCGTATTCCCCAATTTAGACATGCTCTGCTCCAATTTTCCAATATATTAGCACTCCCACCAATTTTCTAATGTAATGGCCTTATGCACCAGATCTCCCATTTATTGTTTCCACCAAATCTCCCAGTTACCATGTCCCTGTACTAATTCTTCCATTTACTGATTCCCGAGCCCGATTCTATCATTTAAGGGTGCGCTACCCTAATTCTCCCATTTACTGTTGCATGCAACAATTCTCTAATTAAGCTCCACTGTGCATCAGGTCTCTCATGTATTGATGGCCCGCACCATTTCTCCAATTCAGTGTTGCTTAGCACCATTTCCCCCAATTACTGACGCCCTGAACATGTTCTCCACTCAGTGTTGCCTTACACCAATCCTCATACTGACTGATGCCCTCGCCCAATTTAGGGGTGTCCTAATCTAAATTTCCAAATGGTAATGTCTTGCCCCAATTCTCCCATTTAGTGCAACACAGCATAACCCTCCCATTTTGAGCTGAACTGCACTAATTCACTCCTTATCTGATGGTCTGTTGCCCTAAAATTCTCACATTTCGTTATTTTCCCAATTTTTCCATTTAGTAGTTTCTTGCAATGATTCTCCAATTTAGTGCAGCCGTGCCAGAATGTTTAGATTTAGATGTGGAGAAGTTGGACTGAAAGGCCTGTTTCCGTGCTGTACATCACTAAGGCTGTAATTTGTGTTCCGTTTCCCTGCACCAATTCTCCCATTTACCAATCCTGCACTAAGTCGGGAATTTCACCACCTCACCCATTGAGGTTATCCTGCCCCAGTCCTCCCACCTAGAATTTAATGGTATCTGCATGAATTCTCCAATTAATGTTGCCCTGCATCAATTCCTTCCATTTAGTTGTTCCCTGATACACATCTTCCACGTACGGATGCCCTGCTGATTTCGTTTTCATTTAGTGATGCACTGAACTGAATCTCCAATTTACCAATGCTTGCAACATTTCTTCTTTTTATTGATTCCCTGGCCGGTATTCCCGAACTTAGACATGCTCTGCTCCAATTTTCCAATATATTGGCACTCCCACCAATTTTCTAATGTAACGGCACTGTGCATCAGATCTCTCATTTATTGTTTCCACCAAATCTCCCATTTACTCATATCCCTGTACTAATACTTCCATATACTGATGCCCGAGCCCGATTCTACCTTTTAAGGGTGCGCTACTCTAATTCTCCCATTTACTGTTGCCATGCACCAATTCTCTAATTTAGCTCCACTGTGCACTAAGACTCTCATTTACTGATAGCCCACCCCAATTCTCCAATTCTGTGTTGCTTAGCACAATTTCCCCCAATTACTGATGTCCTGAACAAGTTCTCTACTCAGTGTTGCCTTACACCAATCCTCATGCTGACTGATACCCTCACCCCATTTAGGGGTGCCCTACTCTCATTCCCGCATCAAATATTGTCCTGTCCCAATTCTCCCATTTAGTGCTACACTGCACCAATTCTCCCATTCACTGCGAATCCGAAACTCTCCCATTTGCTGCTAACTGCACCAATTTGCCATTATCCAATGTCCCGTTCCAAATTCTCTTATTTCGATAAGCCCTTGCCCAATTCTTCCATTTAGTAGTTCCTTG
>NC_057717.1:19530871-19545468 GCF_004010195.1 Chiloscyllium plagiosum
GCTCCGCTTCCCTGCACTAATTCTCCCATTTCCCAATCCTGCACTAATTCGGGAATTTCACCAACTCCCCCATTGAGGTTATCCTGCCCCAGTCCTCCCACCTAGAATTTAATGGTATCTGCATGAATTCTCCAATTAATGTTGCCCTGCATCAATTCCTTCCATTTAGTTGTTCCCTGATACACATCTTCCACGTACGGATGCCCTGCTGATTTCGTTTTCATTTAGTGATGCACTGAACTGAATCTCCAATTTACCAATGCTTGCAACATTTCTTCTTTTTATTGATTCCCTGGCCCGTATTCCCCAACTTAGACATGCTCTGCTCCAATTTTCCAATATATTGGCACTCCCACCAATTTTCTAATGTAACGGCACTGTGCATCAGATCTCTCATTTATTGTTTCCACCAAATCTCCCATTTACTCATATCCCTGTACTAATACTTCCATATACTGATGCCCGAGCCCGATTCTACCTTTTAAGGGTGCGCTACCCTAATTCTCCCATTTACTGTTGCCATGCACCAATTCTCTAATTTAGCTCCACTGTGCACTAAGACTCTCATTTACTGATAGCCCACCCCAATTCTCCAATTCAGTGTTGCTTAGCACAATTTCCCCCAATTACTGATGTCCTGAACAAGTTCTCTACTCAGTGTTGCCTTACACCAATCCTCATACTGACTGATACCCTCACCCCATTTAGGGGTGCCCTCCTCTCATTCCCGCATCAAATATTGTCCTGTCCCAATTCTCCCATTTAGTGCTACACTGCACCAATTCTCCCATTCACTGCTAATCTGAAACTCTCCCATTTGCTGCTAACTGCACCAATTTGCCATTATCGAATGTCCCGTTCCAAATTCTCTTATTTCGATAAGCCCTTGCCCAATTCTTCCATTTAGTAGTTCCTTGGAATGAATCTCCAATTTCGAGGAGCGCTGCTAGAATTCTAAAATTGAGTCATAGAAAAGTTGGAGTGAAGGGTCTGTTTCCATGTTGTACATCTCTATGATTGTATGACTCTATTTATGGCTCCGCTACTCTGCACCATTTCTCCCATTTACCAATCCTGCACAAATCCTGAAACTGCACCAACTCTCCCATTGAGTATTGCCCTGCCCAGTTTAAAGACACCTGCATGAATTCTCCAATTATTGTTGCCCTGCCGCAATTCTTTCCATTTAATTGTTCCCTGAAACACTTCCTCCACGTACGGGTGCCCTGCTGATTTGTTTAAATTTAGTGATGCACTGAACTGAATCTCCAGTTTACCAATGCTTGCAACATTTCTTTTTATTGATGCCCTGCCCCGATTCCCCAATTTAGACATGCTCTGCTCCAATCTTCTAATATATGAAGATTATATTAGAATCTTCACCAGTTTTCCAATGTAATGGCTCTGTTCACCGAATCTCCCATTTATTGATTCCCACCAAATCTCCCATTTAGTCATGCCCCTGTACTAATTCTTCCATTATTGATGACCGAGCCTGATTCTACCATTTAAAGGTACCATTTATGACGGCACAGTGGCACAGTGGTTAGCCCTGCTGCCTCACAGCGCCAGAGACCCGACTGCAATTCCCATCTCGGGCAACTGTCTGTGTGGAGTTTGCACATTCTCCCAGTGTCGGCGTGGGTTTCCTCAGGTTTCCTCCCACAGACCAAAGATGGGCAGGGTAGGTGAATTGGCCATGCTAAATTGCCGATAGTGTTCGGTGAAGGGGTAAATGTAGGGGAATTGGTCTGGTTGGGTTGCTCTTTGGAGGGTCGGTGTGGACTTGTTGGTCCAAACGGCTTGTTTCTATACTGTAAGACATCATACCCTAATTCTCCCAGATCCTGGTGCCATGCACCCATTCTCTAATTTAGCTCCACTGTGCGCCAGTTCTTCCATTCAGTATTTCCCTGCAACAATTCTCCCATTTTGTAGTCCGCTGCCAGAATTCTCTAATCTTGGGACCCCGAACATCGTATCTCCAAATTACCGATCTTGCTCATATCTTCCAGTGAGTAGTGAACAGCAGCAACTCCCCCATTTCGAGGTACACTGTATTGAATCTGGACCACTAATCCTTTTGCAACATTTGTCCTATTTATTGATTCACTGCCCGTGTTCTCCCATTTGCTCCAATTCTCGAAGTTATCAGCACCCTGCATCAGGTCTTTTGTTTACTGATATCCCACACCAATTCGTCAATTCAATCATTTCCCTCAATTACTGATGTCCTGAATAAGTTCTCCATTCAGTTTCCTGAAGAAGGGCTTATGCCCGAAAAGTCGATTCGCCTGTTCCTTGGATGCTGCCTGATCTGCTGCGATTTTCCAGCAACAAATTTTCAGCTTCATTCAGTGCTGTCTTACACCAATCCCCATACTGACTGATGCCCTCGCCCAATTTAGGGATGCCCTACCCTAAATCTTCCAAAAGGTATTGTCCTGCCCCAATTCTCCCATTTTGTGCAACTCAGCTTAACCCACCCATTTAGTGCTGAACTGCACTAATTCACCCATTATCTGATGCCCTGTTGCAAATTCTCACACATTTCGATAAGCCCTTTCCCATTTTTTCCATTTAGTAGTTTCTTGAAATGATTCTCCAATTTAGTGGAGAGTTGTCAGAATTCTTAAATTGAGCCGTGGACCAGTTGGACTGAAGGGTCTGTTTCCGTGCTGTACATCTCTAAGGCTGTAATTAGTGCTCCGCTTCCCTGCACCAATTCTCCCATTTACCAATCCTGCACTAAGTCGGGAATTTCGCCAACTCACTTATTGAGATTATTCTGGCCCAGTCCTCCCACTGAAAATTTAATGGCACTTGCATGAATTCTCCAATTATTGCGCACCTGAATCAATTCCTCCCATTTACTTGTTGTTCGATACACATCTTCCACGGACAGATGCCTCACTGATTATTTTTTATATTCATTTAATGATGCACTGAACTGAATGTCTAATTTATCAATGCTTGCAAGATTTCTTCTTTTTATTGATTCCCTGTCCCCTATTCCCCAACTTAGACATGCTCTGCGCCAACTTTCCAATATATTGGCACTCCCACTAATTTTCTAATGTAACGGCACTGTGCCGTAAATCTCCCATTATTGTTTCCACCAAATCTCCCATTTACTCATATCCCTGTACTAATTCTTCCATTTACTGATGCCCGAGCCCGATTCTGCCATTTAAGGGTGCGCTACTCTAATTCTCCCATTTCCTGGTGCCATGCACCAATTCTCTAATTTAGCTCCACTGTGCACCAGGTCTCTCATTTACTGATGACCTACATCAATTCTCCAATTCAGTGTTGCTTCGCACCATTTCCCCAATTACTGATGTCCTGAACAAGCTCTCCATACAGTTTTGTCTTCCACCAATCTTCTATTGACTGATGCTCTCGCCCAATTTAGGGGTGCCCTACTCTCATTCTCGCATCAATTATTGTCCTGGCCCAATTCTCCCATTTACTGCGAAACTGAAATTCTCCCATTTGTTGCTAACTGCACCAATTTGCCATTTTCAGATACCCCGTTCTAAATTCTCTTATTTCGACAAGCCCCTTGCCCAATTCTCCCATTTAGTAGTTTCTTGGAATGTTTCTCCAATTTCGTGGAGTGCTGCAAGAATTCTAAAATTGAAGCATAGACAAGTTGGACTGAAGTGTCTGTTTCCATGTTGCACATCTCTATGATTGTATGACTCTATTTATGGCTCCGCTGCCCTGCACCATTTCTCCCATTTGCCAATCCTGCACAAATCCTGAAACTCCACCAACTCTCCTTTTGAATATTATCCTGCCCAATATAAAGGCACCTGCATGAGTTCTCCAATTATTGTTGCCCTGCATCAATTCCTTCCATTTAATTGTTCCCTGAAACACATCGTCCACGTACAGGTGCCATGCTGAATTGTTTTCATTTCGTGATGCACTGAAATGAACCTCCAATTTACCGATGCTTGCAACATTTCTTTTTATTGATTCCCTGTCCCCTATTCCCCAATTTAGACATGCTGTGCTCCAATTTTCTGATATTAATACTCCTATCAGTTTTCCAAAGTAATGGCACTGTCCACCAAATCTCCCAATTATTGATTCTCGCCAAATCACCCATTTACTCATCCCCATGTACTAACTCTTCCATTTACTGATGCCTTTGCCCGATTTAGCATTTAAAGATGCGCTACTCTAATTCTCCCATTTACTGGTGCCATGCACCATTTTGTATTTTAGCTCCACTGTGCACCAGGTCTTCCATTTTTTATTCCTCTCCAACACTTCTCCAATTTACTAGTCTGCGCCAGAATTCTCTAATCTTTGCGATCCCTGCATCATATCTACAAATTATCGATCCTACATATATCCTCCCTTTAGTGGTGATGTGCACCAATGCTCCCATTTCGTGGTGCACTGTATTGAATCTCCACCACTAATCCTTTGCAACATTAGTCCTACTTACTGATTCACTGCCGGTGTCCTCCCATTTGCTCCAATTCTCGAAGTTATCAGCACCCTGTACCAGGTCTTTCATTTACTGATACCCCACACCAATTCTCCAAGTCAGTGTTGCTAACCACCATTTCTCCCAATTACTGATGTCCTGAACCAGTTCTCCTCACAGTGCTGCCTGAGACGAATCCTCATACTGACTGACGCCCTCGCCCAATTTAGGGGTGAACAACTCTAAATCGCCTATCAAGTATTGTCCTGCCCGAATTTTCCCATTTAGTGTTACACTGCACCAATTCCCCCTTTATTTGATGCCCTGTTACATTTCGAGAAGCCCTTCCCCAATTCTCCCATTAAGTAGTTCCTTGCAATGATTCTCCAATTTAGTGCAGCACTGCCGGAATTCTTAAATTGAATCATGGACAATTTTGACGGAATGATCTTTTTCTGTGTTGGAAACCTCTCTGATTGCATGACTTTATTTATGGCTATTTCTCCCATTTTCCAATCATGCACAAATATTGGAACTGCACCAACTCTCCCATTGAGTGTTCTCCTGCCCCCGTTCTCGCACTTCGAATTTAATGGCACCTGCATGAATTCTCCAATTAATGATGCCCTGCATTTTTTTTTTCATTTAGTGATGCGCTGAACTGAATCTCCAGTTAACTGATGCTTGCAACACTCCTTTTTATTGAAGGTTGAAGACAGAGGGTGGTGGGGGTGGGTTGCTTTTCAGACTGGAGGCCTGTGACCAGAGGTGTGGCACTAGGATCGGTGCTGGGTCCACTGTTGTTTTGTCATTTATATAAATGATTTGGATATGACCATAGGATGAATGGTTAGTAAGTTTGCAGATGACAGTAAAATTGGAGGTGTCGAGGACAGTGAAGATGGTTACCTCAGAGGACAACGGGATCTTGATCAGATGAGCCAATGGGCTGAGGAGTGGCAGATGGAGAATAATTTAGATAAATGTGAGGTGCTGCATTTTGGAAAGGCAAAAGAGAGCAGGATATATACACTTGATGGCAAGGTACGAGGGAAGTTGCGAAACAAATAGACCTGGAGTGCAGCTTCATACATCGTTGAAGATATACTGACATTTCGATAGGAGAGTGAAGAGAGCATGACTTATTCACTGAATGGACAAGGTAATGGGGTGTTGCTGAACAAATAGACCTAGAGTGCAGCTTCACAGATCGTTGAAGGTGTACTAACATTTCGACAGGATAGCGAAGAAGGCGTTTGGCATTTTTGTCTTTATTGCTCAGTTAATTGTGTAAAGGAGTTGGGAGGTCATGTTGCGGTATTGGTTCAGCCAATATTGGTATACAATGGGCAATTCTGGACTCCCTCCTATTAGAAGGGTGTTGTGAAACTAAACTGTTTAGAAAAGATTTACAAGGATGTTGCCAAGGTTGGAGGGGTTGTGCTGGATGTTAAGACTGTATTGGTTGAGGCTATTATCTCTGGAGCGTCAGTGGCTGAGGGGTAACCTTATCGAGGTTCACAAAATCATGACGAGCCTCAATCGGGTAAAAAGGCAAGGGGATTTCCCTGTGCTGGGGGAGTCCAGAAGCAGATGGCATATGTTCAAGTTGAGAGGGGAATCATAAAAGGGACCTAAGGGTAACATTTTTCACGTAGAGGGCACTGTGTGCATGAGCTGCCAGAGGAGGTAGTGGAGGCTGGTACAATTACAACTTTTAAAAGGTACCTGGGTGGGTGTTGGAATTAAAAAGAGTTCAGAGGAACATGGGCCAAATTCTGACAAATAGGATGAGATTGACATCGGAGATCAGTTTGGCATGGATGTGTTGGACTGAATGATTTGTTTCTGAGCTTATATTGCTCTGAGTGGGTTGAGCTCCGGATTGTAGATTTATGAAGCAGAAAATGGTACAGAGTTAGACCGAGAAATCCTGCTGATCTCATCAGCTTTATACTGTTTCCCTGATCCTCCTCCTTCAATCAATGCATTTTTCAGATCCTCATTCAGAACTCCTGGAGCTCTGTAACTGGCCTGGAACAATATGTGGAAAGTCCTATTGCAGTCCACACGAAGTATCTTTCCCACTGCCCTGCTCCCACGGCCTGCAATGCTGCAGACTGAGCAGACAACCCGAAGCACAATGATGAGCTCCTTCCGGCCCACGGCCCTCCTTCTCCCCGAATGAAGACAATCACCAGAAGCAGAATCCAGCTCTTGTTTTGAGCCTTGAATACCTGACTCTGTCTCACTGAGTGAAGATTGGACTCAGAAACAGAAATGAAATCAACTTCCTATCTGCATTGTGTCACTCTTTAAGATCTCTGTGTGTCTGAGTTCAGGTCATTTGATTGGAGAGTGCAGATGGTGGGTACCCAGTGAAATGGAAAGAATGGTGGAGGAGCTCACTGAGGGATATCTCTCAAAGTGAGAATCAAAAAGATGCTATTCCACATTGGAAGGGTTTAAGGTGCATTGATGGCTCTGAAAAATGTTATGCGGATGTTAGTAAAACTTAGGATCTCTGACTGTTTTGTGGCTGGAGTTTATTTTATCCTTGTATAGATTTGACACATTAACCCTCCCTCCCCACCACTACAGAAGCTTTTGGAACTGTTCAGTTTTTCCTGCGGCTTCTGTAATTATTTCAGGTTCCTGACGGGAGCAGTCTCTCACTTTTCTAACAAACAAACCCATTCTTGTGCTGCAACCAATATTTCAATAAGAAATGGGAAGCAGCAGAGGGGAAAGCTTCCGAGATGCCGAGCAATGCTGCCCGGTTCCACACTGCAATTCACAAGAACCATCGCCAGGAAAAGCAAGGAGCAATCTGACAGATCCGTTTTACCACAGAATGAAAGATTTATTCCCTCGATTAATCCCAGTGCCTTTCCTTTAAAAGGCAGATTACACACCACAACACTGTGATGGCCGGGAATTGGACCCAGGTCAACTGCTTGGAAGGCAGCTATGCTCACCACGAAACCACCATCACCCTGTTAGCAGCTCCGTCCCCATTCCCAAACATACTTAACAAGGCCGTGATCGTCACCAACTGGGTTGGGGCTGAAATCCAAACAAGAAATTGCTGGGGAAGCTCAGCAGGTCTGTCATCATCAGAATCAGAAGCCTTCAGTTCTGAAGAACAATCCCTGAATCTGAAAGGTTCCCTCCCCACAGATGCTGCCAGACCTGCTGAGTTTCCCCAGCAATTTCTGTGCTGTCTCTCATCTCTGCAGCATCTGCAGTTCTTTGTTGGAAACAAAGCAAACGTTGAGCCACCGAAGGGGATATTGGGTCAGGTGATAGTCTTCCTCATCTATAGAGGCAGATGGGAAGGAGCATGGATCATAGAATCCCTACAGTGTGGAAACTGGCCATTCGGCCCATCATGCATCCCACCAAGACACACCCCTCTACCCTCTCCCTATAATCCCGCATTTCCCATGGCTCATCCACCTAACCGACACATCGCTGGATACTATGGACAATTTAGCATGGCCAACCCACCCTAACCTGCATATCTTTGGACTGTGGGAGCAAACCGGAGCACCCTGAGGGAACCCACACAGACCCGGGGAGAATGTACAAACCCCACACAGAGAGTCTTCAATCAGACAGGAATCTGGGGAATTGGATAGGGTTAGAGAGGGAGTCCAGGCAGTTAGACTGGTGTGTGAATGATGGGCCGAACAGCCTGATTTCAGTGATGTAAAACCTCTACAGTAACATGACTCCCCACATGCAGCATTCCTCACAGTTTGCATTTTTTTTAATCCGTCCTGTTATTGACCTTATTCTGAATGAAATGGATGGAGAGGGGTTGTTTGTGCATTCAGTCAGATCTGTGTATTGGTGGGTCAGGAGCATCATACTCAATAACAACAGGGGGATGGCGGATTGAATTCCTGCCCATTACAGATCCCATTGCAACATGCCATTTCCTCATGGATTTCATTTGGATAAGATGTTTTATTGTTAATATCATCACAATATATTGTTGCCCTTCTGTGCATGTTATGAATTTGGACAGAGCGATCCCTCTTTTCTCTGTGAACAAACGGAATATCAAGGAGTCGGATTGGGGAATGTATCATCTCACAGAAACATGAACAGGGAGATGTCATTCCCGCTGAAATAAACACAGGCCATGCTGAGAAATCTGATAAGGTCAGGCAGCATCTATAGGGAGAAGGGAAAGGTTAACTCGTGTGTTATGAGGGTGGGGGATTCAGTAGAGCGGAAGGAAGTTAGAAAACTAATGATTTCTGAGCGATTGGAATGGGGGTAACGCTGACGAAAGAATGAGATGGTTTGTAATAGGGTGGAGGCTGCAGAGATTTAAGGATAAACGGTTTCATGGAACCGAATCCAAAAGGGATTGGGAACAAGTTCAGTAAACATCTAAGAGAACAGAAAATGTGAGCAGGGGAAGACTATACAGCCTGTTTAAACTGTTCAGTCTGTTCTGGCAGTCAATCCAATCAGAGCTGGTTTGAGATTTCAAATTCGGTTTCCTCCCCACTCCCCATATCCCGTGACTCCCTGAGACATCTGCAATGTGTCTATTCCAATCTGAAATGTACGCAGTGAGGGAACATACACAATCCTCAGGGAGAGAATATTAAAGACTCAGAGGCCTTTGAGTGAAGCGCTGTCTCCTCATCTCAGTCCCAAATAACCTGCCCCTGACCCAAAGAGGGTGTCAATCAAACCCGAATGAACTGCGGATGCTGTAACATTAACACTGATTTCTCTGCGCAGATGCTGCCTGACCTGCTGAGCTTTTCCAGCAACTCCTGAGACTGTGTTATCGTGTTTCAGATTTCCAAACCCACAGGATAATTTCTCAGCATCTGCCCTCTGAGGCATCTTCAAAATCTGATACATTCAAATGAAATCGCCTTTCAATTTTCTAGAATATCGACCCAATCTATTCAGAAGCTCAGCCCTGGAGCACACGGGTCCCAAATACTGAGCTTTATTTTGTGATTCATTAATGTGTTTGGGTCATTGCCGCTGGGACACCACAGATTGCTCAGATATAATTGCTCTGGTGAAGGTGACGGTAAGTTATTGCCATTTATTTGGGGCAGATAAACCCACAATGATGTAAGGGAGGGAGTTCCAGGATTTCCAACCAATGGCACTTGTGGGACTGAGATGATTTTCCAAGCCAGGGTGGGGAGTGGCTTGATGTGGAATTGCCAACTGGTGGTGTTCCCGTGTATCTGCTGTGCTCAGCATTCCACATGATAGTGCCGTGGGTCTGGAAGCTGCTCTGGAAGGAACCTTGGGGAATTTCTCCAGTGCGTCTTGTCTATGGTACACACTGCTGCTACTGAGTGTCGGTGGTGGAGACATGGGATGTTTGTGGCTGTGGTGCTGAGCAAGCTGCACTGCAAGTTTATTTTTTTTATTTTATTAAACAAATTACAAAAACAGTTTACAACAAACAGTTACATTTACAGCTGCATACAAGAGACAGCAATTTTACAAGGGAGAGGAGCAGCAAAGCCAGGCCCCAAACCCTACCGTTCAAACAGTTTACAGGGACATGAGGACAAACCTCAAATCCCAGTTTCACATAAAGATATAAAGAGACAACAGCAAGACAGTTGTACATTACACAGTACTGTTACATACAAAAGTGCAGACAATACAGACTCAGCAAGCCTCCGCCCTTCCCACCTTGCGACCACTAAGGAAGCCCGCCCCTGCCCACCTTCCGGTTCTTGGTCCACCCCATGCCCCTTCCAGTTCTCGGTCCGCCCTGACACACCTTTCGACCACCTCTAGGACAGCTCGCCCCGGGAACCCGCCGGGGCGACAGTGGTCAGGACGGCGGACCAACCTTCCGGCTTCACTGACCACCCTCAGCACCTTCCGACCACCTCTGGGGCAGCCCGCCCCAGTACCCACCCGGGGTGACAGCGCTGAGGACGGCTATGCACTGCAAGTTTATTCCATATAATTATGGAGAACACAACTACTCTCCATCATCATCAATCCATTTCACAGACGGACACTCAGTGATTACACGGATCTGTTGTCTCAGTCTGTTAATTGTACAAATTACCACGAGATTGTAACCAGATTCCCCTCTTCCCTGACAATGGGCTGAGGGACATCCCGTGACTGTTGCACTTTCTCATGGATATTCCATCTGTAAAAGCTGGGAATGAGCTGATAGGACACAGACTGTGTTACAGATGGTTACACTCAGGGCAGTGTCACTCACTGCATACCGAATTCTGCCTGTCTTCTTGCACGTGTCTCTCTGAATGTATGTGCGCATTATCGTGTGTGTTTCTGTCAATGGGCTGAGGGACATCCCGTGACTGTTGCACTTTCTCATGGATATTCCATCTGTAAAAGCTGGGAATGAGCTGATAGGACACAGACTGTGTTACAGATGGTTACACTCAGGGCACTCTCACTCACTGCACACCGATTCTGCCTGTCTTCTTGCACGTGTCTCTCTGAATGTATGTGCGCATTATCGTGTGTGTTTCTGTCACTATTTCCGTCTGTGTCTAACTATCTGTCTCTAACTATCAGTGTCTGTGTGAGTATGTGTGTGTCTCATTGTGTGTATTAGTGTGTGTCTCCATTTTTATGTATCTTTGTGTCTGTATCTCTGTGCAGCGGGCTCTCTGTTGTTTTGGGAACTGGATGGTATTGAAACGGGGCTTAAACTCGCCTCTATCTGTATCTCTGTCTATTTCTCTCATGTTTAAAGTGACACAATGCTTCTGGTCAGGTTGATGCGTGTTTGCGTGTGTCTCTGTGTGTGTGTGACAGATGTCAATACATACAGATACTTAGAGACACATCCACAGAGATGTGCAGAGAAACATACAGCAGCACATAGAGAGACACGCATACAAATATAATTGCACAGGCACACACACACAAACACACAGACAGATATTGAAGGAGACAGCAAAAGTGAAAGCACTGACAGAATTCCTTGTTCCTAAAACTAAATGAGAAATTAATAGGTTTTTTAGGATCATTTGACTTTACTCGAAAGTTATCCATAATTTTAGCTGGATGGCTGTGCCTTTAACAAATTTGTGATGGAAATAAGAAAAAGTGGCTTAGTTATCAGAGTGCGAGGTTTCCTTTGAAAGGTGAAAGCAATTTGAATCAATGAACCACTTTTGGCCATCCCTGAGTTTTTCAGTCTTATCAAAATGGCCGCTGATGCTGGTAAATTGGGGCGAAGTGCTGTCTTGTTCCAGGATGATGAGTTAGGAATTGTAAAACCTGGAAGATGCTGCTATTAGAAACAATACCAGTCATTGGGAAAAATAGTCTCCCATAGGAAAGGGGGCTTTGGGATTACTGTTGGCTCTTCAATACTTTGAAGGCTATCCATTAGAGAGCAATGAAATACTAAATGACATTGATTGTAATCCACTGGCCTTCTTTAAAAAGTTTCATATAAACAATGCAAGACTGTTCCGATCGAATCTTTTGTTGTCACCATTTTATGTAAACGTCATACACACTACTGGATAAATTAATGTGAATTCAGATGGATTGCCCCAAGAGTCAGATGCTGGAATATATAAAAGATTTAAGGAATGCTATGACTGCATAACATTGTAAGAAAGGAGAAAGAATACATAGATTGCAGTTTTTTAAAAAAATTGTGCATCTTGTATTTTCCAAATAAATGTGTTTTTGAAATGGCATTTTAGTTTTCTCAGGGCAACTGCAAATCAAGAAAAAAATTAAAAATCTTCAGTTTAATTTGGACTAAAATGTGAAAAGAGCGACCTTACAAACAGCCGATGAGGGGAAGATTGCTGCACGGTTTGACAGCAATTCACCTGAGAGTGACCCAATGATTGAAGTCTGGTTGGAGATTAATGGAGTTATTCACAGATGGAACTTTGGTTTGAAACAATGAGCTGATTGATAATTGGCCACGAGTTCACCAATGACAAAGGCTGTCTGCCTGCCAACAGTGATGTGATTGGTTCTCAGGCAGCTTAACAGCTTGGGACCCTGAACAAGATACAGAGAAGTCTTCAGCTGCTCAGGAGCTCTCTCTGTCTCTGCAGTAAAAGGCAGTTTAATTCTGAAGAAACCTGGTTTATTTTTGATTCCGCTGTTCCTATGAGCTCTGCCTTTTAATAAGTGTGATACGTATAAGTATTAACCAGTCCTTCTGCCTCCTGTAAATCAATAAGAGCCTACAAGATGCAGTGCACAATTTTACCAAGGCTCTAAAGGAAGTACATTCCAAAGATATGACAACTAAGAAATGGACGGGCTGGGGATGAATGGGAAGGTTATGACATGGAGCCAGTTATCAAACCTGGTTAAATGAAGAGTGCAGGATTGGGTATATCTAAAAGTAAGGTGTCAACCTGGTGAAGGGACAACACAGAAATATTTGCATGCCAGAAACCATGAGCGGCAACAAATAGACAAGGCTAAGTGACTCCTGCACCCATGGATCAGACATAAGCTCTGCAGTCCTGCCACCTCCCATCGTGACTGATGGGGGATAATGTAATAAATCATTGCTTTCACTTCAATGTCGAGACTGAGAGTGATCGAATAGCTCCTTACCAAATTATGACAGGCATGGATGCAATGGATAGTCGAAGTCTTTTACACAGGCGACATGAGAAATAGGTTTAAGGTGTTATCGACTATACCAGACACAAAGGTATGGTGAGGAGCTTTGATTTGATTTGATAATTATGATTGTCACATATACCGAGACACAGTGAAAAATATTGTTTTGCGTGATATCCAGTACAAATCATGCCTTATATAAGGACATCAGGTTAATATCAGATTTATGTGGCTATAGAACAGGTGCAGAGAAGGATGAACTCTAATATATGACAGGCCCAGTCATAAGTCTGATAACAGCAGGGAAGAAACTGCTCATGAACCGGTTGGTATATGTTTACAAACTTTTGTACCTTCGGTCCAATGGAAGAGGGTGGAAGAGAGTATTGCAGGAGTGGGAGGGGCCTTTGATTATGACGGCTGCTTTCCTGAAGCAGTGGGAAGTCGAGACCGAGTCAAATGGAAGGAAATGTGATTTGCGTTATGGACTGGGTTAGGTTCATGCCTCTCTGTAATTTCTTGCAGTACGGGCAGAGCAGGTACCATACCAATGTGTAATGCACCTGGATAGGATGTTTTTTACAGTGCAATATAAAAAATGGTCAGAGTCATTGCCGAAATATTAAATTTTCTTTGCTTTCTGAGGAAGTAGAGGCATTGATGTGCTTTCTTGGCTGTAGAGTTGACATGGATGGACTGATTGCTGGTAATATTAATTCCTCAGAACTTGAAGCTCTCAGTACCAATGACAGAGACCAGGATATGTCCTTCAGTCTACTTCCTGAAGTCAATGACCAGTTCCTTCGTCTTGCTGACATTGAGGGAGAGATTGTTGTCTTTACACCATGCCACTAAGCTCACTTTCCTGCACTCTGTCTCACTGTTGTTTGAGATCCTACCCACTATGGTGGTGTCATTAGATAATCTGTAAATGGATTTGAAGCTGAATTTGGCCATACAATCATGAGAGGGTAAGACATTAGAAGGAGGATGAGTACACAGCCTTGCAAGACACCAGTATTGCGGATTATCATAGAGGAGGTGTTCTCAACCATCCATATTTATTCTGATCTGCAGGTCAGAAAGTTGAGGATCCAGTTGTACAGGTGAGGAAAGAGTCCCAGGGCTCAGACTGTGTCGATGAGCCTTGTTGGCATTATGGTGATCAAAGCAGAGCTAAAGTCAATATATAGGAGTCTGACGTAGATGTCCTTGTTATCCAGACGTTCCTGGAATGGGTGAAGGGGAGGAAGATGGCGTCTGCATGGATCTATTTCGATGGGAGGTGAATTATAGTGGACCAAGGCATTCTGGGAGGCTGGAGTTAATGTGTGCCATTTCTAACCTCTCAAAGTACTTCACAGATGGGTTCAGCCATGAGTGTATTAAATATCGGAGCAGGCTCGAGGGGCCGAATTCCTGACTCCTGCTCCTTTTTCTTGTGTTAGTTTGTTCCTTACAGCACAGAGGGAGACATGTTACCGAATGGCACTGGCAGTCAATGAAGATTCAAATACACAAAGTGCGTCAGTGTGACACTTGCTAAATGCCTATT
>NC_057717.1:19545817-19555941 GCF_004010195.1 Chiloscyllium plagiosum
ATTTTTAATTATCTCAGGGCACTGACTTTAAACAGATTCTTGAATCCACGTCTTAATCAATTGAAACTTTGTAACAGAGTTCTCCATATACTTCTTTTGCAGTTTAGTTTGGAAATTAACATTTCTACAATGCAGGAATACATGAATGGAAAAGGTTTTTCATTCATTGGCCCCTCTCCTGTGCTGACTGAATTCCAGACTCAAACTGAAGCCTTCTCTGTCCCTGCACCCAGTTTAACATTGTACCATTTAGTTTAGATTGTCCCTCCTCTAACATCGAAAATGCATCCGTTCGCATCCCACTTTATTTCATCTACAGGAGGCCGAGAGATGATAATGTTCAAAGTGTAAGGTGTGTTTTAAGCTGCAAAGCGGGACAAATGTTTTCAGAAGTGTCAGTCAGTTAGCCATTTTAGGTTAGCACAGCACTGACAGTGACTTTATAAACAGGGAAAGACAAGAATGAGTGGGGACTTGGGAGTCCATGTGCAAGTAAATGCAGCGTAGATTCACAGAACTATAGCTGGACAGCACGGGTCCAATGGCCAGGGAAATGACACAAGCCCAGGATGGTGTCACTGGAATTTAGAAAGATTTCTGAAATGATATAAGTTTGAGATTTGTAACAGTAACTGCTGGGTTAGATAGGGAGAAAATATTTTATTTGCTTCTGGAGGCTCATTGTCTCGTAACCTAACAATAGACTGGAACCCTTTGGAAACTCAGGCTGTGTTCAGCGTGAGGTTAGGTTTTGTTTAAATCACCTGAAACTGTCCCCATCAAACTCTCGCAGAAAAAGGGTCCGCATGGGGTTAGGTACAGAGTAAATCTTTCTCTACACTGTCCCGATCAACCAATCCCAGGACAGGTACAGTATGGAGTTAGATGCGGAGCAAAATCCTCATGAAACCCTCCCAGGATAGGGACCATAGGACCATAAGATAATAAGACATCAGAGTGGAGGTAAGGCCATTCAGCTTAGGTACAGAGTAAATCTTTCTCTACACTGTCCCCATCAACCAATCCCAGGACGGGTACAGATGCGGAGCAAAATCCTCATGAAACCCTCCCAGGATAGGGACCATAGGACCATAAGATAATAAGAGTGGAGGTAAGGCCATTCAGCCCATTGAGTCCATTCCGCCATTTAATCATGGCTGATGGGTGTTTCAATTCCACTTACCCACACTCTCCCTGTAGCCCTTATTTCCCTGCGAGATCATTTCCATGTCTCTTCGTTTCCATTCCAAAGTGACTCCCTCTAATTTTAAAGCTGTGCCCACGGGTCCTAACCTCCCAGTCAAACAGAAACAACTTCCCAGCATCCACCCTTTCTCAGCCATGCATTATCTTGTAAATTTATATTAGATCTCCCCTCACCCTTCTAAACTCTAATGAATACAATCCCAGGATCCTCAGCCAATCGTATGTTAGGCCTATTATTCCAAGGATCATCCGTGTGAATCTCTGCTGGACACGCTCCAGTCCCGGTATGTCCTTCCTGATTTTGGAGTCCAAAACTGGACACAGTATTCTAAATGGGGCCTAAGGAGAGCTTTTTAAAAGTCTCAGAAGCACATCACTTCTTTTACATTCCAACCCTCTTGAGATAAATGACAACATTACATTTGCTTTCTTAACCACAGATTCAAAATACAAGTCAACCTTTAGAGAATCCTAGACTAGCACTCCCAGATCCCTTTGTACTTTGGCTTTAGGACTTTTCTCATCGTTGAAAAAATAGCCCATGCCTGTATTCTGTTTTTCAAAGTGCAAGACCTCGCATTTAGTTCACATTGAATTTCATTCGCCATTTCCTGGACTATTCTCCTAAACTGTCTTAATCTTTCTGCAACCTCCCCACCTCCTCAGTACTACCTGTCTGTTCACCTAACGTCGTCTTATCGGCAATCTTCGCCAGAATGTCCCCAGTCCCGTCATCCAGATCATTACTATATAAAGTGAACAGCTGCGGCCCCAACACTGAACTCTGCGGGACACCACTTGTCACTAACTGCCATTCTGAAGAAGAACCTTTTATCCCACCTCTCTGCCTTCAGTCAGACAGCCAATCCTGAATCCATGCCAGGAGCTCACCGCGAACACTATGGCCCTTCCCCTTACTCAGTTGCCTCCCATGAGGCACCTTATCAAAGGCCTTTTGGTAGTCTAGATCGATAAAAATCACAGAGACAACAAAACACTTTCTCCATATGACCAAAAACTGATTGTCTTCCATCCACTAGTGTCCCGGTCTTGTGTGGGTCACAGGTTGAGCTCTGAAACATCTCCAGGACAATCTCATCCTGTACCTGTGGCTCTGGCTCTGTATCAGTGTCTGTAAGTCTCCCTGCTTCTAAAATTACCTCCATTCCCTACAATGCCGGAAAAATTCAAAAACAGTTCGATTACCTGTAAAACATTTTGGGATACCCTTAAGATATAAAACAGAAAGTGCTTTATAACTGCCCACTCCCCCCGTTTAAATGAGGATATTCAGTGTATTTCTGCTACATTTATATTGTCCGTAAATCACACAGAACATTCACACCCAGGGACCGTGAACAATCCGGAACGTCCATGAAGTGTCGGTCTTTATTGCAGGCGATTGGCCATCGACAGTAAGGTAGCCTTCCTGTGACTGTTTCACTGAGACAGCATCAGGAGTCCTGTGGCCCACTTTGATCCTCAGACTGACTGTTCATGACTCTGCAAAGAAAATCACATTTTCAAGATGCAGGAATGTCTGAACGAAAACAGCAACTGATGTGCTTCCCCAATGTAATCACTGGTACTTTTCAGGGCGAGATTTTCAGGAGGACATTAAACTGACAGAAACACAGAATCCAGAAGAGGCCATTCAGCCCTTCGAGCTTGCTCTCCCATTCAGTATTCTCATGTCTGACTCTCTGTCTCATTGCTGTATTCCCAATTTCTCTCCAAACCCTGTGATGTCATTAACCGGTTACAAAAAATCAATTTCTTTCCCGAATATGCTCAGTAACCTGTTCTCCACAGCCTTCTGTGGGAGAGAATTCCTCAGGTTGATCACTCTGTGTGAAGATCATTCTCTTCCTCTCTATTAGAAATGGGTGAGCCCATGTCCTGAGACTATGATGCTTGTTCTGAGAATACCTGCCCAGGGGATACAGCCCATCCCCTGTATCTAGTCGTCCAACCTTTAGAATTGGATACATTTCCATCAGATCCCCCTCTCATTTTTCTGAATACATGCCCAGATAAACCAACCTCTCATGGGACAGTGCTGTTATCCCCAGGACTTGCTGAGAGAAGCTAAGAGCTGTCAGAGGAAGTGATGGAGGATGGTACAATGACAACATGTGGTTCACATTTGTAGGAGGAACAGAAATAACAAATAGAATGATTCTGTTGAAAATAGTGAGAGGTTATTTAATATCATTATCCAGAGGGATTTATGGTATCAGAAATGTAACTGATAGTGGAGTCAATGTGGAGGAGGCCACATGATACACTGTCAGTTATTTCCAGCAGACCGGATAAGGACTGGGAGGTATTCTGCTGTGGAACTCTATCGGCCAGATTTTCCCTTTCATTGAAGATATTAATATCCCTTTGAATCCTCCATCACACAGTCGCTCTGTAACACATTCTACACACAGCATCACTGGGGTCTCTCACATTGAGGATGACTCTTCCACTCTGAGTGAGTTGCTAGGTGGCTGTACAGACCAATGCTGCTTATTGGGAAGGATTCCTGAAACAGGGAACGTTTTCGCGTTGGAGATACTTACAGAGATACAGGCCGTGCACACTCATGGATGCTTCAGGTGGGTGAAATCATTGACATATCTGATAGCAAGATATCTTTAAAATACAGATTTGAAGGCAAGACCAATTTGAAACGCAGATGTTGCTGGAGACAGCGCAGTTCAGATGGAAACCACATGGAGTTACCTAATGGATAGCAGACACTTCAACAACATGAAGCCTACTGACAATGAAACCATGGTTAACATGTCAAGGCTGAGATTGAAATTTCCAGTAATGGTGTAAGAACAGGGTATAGGAAGATTTAAACAGCATGTGGATTGATGCAGTAATTAAACCACAACAAACACACTTGATGCTGAGACCTGGTTCGAAGTTATCCAAAAGCTTGGATTTAAAACTGAGATTGGGAACTTTCTGAGACAATTCCCGGGAAGGTGTGCAGTAAGTGATCTGCTGTCAAGCAATGACCTTGACCCCTGTGCTGTATGTCGACTCAGTTCCTGGAACTGTCTCCAGCTTTTCTCCCAATCCATTAGACAGGCTCCTTGGACTGAGAAACTTAATGATAGCAATCATCATGTTTATGGATATGATCTGTCTAGATTATCCCACTCCCCGCACCTCCCCCCCTCCCCATCACCCCCACCTCCCAGTCACCCGAGCACTCTCACTAGGCAGCTGGAGAACAGAATACCCCCCAGTACCAGCTGCTGGTGGGAGAATCAGAATGACACGAATAATTGTGATGGATTTATTGAAGCATAAGAAACAGTCCAGCATCTACATGGATTCTCATTTTGAAAACAGACATGTTGTTTGTTTTCTCGGATGGAAAGTGCTGAAAACCGAAGCAGCAGGGCTGGATCGACACCCTGGATCACTTCCTCTGATACAGGAGGAAGCAGAGACCCTGCTCCTGCTACTTTCCCCCTCGTTGTCTTGAGAAAATCATTGCTCTTTCCTTTTCTCCACTGACCTTTAGTCTGGACAGTGTCTCCAGCTCATTCACATTGTTTCCCAAAATGTTAAACCAAAACAGAACAGGAATTGTTGCAAAGACTCTGCAGGTTTGGCAGTATCTGTGGGAGATTAATCAGAGTTAATACTTCGGGTCCAGGGACCTTCTTTCAGGACAGAAATATTACCTCTGCTCCCTGAATTGGGAAACCTGTGTCCTCATCCTCATCTTCTTTCGGTTCTCTTGAATTCTGTTAAATATTCTATCTCCCTGATCTCTCTGATCTCTCTTACAGATTTGCATCTCTAGAAGGGTTGCCTTTGGTCCTCCATGGTCATTTCTTGCCCATCACCCACGGGATTTTGAGTTTTTGTCAGCTTTATGCAGTGATTAGTTCAATAAGTCTGGAATCTGGATATTTCACCACTCTATTGAACTGAGGTCTGAACTTGGGCAGAGTTGCCATATAAATAAGGGTGTTTGTGCAGCAACTTACATTGCGCAGCATGTACCCAACTTGTTCAAAGATGTCATAGTCATTACCGGTTAAGTACATCTCTGGGACATCAAGGATATATAAAACATACAGCAGCCAGAGAAGTATGAAATTTCCAGATATAGTGAAGTGTAAAATCACTGCCTTAATTCTACTCTTCATCTCAGGGTCAACCTGCTTCCCTTCCTTACTCTGACCCCTCCGTCCCTTCCGGACTTGACTTGACTTGAATAAAATGCGTGCGATTGTTAGAACATTGAAGAACACAATGAAAAAGAATGGCCCCAATGGGGTTAGAGCCACTGCAAATGAGCGGAATCCAATCCAGCGAGAGTCAGTGAAGTAGCTTCGCTTATTCCTGCAGTAAAATGGTATGTTCCTGATTATCTTTCTGGATTCAAATCAAAAATACCAGGGAACATTTTTTAAACAAAGCAGAGTACCAGTTATTGAGAGAATTGTGGATGCGTTTTTCCCAGTGCAATATTTAGTTTTCAGTATATGGCAACAAAAGCTGACAAACCGATTGAAGGTAAATGCGACTGTGAACCAGACAGAACAGTCCATGGATGCACGGATCAGGACATTGATAACACTGCACACAGGAGTGATGTCCAGGAAACATACTGGGTAATAATAATAACGAAATTGCCTGAGTATGACTTCACTGATAATGACCAGTAGATCTGCTGCTGCCATGGCCACCAGATAGCGTGTTGTGCAGGTAGCGAGGCCACACTCTCCCTGGGATAGGATCATAATAGCCACGAAATTCACTACAAGCAGAAGGATAACAGGAAAATGGCTTAATATTAATGAACACTCTTTTCTGTATAGGTTTACAAGCAATCTGCATTGTTGCTACAACGGCAATAAAGATCAGGCAGTCATCACAAAAAATTGTGATGTAAATCGTAAAACTGTAACTTGCCAGTTTCTACCTTGAATAGAAACAGTCAGATGGTGCACAGCAGATGGAATCCAGGATATCAGTCATGAAACTTACCACCAAAACATGTAACATTTAGAAGGGTGAATTTACACCACATGCAGCAATGATTCCCTGAAGAACAGTCCACACAGCTGGATAATATGAATTGGATGTCTCCACACGATAGGGATGTACTAAAAGTCAGACCACTCTTTTCTTTTCATTCATGGGATGTGGGCATTGCTGGTGAGGTCAACATCTATTACCCATTGCTAAGTGACAAGGGACAATTCAGATTCAATTACCCTTTAGTGGAGTCACCTGTAGGCCATACCCTACCTTGTGAAATGCTAAGTACCTCTCTGCAGTGAGTCCTTGCAATAATTTACGAGGAGGAAAACATATCATCAGAGTGCTTAAATATCAAAACAGGGCAGATATAAATCAATTGTCATGAAAGTCAAAAGGAGTATTGGGGAAGGGAGGGAGAAGTTTATTTTCTGATCGGTTTGAGGGCAGATGCGGTTCAACTACAAAGGAATGATAATCCTAGGCAGTGATAATACATGGTGTTAAAATGTGAATTCCAGACAGAGGCAAATGCTGACTGTATAAGTTCAATGAAAGATGAGGGGGGTGGGATTGTTGTAAATCTGGCCAATCCCAATCATCTGAAAAATGATGGGGAATGAGGGGCAGATCCTATTGGTTGAATCAACATTGTGGTTGCACGGAGATAGAGGTAATAGTAACAAGATTCCATTGCCAACCCCGGCAAAGCTGCACTAATTCTCCTCAGTTATCAACACATAACATCCAGAAGTTAATTGCAGTGAATTGACACTGGATTATTTACTTTCAATGTGGATACCTGCACATTTTTGAAAATTAATAATATGCGGTTCAGCACTCAGTTCAAAATGTACAGGAAGTTTGTGAAAGCGGAAAGTCGACTTAAACTGGGTGTTGTGGAGAAGCTCGGTCGGATCCCCAGGGCACCTTCAGCAAAAATAAACTGTCCAGGCATTCAGTGTAACTTCAGTGTTACAGAAGATTTCTTGTGGACATGTACCTACATTGAAAGAAGTGTACATTAGTTTCAGTCCCACTACATATGTTTGTATGCTCCTTTAAGAGTAGATGAAAGGAAGTAAGAGGAAATGAAACTCATGTACTCAAACAGAAATGTACCAAGTGCTCTGCTACTGCTCTGACCAGGACTGTAAGAAACTACAGAGAGTTGTGAACACAGGCTCGATCATACACAAACCAACCTTCCATCCATTGAGTGAATGTACATTTCTTATTGCCGCAGAAAGCCAGCCAACACCATTAAAGATCCTCCCACCCCGGTTAAACTCTCCTCCAACCGCTTCCGTCAGTCAGGAGATACAAAACCATAAACAACAGAAAAACATGTTCAAGACTAGCTTCTTCCCCACTGTCATTTGAATTCGGAATGGACCGCTCAAATTTTAAACCATATGTTGATCTTGCTTCTTCTGCACCTTCGTTGCAGCTGTACCTCTGTGTTCCTCACTCTGTTCAATCACCCGGTGGCCTTTGTGTCTTTGCACTGAAGATTCGCTGCACTGCAAGCAAAACAAGTTTCTTTCCCACAGTACAGAGGTAAACGTGACAATATAATAATAAATGAAATCAAATCAACTCAGGGTTGAGAAAAAAAAAGGTAAGCGGCAGAGATGATGGAAGAGTAACCCTATCAGCAGAGCCAGTGAAATACCTTGTGAGGCAAGCCACATTGCATGGTGTCTACAGCTGAACAGTGCGAAATGCCTGAGGATGGTTTGCTCAATGCTGGTGGTGTCCGGGGGGCGGGGGTTGCTGCAATTTCAAAGGGACTGGCATGGAATGCCGCATCACTGGGAAAGTTGCTGAAATAGCAGAGATGCTGCAACAATGAAAGATACCCTGTAAAGTAACAGAGTTTGGGATAATTGCAGTCAGGATCATTGTTGGAGACAATGGCTCTGGAGGAAGCATTGGTTGAAAAGGCAATGGTCCAGCTGGGAGTTTTTTTTAGATTTGATTAGATTACTTACAGTGTGGAAACAGGCCCTTCGGCCCAACAAGTCCGAGTACAGGAGTTGGGAGGTCATGTTGCAGCTGAAGATGACATGAGATAGGCGACTGTTGGAATATTGTGTGCAATTCTGGTCTCCTTCCTATTGGAAAGATGTTGCGAAACTTGAACGGGTTCAGAAAAGATTTACAAAGATGTTGCCAGGATTGGAGGATTTGAGCTATATGGAGAAGCTGAACAGGCTGGGGCTGTTTTCCCTGGAGTGACGGAGGTTGAGGGATGACCTTACAGAGGTTTACAAAATCATTCGGGGCATGGAAAGGATAAATAGACAAAGTTTTTTCCCTGGGGTGGGGGAGTCCAGAACTAGAGGGCAGAGGTTTAGGGTGAGAGGTCAAATAAATAAAAGAGACCAAAGGGGCAATTTTTTTCACGCACAGAGTGGTACATATATGGAATGAGCTGCCAGAGGAAGTGGTGGAGGCTGGTACAATTGCAACATTTAAAAGACATTTGGATGGGTATATGAATAGGAAGGGTTTGGAGAGATATGGGCCGGGTGCTGGTAGGTGGGACTAGATTGGGTTGGGATATCTGGTCGGTATGGATGGATTGGACCGAAGGCTCTGTATCCATGCTGTTCATCTCTATGACTCTCGTCTCAGATTTTCAGCATCTGCATGAATCACCTTCAGGCCCCGCCCAGTGACGTCACGTCTCCCTCTGCGCATGCGTCCACATTCCCGGCCAAGATGGCGGCTGTTCACCTCGCAACTGCAAAACACTTAGCCACAAGTTATTTTTCAAGGTGCTCGCTTCTCGCTGGAAGGATTTATTCTCAATCTGAATCCCTCTCTCCAGCTCCTGCAGCCTTATCGTCTGGAAAAGCGCGTCTCGCCATTTCCCACAGAGACAAACCCAGCACTGCGGCTGCACTGCCCTCGCCTGTAGTGAGAATGCTGGGTAGCTACTCCGCCATTGAGGAGATTCACACAGAAGATTGAATCTGTTCATTAATAATTTTATCTTTCCTCAATTCCAATCTTCTGCTATCCAAATAATCTTTGGAAGAACAAAATTGGCGGTTAGAAAAACATCTAAAAATTGGATGCATCTCTCAAATCATCTCTACAACATAATCTTGTCATTAAAATGCTAGATCTCTCAAATCATTTTGTAAATTTCCGTCCTGGACTGATGGTGGTCGATTTTGGACACTCCTTGAACAGGTGGATGTTTAATACTCAAGCCAAGAGATACATTTGTTTATTCTGAATGTCTCTCAACATGTTTCTTTTGTCATCTCATTTTGCAGAGTAGTGGAAGGAATGAAAACTGAAGTGTATCTCTGATGCCAGTTCTGTGCTCACTTCTCAGCTCCAAGCTCCAGCCAGAGAGTTTACATTGAAGTATAATTACATTGATTCAGAGGTGAATATTTTTGAGCTTTCATCTATAATTCAGTAGTTAACTTGCTTTGCTGTGGTTCATTGGTTAGGCCCTGGTGTGATCTCTTCACTGTGGATCTGAATCCCTGTCCTCCATGACAATCTCTTTGCCAATGTCCAACCTGCGCTACCTTTAATAATGAGTATTTTAACTCTCTGTGACAGTTTATTGTTATTTCTTCTAGTTATGGTCAAATGAGAGCTTCATCACTCCAGGTCCCTGAGGTATGTGCTGTTAATTTATTCCACTCGTATGTGTGGCCTCCCTCACAAACATCACTCAGACCCTGCTATGCTCCATTTTGCTTTCATTCTTCATGCTCCCTCTTACACACACTATTCCCTTCCCTGCTCGTACACACCCATGCTTACCCCACTATCACCTTCCACCTCCCGTCGCCTTCTCTCCCCGTCACACTTCTCCCCCCGTCACTCTTCTCCCCCCGTCACTCTTCTCCCCCCGTCACACTTCTACCCCCGTCACCCTTCTCCCC
>NC_057717.1:19560136-19561173 GCF_004010195.1 Chiloscyllium plagiosum
CTTGGTGTGGTGGAGAGAGGACTGGAAGGAGAGGGGGAAGTTGAGAGGGGAGGAGATTTGTTGGAAGGAAGTGTGTGAAGGAGGGGGAAGGAAAGGGAGTGGAGGGTGGGGGACATCTCTGCATCTGTCCCCAATCAGTCCCCACCTGTCCCCCGCCAGTCCCAGACCGGCCCCGTCTGGCCCCACCTGTCCCGATCAAATCCTGAGGGTTCTCCCTGAATATAACTGGAATAACCCGAACCCTGAGATAACAACCAGAACCAGGCGAATGGGGAGGATTCCACAGTGAGCATCTCCCTCGCCCCTGTACCAATGTCAAAACAGTCCCATGGTCACCCCCCCACCCCGCCCCGATCAGCGTTATAATCCAGGACCAGAGCTCGGAATGAATGGGACCGTTTGTTTTGGGATCAGGAACTTGCTTTCCCACCAAGACCACCTTCCCCTTTCCCCACCCCTCTCTGCCTTCCACAAGGACCGTTCCCTTCGACACTCCATGGGTTTGTTCCACTCTCACCCTCCAAACCCCCAGGTACTTTCCTCTGCCACCGGAAAAGATGCAAAACCTGCTGTTACACCCCCAGCCCCCTCACCTCCATCCAGGGCCCCCAAACCCTCCTTCCAGGGGAGACAGAGGTTCACCTGCCTCTCCTCCAACCGTGTTTCCAGTATCAGGTGCTCCCGATGTGGGCTTCTCTACATCAGGGAGACCCAACGGAAACTTAGGGAATGGTTCTCCGAGCATCACAGCCGGGCCCCAGGGACTGACCAGACCTCCCAGTCACCGCCCAGTTCAATTCCCCCCAACCACTCCCTTTCCAACATGACCATCCTCGACCTCCTGCATTGCCACAATGAACCACACCACATATTGGAGGAACAAATCTCATTCCCCGCCCGGGCAACCTACAGCCCGGAGGACTCAACACTGAGTTCTCCAATTTCAAATAACCTCCCTCGCCATCCCCCGACAACCTTCCACTGCTCCCTCTCACCAATTGGATTCATTCCTCCCATTTACCAACCAAGTGGGACCC
>NC_057717.1:19561246-19573909 GCF_004010195.1 Chiloscyllium plagiosum
TCCTTCCCTCCCCACTGCCTCCTTCTCCCCTTTCCTCCCTCTCCTTCTGTCGATCCCTCTCTCTGTTGTTCCACCTCCCTTTCCATTCTGTTTTATCACCCATCCGTCTTTTTTCTGGCCCCCCTCCCTCCTGTCGACCAGGCCTCAGGCCTCAGAACCCGTCCCCCTCTGGAGCTTGGCCAAGGTTTTCCTCGGCCTGAACATTTTGGATCTTAACGTTGCAGCTTTCCCAACAAAAGTTCATCCGGATAAAAGAGAGAACTGATTACTTGAAAGGGAGAGCGAAAGCATTTTGAAGGCAAGTTAAACAGCAAGATCCCAGATTTAAAAGCACCTCTGCCCATTGCCAATGTATTGATGTATCTAACACAGTCAGCAGTTAGGAAGGATCATGCTGTGGGAGCAGATCTTACCAGAGATTGGAGGAGGATAGTGAGGGAAAGGCATCAGTTTATTACACTCTGCAGTGACCTGGGGTCAATTGCCTTTTACTGAAAACAGTTCCCAACTTGTACGTACCTGTAGCTCCCTCCAGTCTGAAACCCTCATTCCCCATCTATCCTGTCTCCTGTCTCTGAGCCAATGGTGCCTTCACTCCCAGGATAGGCACAACATGGGGCTAGATACGGAGTAAATCTCCCTCCATACTGTCTGCATCAAATACTACCAGGACATGTGCAGCATGGGGTTAGATACAAGTATAGATCCCTCTGCACTGTACCTATCAAACACGCACAGGATAGGGACAGCACGGGGTGAGGTACAAAGTTAGGCAGCATTGTAGACAGTGCAGATGGTACCTTAACGTTACAAAGGGATATTGATAGACTGGGTGAATGGGCAAAGCTGTGTTAGATGGAGTTCAGTGTCAGCAAGTATGTGGGTATCAGGTTGGAGTACAGAGAGGGAGCACAAAGGAGGTTTACAAGAATCATCCTGAACCTCAGGGGTTACGTTCTGAGGGACACTAGACAAATGAGGCCGTGTTCCTCCAGAATTGAGAAAGTAAAAGGGTGATCAGATCAAAGCCTTCAAGGTATAAACAGGATGAGAAAAGTGAGATGAAGATCAACGATTCCCACTGTGACACTGACACTGGGGTTAGATACAGAGTGTAGATCCCTCTACACTGTTCCTATCAAACACACACAGGATAGGGACAGCACGGGGTGAGTTACAATGTTAGGCAGCATTGTAGACAGTGCAGATCGTACCTTAACATTACAAAGGGATATTGATAGACTGGGTGAATGGGCACAGCTGTGTTAGATGGAGTTTAGTGCAAGCAGGTTGGAGTACAGAGAGGGAGCACAAAGGAGGTTTACAAGAATGAGCCTGGAGCTCAGAGGTTACATTCAGAGGGGACACTCGACAAATGAGGCCGTTTTCCACCAGAATTGAGAAAGTTAAGGGGTGATCTGATCAAAGCCTTCAAGGTATAAACAGGATCGATGAAGATCAACGATTCCCATTTGTTATAGATTCTAGACCGAGAGGGAGCAGGGTCGGAGAATGAGGGCCCAGAGCGTTCAGGAGAAATGGTAGGAAGCACTTTGACACACGAAGGGTGGGAGAGGTTTGGCACTCTCTTCCACAAACAGCAGTCGATGCTGGATCAGTTGTTCAGGTTAAATCGGAGAGAGATACATTTTTGTTCAGTGAAGATATTGAGGGATATGAGCCAAAGGAAGGAATGTGGAGTTAGGCCACAGATCAGTCATGATCCCATTGAATGATGGAACAGGCTTGAGGGGCTGAATGGCCTCCTCCTGTTCCTATGTTCCTATGCACTGACACTGTCAACCCCTCCCAAGGCAGGGACAGGATGGGGTTAGATATACAGTAAAGCTCCCTTTACTGTATCCCGATCAACCCCTCCCAGGGCAGGGTCAGAACAGGGTTAGATACAGAGTAAATCTCCCTCTACACTGTCCCCATCAACCCATCCCAGGATTGTTTAACGGAGCTTTAATATTTGAAAATGCTTCTATTATTCTTTCATTCATTGTCCCTCAGTAACCCTGTGCGTGCGTGCGTGTGCATATGTGAGAGCCTGAGAGAGGAAAACGGAGATAGAGACCAGGACCCTGCATTACTGGGTCAGGTACTGTTGTGGAGAAACTATAGAGAACCACCAGGAGACGCAGAGAGTTCTTCAAGAAATAGGTATTTTATTTGCAAACAAAAAACTGTGACACTGAGAAAGCAGATTCTCGAATGCCCCCGAAACTCGGGGTCCGTGGATTTCTATATCATTTTTTATCATGTTTTTGTGAGCTTATCAGCATGTCCAACTATCTTAATCAAAGTACCTCACTCTAGCTACACAATAAACCAGTGATGTTAGTTCCCATTATCTCTTTAATTGTACATTCTAATGTCATGATTAGATATATATTGCTCACTGTGCTGCAGTGATCTTCCATTGCAGAATAACCTGTCATGATAGATATTTAGCTATTCCATCTATTACAATAGTCTCCTGTCACACGCTGACTCTACTAACTATTAATTAGATATTTTAATGTAATGTCCCAAATATTTACGGTCCCAATCCTGTCATAATAACACTTAACAGAGAAACTTGCTTTATTATTTGTGTTATCTCATCTGGCCGTAGTGACCTTTCAGGCATAACCACTCTGTTAACTGGTGTAAGAATGTTCCACCATGGTTATCCCATCCTGTGTTCCACAGACCACAGATTCCCAGTGGTCTTCATGCTTTAACCCTTCCTATGCTTTATGGTCTTTAATTTCCATCGACCTCACTCCAACAACAATACCATTCGTTAATTAAACAGGATGGAAGACAGCACCAATTCTCAGGAAATGTTTTACTGTTTCTGTTTTTGTTAAAACGCTTGGGCGGTGTGCTGGCTCAGTCAGGAGACTGTCTGTGTGGAGTTTGCACATTCACCCTGTGTCTGCGTGGGTTTCTTCCCACAGCCCAAAGATGTGCAGTTGAGGTGAATTGGCCGTTCTAACTTGCACAGAGTGTTCAGGGATGTGTAAGTTAGGTGCATGAAACAGCGGTAAAATGTAGAGTAATGGGGTAGGAGAATGAGTCTGGGTGGCTTGCTCTTTGGAGGTTCAGTGTGGACTTGTTGGGCCGAAGGGCCTGTTGCCACACTGGATTGATTCTATGATTTTTTAAAGGAAATAATAGATTATCCGGTCACTACCACAGATTGTATTGGAATTTCTTGAGTTTAAAGTTGCTATCTAATGGCAGGTCTGTCTCTGTTGTTGTGAAAGACAGCACCTGAACGGATTTGCTCGGTGTGCAAACCAGTGTGTTGATGTTGCCCACTTACCTCTGAGTTGGATACCAGAATGTTGCACATTCTCCGCGTTTCTGCATGGGTTTCGTCCTGGTGCTCCGGTTTCCTCCCACAGTCCAAAGATGTGTAGTTCAGGTGGATTGGTCAACTAAATTGCCTATCGTGTTCGGTGCATTAGTCAGAGGGAAATTGGCCTGGGTGGGTTACTCTGTCTCGGTGACATCATCAGTGCTTGGGAGCCTCCTGTGAAGCGCTTCTGTGATCTTTCCTCCGGCATTTGTAGTGGTTTGAATCTGCCACTTCCGGTTGTCAGTTCCGGGACCGGCAGATTCAAACCATTACAAATGCCGGGGGAAAGATCACAGAAGCGCTTCACAGGAGGCTCCCACGCACTGAGGATGTCACCTAGACAGGGTATGAAACGTCTGCAACACAAATTCCCAGCTCGGTGAACAGAACCACAACGAGCACCCGAGCTGCAAATCTTCTCACAAACTTTGGGTTACTTTCCAGAGGGTCGGAGTGGACTGGTTAGGTCAAATGTCCTGTTTCCACACTGTAGGGAATCTAATCTATTTATGACATAACATAATACATAGTAATCCGAGATTGACCAAGTTCTGAATTTATTGTTACAATGTTTAGAGACTGTCACCTATAAGCCCATCTCTCGTCAACTGGTCTGTTGAATTTCACTCATGTTTTGCTAGATATGCCAAGTGGGAGGTTTCTCAGTGACATCTTAATTAGGTTACTCCGAAGTCCAAGCCTTCAAACAATAAAGTGTTCCTTTGAGATTGAATTTAAAGGTGTTTCTCTGCAAATGGCCAGACTCAAAATGATCACAGCAGATTCAGCCTTCACTTCACAGCAAAGTATCACCTTCCTTTAAATGGCAACATACATCATCTTAAAAGCTAAGGAAATAATTGTGACTTTCAATAAATACTTCCAGTAACTAACATAATCCAAGAAATAATGCACACCTTCTCATATTTTTTACTCGAATTGTTAAGATAAGACTATTATAAAGTTGTTTAAAACAGGGAACTGCAATTACATTAACATTGCACTGACTAATGTTATGGACAAGGCTAGACCACTCACAACATTCTTAAGCAGGCATCCCAGAACATAACTTTGCAGTTTGTTTCGATAAGTGTACAGTGAAAATTACCTGGAGTAAGATAGCTAGGTTGACTACTAGATTTTAAACAGGCAAAATCATTATTCACAAAATTACACAAACAATAAAGAACCCCTACAGAACACAACCTATCTAGCTAGACTTAATTATGCTGTTCCGAGTACAACAGTTCCAATGTTAAAAACCAGTATCAATGCTTCAAGTTGAAGTTGGAGGGCAGAAAAGAGAGTTTCTACACAGCCCCCTGTTGAACTTTGCATACATGCTCGGCTTAGCTCAGGTAAAGGGCTGACCACTGCCCTTTCATTATGTAGGTGACTTGTCAAGCATGATCACTTTGGCCTGAAGGCTCATCTGTTTACATGTAAACAAAAGGCCTCTTAAAATCCTTTTTATCTCTGTACCACACCAGACTGATTGGAGCCTGAACTCCCCTCCACCCCTCCAAACAAAAAAATCAAGGACAGAGTCTCCTTGAGCCAAGGAACAGCTTTTAGATAAAAATGGACTAGCTTTGTGACACTAAAGTCCAAATTTTTGTTTCAAATGCAATCCCACTGTCTCTGATTCCAGATAGTAGCTTTAATTTGGACCCTTGCCAAGTCTAACCTCAATCTTCCAATGTGAAGTCAGCAAACAATCATGCTGCAAGGTCTTGCTTCTTTCTGCAGAAGGACTGCAGTAGTTATTGGGGAGCCAGGTAGAGGAAGCCTAATCCAGACTGCTTAATTCACCAGACGTTGTGCAGTTTATATACCGGTGTAATTAATTTCTGCTCACAACGTTTAGAATTCAGTCCTCAGTTATAATCAATGTGATATTTGTTCTATTTATTCAGTCTCATTCAACTATGAACGGTTCATCACAGCTTCTCCCAAGAATTGAGATACAATGTCAGGACAATACGCTTTTCCCAAAGTTATTAAGGTTAGAGGGAATGCAGTGAATTGTCACTTTGCTTCAGCACCTGTCAAAACAAGTTGTCACCTACTCCTTTTCCAAATGCACACACTTTTGTTCCACACGCAAATCTCTTTACTTCACCAAAATCATTTTTCTTGTTTCATATTATCTATTTTTAAAAAACATTACACATTCTGGACAAGATGGATTTTGGCCTTCATTGATGCAGCAACATTCTATAATTTAAAATCAGCTTTCAGGGGAATATCCATAATGGTTTGAACTCACACCAAGTATAGCACAATAGTGTCTGCTGTTCAAATCTTTTTTTTAAATCCTGCGCTAACATGCCTCAGCAATGTGTAGCTTTTCCACTGCATTGTGTCTTGTGGACTCAAGTGAGACCGTCAATCAAGAAGTACACAGTGGGATTTAGGTAAAGTAGTGTTACTTCTGCAATCATAATTACAAATGCAAGGTAAATGAACTCACACCAATGTATAATTAATTCAACCAAGAGTTGAGTCAACAAGAATGAAAACTATGTGAAGGAAATATATAATTGTTTTTGTGTTAGCTAGAATGTGCATACAAGAATGAAACGTGCCTGCAAACAATGGTAGATGTTACAGACAAATAGATAAGGTGCTGTGAGGGTGTAGATTAAGCCAGATATGCCTGTACAAACAGTAGTTATACGCATCTGCAAAAACAAAAACAAACCCCAATTAAAAGGTCATAAAGCTCAATATGGATGAGGAATGGGAGGAAATGTGACAAGTAAGGGGAAACAGATGGCAGTGAAGGAGGATATACCTAACAATGGACCACAGAAGGATGTGAAATGGCAGAGTAAAACTTGTACTTTGCTATGCACAAGGCCGGATAAGGCAAGAGATAAACAATAGTAATGAGCACTGGGTTGGGAGTAGTGAATCCTACATAAGATATGTACTTGCTAAACTCTGGGTGCCTTACTTCAGCCACGCTTACAAGCGTATAATAAACATACTGATTGCTTCAGATCTCGTCTCGGACTGAAATTATTGAAGTGAGTGAGCTTTGTTTCTCACACACTGATACTGGTTTTTAATATTGGAACTGTTGTACTCGGAACAGCATGATAAAGTCGAGCTGGATAGGTTGTGTTCTGTAGGGGTTCTTTGTTCTTTGTGTAATTTTGTGAATAAGGTTTTTGTCTGTTTAAAATCTAGTCATCAACCTAGCTATCTTACTCCAAGTAATTTTCACTGTACACATATCGAAGTAAATTGCAAAGTTATGCTCTGGGCTGCGTGCTTAAGAATGTTGTAAGTGGTCTAGCCTAGTCCACAACATTAGTCAGTGCAATGTTAATGTAATTGCAGTTCCCTAAGTTTTAAACAACTTTATAATAGTCTTAGCTTGACAGTTGCAGTAAAAATTATGAGAAGGTATGCATTATTTATTGGATTATGTTAGTTACTGGAAGTATTTATTGAAAGTAACAATTATTTCCTTAGCTTTTAAGATGACGTATATTCCCATTTAAAGGCAGATGATACTTTGCTGTGAAGTGAAGGCTGAATCTGCTGTGATCATTTTGAGTATGGCCATATGCAGAGGAACACCTTTAAATTCAATCTCAAAGGAAGACTTTATTGTTTGAGGGCTTGGACTTCGGAGTAACCTAATTATGATGTCAGTGAGCAACTTCCCACTTGGGATATCTAGCAAAACATGAGTGAAATTCAACAGACCAGTTGACGAGAGATGGGCACATAGGTGATAGTCTCTAAACATTGTAACAATAAATTCAGAACTTGGTCAGTCTCAGATTACTATGTATTATGTTATGTCATAAATAGATTAGATTCCCGACAGTGTGGAAACAGGACATTTGACCTAACCAGTCCACTCCGACCCGCTGGAAAGTAACCCACCCAGATCAATTTCCCTCTGACTAATGCACCTAACACAATAGGCAATTGAGCATGACCAATCCACCTGACCTACACATCTTTGGACTGTGGGAGGAAACCGGAGCACCAGGACGAAACCCATGCAGAAACGCGGAGAATGTGCAACATTCTGGTGTCCAACTCAGAGCTAAGTGGGCAACATTAACACACTGGTTTGCACACCGAGCAAAACCTTTCAGGTGCTGACTTTCACAACAACAGAGACAGACCTGCCATTAGATAGCAACTTTAAACTCAAGAAACTCCAATACAATCTGTGGTAGTAACCGGATAATCTATTATTTCCTTTAAAAAAATCATAGAATCAATCCAGTGTGGCAACAGGTCCTTCGGCCCAACAAGTCCACACTGAACCTCCAAAGAGCAAGCCACCCAAACCCATTCTCCTACCCCATTACTCCACATTTTACCGCTGTTTAATGCACCTAACTTACACATCCCTGAACACTCTGTGCAAGTTAGAACGGCCAATTCACCTCAACTGCACATCTTTGAGATGTGGGAGGAAACCCACGCAGACACGGGGTGAATGTGCAAACTCCACACAGACAGTCTCCTGACTGAGCCAGCACACCGCCCAAGCGTTTTAACAAAAACAGAAACAGTAAAACACTTCATGAGAATTGGTGCTGTCTTCCATCCTGTTTAACTAACGAATGGTATTGTTGTTGGAGTGAGATCGATGGAAAATAAAGACCATTAAAACATGGGAAGGGTTAAAGCATGAAGACCACTGGGAATCTGTGGTCTGTGGAACACAGGATGGGATAACCATGGTGAAACATTCTTACACCAATTAGCAGAGTAAGGGTATGGCTGAAAGGTCACTACGGCCAGATGAGATAACACAAGTAATAAAGCAAGTTTCTCTGTTAAGTGTTATTATGACAGGATTGGGACCGTAAATATTTGGGACATCACATTAAAATATCTAATTAATAGTTAGGAGAGTCAGCTTGAGACAGGAGACTATTGTAATAGGTGGAATAGCTAAATATCTATCATGACAGGTTATTCTGCAATGGAAGATCACTGCAGCACAGTGAGCAATATATATCTAATCATGACATTAGAATGTACAATTAAAGAGATAATGGGAACTAACATCACTGGTTTATTGTGTAGCTAGAGTGAGGTACTTTGATTAAGATAGTTGGACATGCTGATAAGCTCACAGAAACATGATAAAAAATGATATAAAAATCCATGGACCCCGAGTTCCGGGGGCAATCGAGAATCTGCTTTCTCAATGTCACAGTTTTTTGTTTGCAAATAAAATACCAATTTCTTGAAGAAATCTCTGCGTCTCCTGGTGGTTCTCTATAGTTTCTCCACAGCAGTACCTGACCCAGTAATGCAGGGCCCTGGTCTCTATCTCCGTTTCTCTCTCTCAGTCTCTCACATATGCACACGCACGCACGCACAGGGTTACTGAGGGACAATGAATGAAAGAATAATAGATGCATTTTCAAATATTAAAGCTCCGTTAAACAACCCTGGGATGGGTTGATGGGGACAGTGTAGAGGGAGATTTACTCTGCATCTAACCCTGTTCTGACCCTGCCCTGGGAGGGGTTGATCGGGATACAGTAAAGGGAGCTTTACTGTATATCTAACCCCATCCTGTCCCTGACTTGGGAGGGGTTGACAGTGTCAGTGCAGGCAGATCGTTATTTTGGAACATAGGAACAGGAGGAGGCCATTCACCCCCTCAAGCCTGTTCCATCATTCAATGGGATCATGACTGATCTGTGGCCTAACTCCACATTCCTTCCTTTGGCTCATATCCCTCAATATCTTCAATGAACAAAAATGTATCTCTCTCCGATTTAACCTGAACAACTGATCCAGCATCGACTGCTGTTTGTGGAAGAGAGTGCCAAACCTCTCCCACCCTTAGTGTGTCAAAGTGCTTCCTACCATTTCTCCTGAACGCTCTGGGCCCTCCTTCTCAGACTCTGCTCCCTCTCAGTCTAGAATCTCTAACCAATGGGAATCGTTGATCTTGATCGATTCTGTTTATACCTTGAAGGCTTTGATCAGATCACCCCTTAACTTTCTCAATTCTGGAGGAAAACGGCCTCATTTTTCTAGTGTCCCTCAGAACGTAACCCCTGAGGTTCAGGATCATTCTTGTCAACCTCCTTTGTGCTCCCTCTCTGTACTCCAACCTGATACCCACATACTTGCTGACACTGAACTCCATCTCAACACAGCTTTGCCCATTCACCCAGTCTATCAATATCCCTTTGTAATGTTAAGGTACCATCTGCACTGTCTACAATGCTGCCTAACATTGTAAGTCACCCCGTGCTGTCCCTATCCTGTGTGTGTTTGATAGGAACAGTGTAGAGGGATCTACACTCTGTATCTAACCCCAGGCTGTACACTTCCAGGGAGTATTCGATGCAGAGAATGTGGAGGGAGATTTACTCTGTATCTAGCCCCATGTTGTCTCTACCCTGGGAATGAATATGCCATTGGCTCAGAGATAGGAGACAGGATAGAGGGGAATGTGGGTTTCAGACTGGAGGGAGCGTTCAAGTTGGGAGCTGTTTTCAGTAAAAGGCAATTGATCCCAGGTCACCACAGAGTGTAATAAACCAATGCCTTTCCCTCACTATCCTCCTCCAATCCCTGGTAAGGTCTGCTCCCACACCATCTTCCATCCCAACTGAGGACTGTGTTAGATACATTAATACATTGGCGATGGGCAGGGGTGCTTTTAAACCTGGGATCTTGCTGTGTAACTTGCCCTTCAAAATGCTTACGCTCCCCCTTTCAAGTAATCTATTCTCTCTTTTATCCCGAGGAATCTTTGTTGGGAAACCTGCAACGTGAAGATCCAAAATGTTCAGGCCGAGGACAGCCTTGGACAAGAACAACCTCCAGAGGGGGAGCACGGGCCTGAGACCTGAGGCCTGGTCGACAGGCTGCACCCCGTGGGGGCCCACGTGAGTTGTGTGTTTATTTACCCCGAGGTTTAATCTCCTCTGGGGGACCCTGGGTTTTAGGGGCCTCTGGGTAACTGGCTCCTGTCAGATTGGGGCCCTGTTGTTTTTAAAACAGATTTGAAGCCTGGGGTTAAAGTAACCGGGGCCCTGGGATTTGACACAAACACATCAATTCCCAGTGAGTGTCTGACAGACAGGACTTCCCAAGGAGGGAATTAAAACCTTAAATGAGAAACTCCCTCCAAACGCTTGTTCTAATATCAGAATAATGATACTTCTAGGAGGGGATCTCTCAGTCTCTCTCTCTCTCTCTGCACTCCCCTCTCACACCCTCCCCAACTTTCTTTTATTGATTTTTCAAACAAATAAAACCGTCCCACACACAGCAATGTGACTCGGGGGTATTTGAAGTGGGGAGATGGAAATATTTCGCAGCACGAGGTGATTGTTTTTGAGACAAAGGGGTAAAAAAAACACAAGATCCACAGAGAGAGAGAGAGAGAGAGAGAGGGAAGGAGGGAGCGATAGAGGGATAAGATGTGTCTTTGTAGCTGGGCTGGGAAAGGGAGACAGGATCTGGGGGAGGGGGGAGAGAATGGGGCTCTCCAATATCCCATCACAGCCCAGCTCCAATCACTTCCTTCTAGAAAGTAACATCCGCAAAATTAAATCCTGGGATGGAGGAGGTGATTCTTTAAACAAGATTCCCAAAGAAATCCACAGCCTCCTGTCGGATGTAAAGTGGAATTTGAGCACATTCTGTAGCACGAAAGGAACTACCCTGTGGGATCGCTCTGTGCATCAATGGCCCATCCTGTGACTTGTCGTTGTTTTAATGGAGAGGGGTGTGGAGGACAGGATGTGGGATTCCAGGCAGGGAGAGACAGACAGAGAGAGAATCATGATCAGCAACTGGATTTGGAAAGTGCTGGTATTATTGGGATCTTGCTGTGTTAAAATTACAGGGGGCGGGGCATTTTGCTTGTGGAGCGGTTGTTGCTGGGGAATGGCACTAGATCTTCCAGTGGGCAAAGAAGAGGAAATACCCCAGGTACGCCACACCTGGCTGCCTGTGGGATCTTGCTGTGCGCCCTCAGCCTGCCTTTTGCCCCTTACACAACACAGGAGCCTGTCAATAGGGCCCAGGCTCCGTTTTCTGATGGTCTGATAGTGGATGAGGTGTATCATCCCTCCTTTCCCCAGCCCAGACCCCTCCACCTCTCCTCACCCTCCCCCCACAATGAGATAGTGACGGGGCTAATGTCTACAGGACAGGGCGGGGAGATGGGAACACACTTTAAATGGGAGGGAGGGAGGGGAGGGCATTTCAATCTGAACATAGGGGGAATGGAGAGAAAGAGAGACACAGAGACACCAATCCTTTCTCTACAGCAGGAGGAAGCTGAGCAGAGAGATGGAGCGGGGATAGGGACAGGGAGAGAGGGGAGAGAGAGGTGAGGAGGAGAGAGAATGAGATAGGGACACAGATGGAAGGAGTGAAGGAGAGAGAGAGTGTGTGAGGGAAGGAGGGAGAGAGGAAGTGAAGCAGCTGGAGGGGGCAGGTTAAACATTGAGGGAGGGACACGATCCAGGCTCTGAGACTGACTCCCTTCCATCGAGTCACTGCATTGAGTCTCCCCCAGGGTCAGTCGGAAAGCATTTACCCCCTGGGTCCCAGTGAAATCTGTTCCCATTCTCTGGGTTTAAAACCAGAGGGAAGTGCTGATAAAATGGGGAGCTTTGGGAAGTCACTCAGTGATGGGATTTTGTTTGTTTTTCTTGTTTTTTGATTCAAAAGATCTTGGCTCTAATTTAATCAACTCCCATCTCTCTCTCTCCCTCTCTCTCTCTCTCCCTCCCTCACATCACCAACCCCGGGATTTTCTCTCTCTCTGTCTGTCTCCGTTTCTCTGTCCCTAATCTTGTTTGTGTTCTCTCCCCACCTTGGTATCTCTGTCTGTATTTCTCACTCTCTCTCTCTCTCTATCTCTCTATCTGTCTCTAGGCCCCCACCCTCCCTCCCTATCCTCCTGTCCCTGGGGGAGATTTGTACTCAGTATCATGTGGCGTTGCATGTATCATTAACACAGTGGGATCTTGCTGTTCCCTGGGTCTCCTGTTGTTGTCCAAACTGTGGGGTGGGGGGAAATAAAGCCCCATTCTCAGTGAAGGGCGGGGTGGGGCAGGGGAAGTCTGGGGGCTGGGATCTTGCTGTGCATGAAGACACACACAGTCGAATGGCCGGTCAGTCTCTGCACATACTCCCTGTGCCCCCCACCCCAGGGACACAGCGAGGAGTGGGGGTGGTGAGCGAGGGTGGGGGCATTGTACACATTGGAGACACAGAGGGGGCTTTTATACAGAGATGGGGGAGTATGGATAGAGGGGATAGAGTATGGATAGAGTATGGATCGT
>NC_057717.1:19575081-19615700 GCF_004010195.1 Chiloscyllium plagiosum
CCCCCTCTTAATTTAAAGCTATGCCCCCTTGTAATACCCGACTCAATACGCGGGGAAAGGTTCATACTGTCGACCCTATCTAAACCCCTAATCCTCTTGTACACCTCTATCAAGTCACCCCTAAACCTTCTTTTCTCTAGTGAAAACAGCCCCAAGTGCCTCAGTCTTTCCTCATACGATTTTCCTTCCATACCAGGCAACATCCTGGTAAACCTCCTCTGCACCCGTTCCAGTGCCTCCACATCCTTCCTATAGTATGGCGACCAAAACTGCACACAATATTCCAGATGCGGCCGCACCAGAGTTTTATACAACTGCATCATGACCTCAGGACTCCGGAACTCAATTCCTCTACCAATAAAAGCCACTACGCCATATGCCTTCTTCACCGCACTATTTACCTAGGTGGCAACTTTCAGAGATCTGTGTACATGGACACCAAGATCCCTCTGCTCATCCACACTACCAAGTATCCGACCATTAGCCCAGTACCCCATCTTTTTATTGCTCTTACCAAAGTGAATCACCTCACACTTACCTACATTGAACTCCATTTACCACCTTTCTGCCCAGCTCTGCAGACCAGTCATCCCACACAGAGACTCATTTACCCCCAGTCTGGTGGGTGAGGGCGGTCAGCGAGGGGGGTATATAGGACACAGCAAGGAATTTATTTGCGTGGGGGTAATGGAGGGAGAGGTTCGGGGAGCAATGACAGAGGGCAAAGGGGAAAGAGACAAAATGGGGAAGGGCAAGGTTAGGGGGAGGGCAACTGTCTGGGGGGAGGGTAAAGAGACAGAGGGAGACATACACACAGAGACAGAGAGAGGGAGAGAGAGACACACCCACAGTCTCAGAGAAAGAGAGAGAGAAACAGTCTCAGAGAGAGAGGAAGAGAGATGCCCACAGTCACAGAGAGAGGGGGAGAGACACTCAGTCTCAGAGAGAGAGGGAGAGATACACCCACAGTCTCACAGAGAGAGAGGGAGAGATACACCCACAGTCTCAGTCTCCAATGAAGCGTTGGTGGGATTTCCCACCTCTCTATTTATAGCTGCTCGTTTCGTAGAGGCATGGCATTCTAACCAGAACTCTATCAATAAAAACATCGATTTAAATCCTATCTACCTTCGCTTGAAAAAAAGAACCGGCAATGGCATCACCCGCCTTAAGAAACCAAGACCTATAAATAGAGAGAGGGGACATCTCAGCAGTGCTTCAGCGGGGACTCTCACTGATGATGTTACCCAGTATGGTGACAAAACATCTGAAAACATACCTTCCGGCTCAGTGAGCTAACTTACATACTTAGGATAATGGCTGACTCAGCCAGGTTTAAATACCCCAGGGTCTGTCACTCAAACCCATCTCCTCCAGTTCATCCAGTCAGCGCCCAGCTCCCTCCACCTGGAACACACCTCCCCCAGGTATGGGACACACCAACAACCATCTTTGTGGGATTATAGGGGGGTGTGGGAGAAAGCAGCAGCTCAATGGTTTAGCCCAGGTCTGTCCCTGTCCTTCCCCCACCCCCACTGGACCCAGCCTTGGAATACACACAGACACAAAACTGCAGTTTCACACCCAGAGCAGGCACAGCACCATGCTACAATCCAAATGGACACAAGAATTTTACACAAATCAATGAAACTAAAATGAACGAGTTAAGGGAGCAAGCTTGCTGAGCTTTGGTTTGACCCAAATCAGTTTAAACCTGTTAGACGACTGAACACAGTGTCTGTCCAATGGAACACCAGCAGGGTGATACAAAGGTACGGGGGTGTGGGGGTACAGGCCTGACTTGGGCAGACAGGTGAGAAGGAACATGGAACAGAGCTCAGGCCAGTGAGAGGACAGCTGACCATCTGATACTGACCTATAGCAGCTTGGTACTCAAATCCTGAGGGTTCACCCTGAATATAACTGGAATAACCCGAACACTGAGATAACAACCAGAACCAGGCGAATGGGGAGGATTCTGCAGTGAGCATCTCCCAAGCCCCTGTCCCAATGTCAAAACATGGTCACCCTCCGCCACGGTCAGCGTTACAATCCAGGACCAGAACTCGGAATTAATGGGACCATTTGTTTAGGGATCAGGGATTGCTTTCTCTTTATTGCAGACAGATTGAGTGATTGCAGAGTTACTCAAAAACTAAACAGAATTTTTACAGTTTATGCAAATAGGTTGAATTTTTATAAAGACTTAGAATAATAAAACAATCCAAACTCTTATCCGTTTCTATTTCTTTTTGTTAGTGTTTGGATTGATTTGCACAGGGACCAGGGACTGCAGTTTAGAGAGAATGGAATGAACAGGGACAGGAACAAATTATCCCAGAGAAAAAGAAATCTGCTGATTGTGCAGAGGCACGGCGAGGCCAGCAGAGAGTGGCATTGTATCACTTTAAACACAAGAGGGACAGACACAGACAGAGTCAGAGAGAGAGAGGCTGAGATGAGGTGCCACTGCTCTGCCCAGCAGAGAGATCTCCACCGTCCGAGCTTGACACTGAGCTATTCTACTGACCTGAGAAACTGTGTCTGCTTTAGTTGGGGATAGGACTATTGTTCGTTGTGTTCTTGATCATATCCCCCATGCATGGGATTGACGGAGATGATGGGAAGGTGGGTACAGTGGGACTCGTGTTGAGAGTTGTCCTTCCCCTGGTCAGGATGGGCTTGGTACATTAATTAATTATATGAAGAGAGACTGTATCTGTCAGAATTGGGGATGGTTCACTGATAGCAGAGGACACACCGTTTGTCAGTGTGGATTGTATCAGTCTCAATGTAGAGAAATATGAATCTGGCAGATATGGAAAAGAGTAAGATCATAGAATTCTGTCCATTCTCTATTTATCTCTGAACCCTCAGTCTATTACAAACCTTACGGCCTCATAGATTTGCCTCACTGTCAGGATATTGAGAAACAGAACAAATGTAAATGGTAAAAATGGTGTTAAAATGTTTCAGACTATTTAAAACTTTCCCACGGATGGTCTTCAGAATAACTGGAGCTGGTATAACAGTCCCTTGCCATCCCTGTCCTTCCTCCGTACTGGAGTATGCCCATTCTGAAGTCTGATCAACAGGTCTTTAAACAACTCCCACATGGGAAATGTGGACTTGCTCAATAACAGCTCTTCCCAATTAACTCTCCCTAGCTCCTGCTTAATACTGTCTTAATTTACCCTCCCCGAATTCAGTACCTTCCCACAAGGTCCTGACTTATCCTTATTCATAGCAATCTTAAAACTGAAGGAGTTGTGATCACTGTTTCGAAAATGCTGTCCCAGCGAAAGGTCAGTCAGCTGGCCAGGCCCATTAACCAATACAAGGTCCAGTCAGACCTTGCCACAGTGAATCAGATGGCAGATTGGAGGAACAACATCTTATCTTCCACCTGGAACTCAACATTGAGTTCTCCAATTTCAAATAACCTCCCTCCCCCTCCCTTCCACCCCTCCCTGCCACCAATTGGATTCATTCCTCCCATTGACCAATCAAGCCGTACCCTGTACTTGTGTTCACCTCAGCACTCCGTTCCTCTCCCCACCCAAAGCCCTCCCCCACGCCCACCCTTTATCAGCAGCTCCCCTTACCCCCACTCCCGAAGCATTGACCTCACCACCTCCTGATGCTGCCTGGCTTGCTGTGTTCTTCCAGCCTCCTGCTTGTCTCCGATGGTTACTAAGGTGACAGATGGCTCCAAATGTGGTGGTGGAGTAGTGACCAGTGAAGGAGGTTTACCTCAGTGTTAAACAGGACCTTGATCAGACGGGCCAATCATGAGCTGATACAAGGTTGGGTTTTAGGAGCTGTTTTACAGATGGTGATGGTCCATCGATCTTTCAATTGATCCCAGGCTCCATTATGAAGGCCCAAGCAAACAGAGTTCATCCAGAGTCAGTTCCCACTGAGCCCGATGGAGTCAGTGAGAGCCACAAAACCTTCCCATGGCAGCACTGAGGGGGGTCGGCTCATCAGCCACATCCAACCCCATTCCCCAGTGTCGGATCCGGTCTGTCCCTCTGACTGGGCCGTGGATTCCCCACCAACACGGCGGCTGATTGGTGGAAAGAACCAAATAAAGAGAGGGAGTGATATCAGCATCAGGCCAGGGGGAAGGGAATGGAACCAGAGAAAGGAAATCATTGCTGAAAATACATCTGTAATCAAAAGACATGGATTATTTACAGTATATTACTCTATAATAGGAACATTCCCTTTTTTATTTAGTTGTGCCCAGATGAGTGGATGAGTGAATTCCGTGAGGACAGGAGACTGCCATTGCTGTTCCCACTCTGACCTGCAGTGACCGATGATACTTGCCTCCAGGTTATTGACCTTGTATCTGGTTCACTCACTGACAACTGGTTGCTGGGGATGATGTTTTTCTGTGCATGTCTGATTCCTGTTTCAGTTATACTTTTGTTATCCAGCTTTCTATTAACGGTTGCTGATTGCTGACAACACTTCCCACTGTTTTGCTCCTCCAGTCTCTTTGGTTTCACTCCTCAGATGGAACCATTCCTGTCCGTTAGGAAAGGAGTGTTACCATGTTCCTGCTCCTCCTTCTCCTGTCAGTCCATTCTTCACCTGGACCCCTCATTCCTTTATCTGCTGCCTTTAATGTTCACTCTCTGTTACTTGGATTTATTCATCAATTGAGTTATTTTTATAACTGGATATTTCAGGGCATGCTTTAACTGGTCTCAGAAACTGTTCTGTGTCACCACGTAAACAAGTGCATTGGTGCAGCAGCTCAGGTCCCGCAGCATATATGAGGCTTGTACAAAAATATCAAAACCAGCAGAATCCAAGGATTGACTGACATGAAAGAAATGTAAAATATACAGCAACCAGAGAAGGATGAAACTTGCAGATATGGCAAAGAGTAAGATCACAGATTTCCTTCTGCTCTCTGTCTCTGGGTCACTCTATTTTTCTCTGACCCGTGAGTCCCTACGCACCGTAATGGCCTCAGAGATGTGTCTGACACTCAGAACATTAAGAAAGAGAATAAAAATGAATGGGAGCATTGGTGTTAAAAATTGCTCAAAATATTTAAAACTTGCCCACCGGCGGTTAATATAATAACTGGACCTTGTAGAACAGTACCATGGAATGTTTTCGATCATCTTTCCAGGTTTAAATCGAAAGTAGTTTGGAATATTTTTAAATGAAAAGAAAATACAGATTGTTGCTAGAACCCTAATTGAAGTATTCTCTGTCCAATACTTAGTTTTCATCTGACTGAAACAAATGGTGACAAATCGATTAAAAGAGAAAGTAATGGTGAACCAGACAGAACAATCAATGGCCCAGCAGCTCAGTACATAGATGACACGACACACAGGAGTGAAGTCCCGGAAACACTGTGGATAATAATAAGATGCAAACTGATGAAGTACGATTTCAAAAACAATGAATAGCAGATCAAATGTTGTCATGGCCACCAGATAATGAGTGGTGCATGCAGAAAGACCACACTTGCCCCGAGCTAAGATTAGAATCACCACCAGACTAGCTGTAAGAGAAACTGAAAGAAGAAAAGAGACTTGAAGTTACTGATCAAACATACCTGCGCCAGAGCCTGGGTTCAATTCCACCACTAGGTGGCTGTGTGTGTGGAGTTTGCACATTCATCTTTGTGTGTGTGTGTGTCGTGCATGTGGCGAGGGGTGGTGGTGGTGGTGGTGGATGTTCCCTCAATCACATTGTCACTGGATTTGTGTGCTCCCTTCAGGCTATTGACACATGCACATTACAGTTGCACAGTGAAAGATATTCCTAGTAAAACTTACAATTGAGTTTATGGATATTCTGCTGTTAGTGCTACACACTTACTACAATGAGCTGTGAAAAGCAAGAACTCTGACCCAGCAGTAACCTCCACTCAGTCTAATTCTACAATGACACATCCTCCCAGCAACGTGAGGCCACAGCAATCAGAGGATCCTGCCTGAGCTTCATCATGCCCATTCAGTACAATTCCATGATCAGCAATACCTTCACTTAGAGGTATTCCTGGAGATCTGGATCAGTAGTACACAACATTCTCAGAATGTCATGGTGAATAACTGATCTCCTGACTTTCCCAAAGCCTGTCCACTACCTACAAGACACAAATCAGGAGTGTGATGGAATATTGTCTACTTGCCTGGATGGGCTTAGCCCCAATAATTGTCAAGAAGCTTCACACCATCCAGGACAATTCAGGCCATATGATTGGCATTACATCCACAAGCATCTTCTCCCTCCACCACCAATGCTCAGGAGCTGCGGTGTGCAACATCTACAAGATGCACTGCAGAAATTCACCAAAGATCCTCTGACAGAAACCTTCCAAACCCACGACCAGTTCTTTCTAGAAGGACAAGGGCAGCATATATATGGGAATTCTAAAAGCTTCAGGTTCCACTCCAAACCACTCACCATTCTGATTTAGAAACATATCGCCATTCCCTCACTGTTGCTGGGTCAAAATCCTGGAATTCCCTCCCGAATGGCATTGTGGGTCAGCCCATAGGAGGTGGGCTGCAGTGGTTCAAGAAGGCAGCTCACCACCATCTTCTCAAGGGCAACTAGGGATGGACAATAAATTCTGACCAGCCAGTGATGCCCACATCCGACACCAATGAATAAATAGAGTCATAGTCATAGATTCCTACAGCACGAAGACAGGCCTTTTGGCCCAAACTGGGCCATGCTGACCAAATGCCCATCCATGCTAACCGCATCTCACTGCACTTGGCCTATATCGTCTTAATCGATTCCTATCCATGTATTTATCCAAATACCTTTTGACTCTTAATGTAAACAGCTCAACCACTTCCACTGGCAGCTTGTTCTGTATGCATACCACCCTCTGTGTTAAAAAGACGTTTCCTCTCAGGTTCCCTTTTATTATTTTCCCTCTAACCTTAAACTGATGCCCTTCAGTCCTCGATTCCCCAATCCTAGGAAAAAGGTTGAGTGCATTCACCCTGTCCATGTCTCTCATGATCTTATGCTCCTCTATAAGATCCTCCCCTTAGTCTCCTAAGCTCTGATGAAAAATGACCTCGCCAGTTCAACCTCTCCCCCAACTCAGACCATTGCTTCCTGGCAACAACCTTGTAAATTTGTTCTGCACTCTTTCCAGTTTACTAACATCCTTCCAATAACAAGGTGACCAAAACTGAACACAATACTACAAGTGCAGCCTCACCAACCTCCAGTATAACTTTAACGTAACTTACCAACTTCTACACTCAATTCCCTGACTGATGTCGGCCAGTGTACCAAAACCCTTCTTTGATGCCTTGTCTACCTCTGACTCCACTTTCAGAGAACTGTGAACCTGAACTGCAAGATCCCGCTGTTACACTACACTCCTTAAGACCCTACCATTCACCATGAAACTCTGACCTTGATTTGACTTTCCAAAGTGCAAGACCTCACACATCTATATTAAAGTCCATTCTGTCATTTCTCGGCCCACTTCACCAGCTGACTAAGGTGCTGCTGCAATTTCTGATCACCTTCCATGATACCGCCTGTTTTAATGTCATCAGCAAACTTACTGATAAAAAAAAACATCATTCCATTAAATCGATGGATAATGATTACCTGGCTAGGTAACATCATCAGTGGCGACCTCCAAGTGAAGCGAAGCTGTTGTCTCCTGCTTTCTATTTATATGTTTTTCCTGAATGGGGTTCCTGGGGTTTGTGGTGATGTCATTTTCTGTTCGTTTTCGGAGGGGTTGATAGATGGTATCTAGATCTATGTATTTTTTTATGGCGTTGTGGTTGGAGTGCCAGGCCTCTAGGAATTCTCTGGCACTCCAACCACAACACCATAAACAAACACATAGATCTAGATACCATCTATCAACCCCTCAGAAAACGAACAGGAAATGACATCACCACAAACCCTAGGAACCCCATCCAGGAGAAAGATATAAATAGAAAGCAGGAGACAACAGCTTCGCTTCACTTGGAGGTCGCCACTGATGATGTTACCTAGCCAGGTAATGAAACGTCTGGATATAAAACCTACAGCTCAATGAGCAAACCTACACCCTAAACCGCAGCATTAGTTTGGAAATGTTAACTGCGCACATTGGTATCACACGAGGAACACATACTGCCCTCACCCAGTGCCCAGTGAGTCAAAGGTAACATGTATCTGTCATACTTCATAAAGCGTTGGATCAGTGTTCAGACAGCACCCCACACCAATGAGTAGGATCCTCTAGGGTAGTGAAGACTAACTCCAAGATAAGAATCAAATATTTCAAGAGAGTCCATTACAGAAAGCTGGTGCCTGACTCAGTCTTCTGCATTATACTAACCTCTGGGCACAATAGCAGTAACACATGCACTGTGAACCTTACACAATCCTATTAAATTCTGCATGACCGTACTGTACATCTTTTTACAAATGGCCAAACTAACACGTCCTTTTGACAATCAAATAATTCAACAACACACATCAGAATTGGAACACTGTACTCAACATCTCTCCTAGTGATCTGTCCTCACAATATCATGCCCCCATATGTCCGCTCACAGGCAAAAACACACAGGATAGTCAAAGCCATCCGTGCTGACCCTCGCTTATCACTCCATAATGACCTGTCGAACCCACCTCTTGCCCACGTTGTCCCTGTGTTCCCATTCGGAGCCATCTGTCTGAGCAAGATCCACCAACAAACTCCCTTCACATCAGGAAATGGGAAACACCAGGTGGCACTGAGAGGTGGGTAGTTACAAAACCCATCTGACCGAGAGCAGGGTTTGAACTACCACAGAGAGAGAGAGAGACAGACAGAGAGAGAGTTGTCTTGCTAAACACTTTCTCGGCCAGCAAGGGTCAGTACTCAGTCAAACTCCATCATTGTGGACTCCGTGCAAACCCATTCTGCACAGTATGGAGGAAGAGACAATGCTGCACATTACTGAGGAGCCCCTTAATTGATAAACTATTCACTCAAAACTCAGTCAGTGAGTATACTATTGTCTGGCATTGAGATTTCCTTTGCCAAATAGAAATAAAATAATTACCATGAATAGTGTGGAAATAAGTCTGATTTGATGCAATAAATATGATTTAATACAACTTACCAGGAATACCAACACAGGGAAGAATGGTGTAGTATACTTTTCTGACCATTTGCCTTGGAAGATGCATTTTGTTGCTTGTGGAACAACCTCTCCTGTCCTGGTGCTGGCAATCTGTCAGAATTGGAGAATTCGCTAGGGATTGGAGCTGACACAGTTCCACAGTCTTTATTTTATGTTGTGTGGTATTTCCACCGGGAAACTAAGATCACATCTTTATTTTCAACAAACAGATTATGACAACATGTTTATTTTAATGATGTGATACCTGTGAGATTTAGGTCTCTCCTGAATACCCCAAAGACTGGATTAATCTGATCCCATTGTGTCTTAAATGTTAATTGCAAATTATCTTGAAACAACAAGATTTGTATTATTTCAAACAATATCACTCCCATCAAAATCTGAATAATTTGAGATTGTTTTTTCAGTGATGCCCTTCATTTTGCTGAGGCCACTCAGTCATTCAGTACCTCATGTTGTAAAGCTTCTTGCGATCTCTTCTACTGCACACTGTTATACCACTGCTTTCCTTGTTCATTCAGTTATTAGATTAGATTACTTTACATTGTGGAACCAGGCCCTTCGGCCCAACAAGTCCACACCACCCCGCCGAAGCGCAACCCACCCATACCCCTACATTTACCTCTTACCTAACACTACGGACAATTTAGCATGGCCAATTCACCTGACCTGCACATCTTTGGACTGTGGGAGGAAACCGGAGCACCCGGAGGAAACCCACGCAGACACGGGGAGAACGTGCAAACTCCACACAGTCAGTCGCCTGAGGCGGGAATTGAACCCGGGTCTCTGGCGCTGTGAGGCAGCAGTGCTAACCAACTCATTTGGGAAATTCGACCTGTGATCAAGCACTCTAATACAAAACCTGATGCTGATGCTGATCACAGCAACAGGTAGAAACTAGAAGAGGTAAGATTTTCTCAAAACAAATACAAAAACATCCGAAACGAATCCAGATCCTTCCCTTCAGAATCGTCGAATGGTAGAATCACATAAAACAGCAGAGGGCCTTCAGCCTATCGGATTTGTTCTGCCAAAATTACATTAAGTTCACATCACTTCCACTTTCCATCACTTGGCTCATTGCCTTGAACGTTATTGATCTCAAGTATTGAGCTAATCCAAGTATGTTTTAAAGGTTGTGAAGTTTCCCATCTCAACTACCTTCTCCGGCAGTGCAATGCAGGCGTCTACCATCCTCTGGGTGGGAAGATCTTTCCTCATGTCCCCTCAAAACCTCCTGTTTTCCACCTTATTATTTGCCCGATCACTGATCTAAAGAAAGCAGCCTGAGCTTATCGAGCCTCTCTCTTCACAGCGACATTGCTACAGATGAAACAACATCCTGGTGAATCTCCTTTGCACTCCCTTCGTTACAATCACATCTCTTCCATCGTGCAGTCACCAGGACTGTACACAATACTCAGACTTTGACCCAAACAAATCAGCACCTCCCTGCTCTTATAATTGATGTCTCGATTGGGAAGGGCGTGTGTCCTGTCTGCCTTCTTTACCCTATTAACCTGTCCTGCTGCCTTCAGGGATCTGTTAACAATCACCTCAAGATCTTTCTGTTCCTCTAAGTGTCCTGGTGTTCTGCCATTTATTGAGTGTTGCCTTGTCTTGTGACTTCTGCCAAAGTGTATCACCTCACATTTATGAGGGTTAATTTTCATCTGCCACTGATTTGCCCGTCTGACCAATCTGTCTGGATCTATCTATAACCGATGACTATTTCTCTCGCTGCCAACTACTCGGTCAATATTTGTGTAATATGCAAATATATGTATCATCATCAATCACCACTTGTATCTGCCCCCACATCACCATGCCTACCCTACACGCCCCCAGTGATCCCACCCCCTCCCCACGCAAACATACACATTTATCAATGTCATTTGTGATTATCACAAAGAATGAGTCACCCAGCACTGAGAGCTGTGGACCAAAGTACTGTGAAAAAACTTTGTTTATGAGCAAAACAGGCAGTTCATAGTAAGCAAGGATGTACAGATTAGAAATACTGAAATAGAAGCATACAGCTAACATTGCACAGCACGTATGACTCAACGGTAACCCTGCAACGCTGTCTGATCCCGCAGTGACCCTGCACAGCCGTGTGGCCCAGCAGTGTCCCTGCACAGCCCTGTGACCCAGCAGTGACCCTGCACAGCCATGTAACCCAGCAGTGACCCCGCACAGCCAGGTGACCCTGCAGTGACCCTGAACAACTGTCTGACCCAGCAGTGACCCTGCAAAGCCGTGACCCTGCAGTGACCCTGCACAGCCGTGTGACCCTGCAGTGACCCTGCACCGCTGTCTGACCCAGCAGTGACCCTGCACAGCCGTGACCCTGCAGTGACCCTGCACAGCTGTGTGACCCAGCAGTGACCCTGCACGGCCATGTGACCCTGCAGTGACTCTGCACAGCCATCTGATCCAGCAGTGACCCTGCACATCCGTGTGACCCTGCACCGCTGTCTGACCCAGCAGTGACCCTGCACAGCCGTGAATCTGCAGTGACCCTGCACAGCCCTGTGACTCTGCACAGCCATGTGACCCTGCAGTGACCCTGCATAGCCATGTGACCCTGCAGTGACCCTGCACAGCCATCTGACACAGCAGTGATCCTGCACAGCCGTGTGCCCTTGCATCACTGTGTGACCCAGCAGTGACCCTGCACAGCCATCTGACCAAGCATTGCCTCAGCACAGCCATGTGACCCTGCAGTGACCCTGAACCGCCATGTGACCCTGCAGTGACCCTGCATCACTGTGTGACCCAGCAGTGACCCTGCACAGGAATGTGACCCAGCAGTGTCCCTGCATTACTGTGTGACCCAGTAGTAACCATGCACAGCTGTGTGACCCAGCAGTGACCCTACAAAGCCATGTGACCCTGCAGTGAACCTGCACAACCGTGTGACCCTACAGTGACCCTGCACAGCCGTGTGACCCAGCAGTGACCCTGCACAACCGTGTGACCCAGCAGTGACCTTGTACAGCCGTGTGACCCAGCAGTGACTTGCACAGCCGTGTGACCCTGCACAGCTGTCTGACCTTGCAGTGACCCTGTACTGCTGTTTGACCCAGCAGTGACCCTGCACAGCCATGTGACCCTGCAGTGACCCTGCACAGCTGTGTGACCCTGCAGTAACCCTATACAGCCGAGTGACCCAGCAGTGACCCCGCACAGCCATGTGACCCTGTAGTGAAATCGAAATAGAGACTGGGTACGGGGATGCAAATGCCTGGGTTGAATGGGTAAAGTATACTGTAAAAATTCTGAACAAAAGCAATTGCTATGCATGTGCCTCTGATAGGCCAGTGGCACAGGTGGTTCCCTTTCCACTCGGGTGGAAGCGAGACAGGAAGGGCATGAAATGTATGAGAGCCCTGTATCAGGATGAGACTGCATGGAATGATAGGAATTGTACCTCCCTATCTCTGATGTTCCCTCCCTTGGAGAAGAAAGATGCAAACGTTCCCCCCCACATTTTCCGCCACAGTTGGAAATCACACGTCGTGTGGGTGTAGGCGAGGTACAAGTAGGTCGAGAGATTTGAGGGAGGTGAAATTATGTACAGAGATTAAGAATGTTACCGAAACGGAGAAGGGAGGGAACTACTAAGCACTAAAGGTTCCCCAAGCAGATCTGTGGTGGTACTGTGGAGGCAAAATATTGAGACCCACGCTAACTCCGGATTGGAGAGGGATATGTGTAATTGTACAATTGGCATTTCCATTTACCCTGGCATTTGAGAAGGAAAAGACAGTAGGGAAAAAGGAAGGGGTAAGAGATTACTGTTAGACACTTCTTTCGATGACAGGATTTATCTTGATTCGGTAGGAGTTCCTAGGGGAGTACCTGATGAATTCAAGGCTCGTAACCAGATTGCAGCAGGCTTTGAGTCAGTTCTCTTTTGGTGGGTAACAATTAATAAAAATGTAGATTGGATAAATTACATTTTCTATAATCAACAGCGATTTATAAATTATACAAGAGATGCGGTTAAAGGAATATCAGAACAGCTTGATGCGACAAGTAGGATGGAATGGGAGAACAGAATAGCCCTTGATATGATTTTAGCAGAAAAAGGGGTGTGTGTGTGATGTTAGGAGGAAGCTGCTGTACCTTTATTCCTAATAACACTGCACCTGATGGTTCAATTACTCGGGCCTTAAGGGGATTGACTACCTTAGCAGAGGAACTGGCTGAGAATACAGGAGTAGATACATCTCTCACGGGATGGCGTGAATCATGGTTTGGAAAATGGAAGGGGGTGGTGGTTTCTATCCTTACTTCCCTGATAGTAGTAGTTGGGGTATTGGTAGTCATTGGCTGTTGTATCATACCCTGTATACGAGGGCTCACCCAAAGACTGATTGAAACAGCCTTGATGAAACAGATGCCCCTAAAAGGGAATCAGACAGAGGAACTTTATCGACTAAATGATGAGGAGATGAGTGAAACCAAGATGGATGAAATCTCCGGAATGATGCTTGCGAATTTCGGGGGCGATGTTTGAAAGAAAAAATGCAGAAGATAACAAATGGTAACAAAAGAAAAAGGGGAAATTGTGGGATATAGGTAAATTAATGTTACTTCTGCAGTTCTGCAATTCTGCAATTATAATTGATTATATAAAAGTAAATGAACTCACACCAGTGTGCAATTGTTTTAGCCAAGAGCTGAATCAACAAGAATGGAAACTATGTGGAGGAAATATATAATTGCTTTTGTATTAGCTAAAATTGTATGTCAGCATGAAACGTGATTGCAAAACAATGGTAGATATTATGGGCAAAAAGATAAGATGTTGTGAGGGGATGAAGTTAGGCCAGATACGCCTGTACAAACATCTATTTCCCACTTTTACAGAGACACAGGAACAAACCCCAATTAAAGAGGTCATAGAGATCAGAATGGCCTCCAGAGAGGCCCAGATGGAGAGAATAGATTATGATGAAGAAAGACTATGCCTAACAGTGACCTGAAGTGGGATGAGGTCAAACGGCCTTGTGAGGCCAGACATAAGCATTTTGTCACAGACAAGACCGGATAAGGCCGGAGATAAATGGGAGTAATGGAGTCAGTCTTCGGGAAGTGGTGGATGTAAACAAGGGGGGAAACAATGAAATAAGAAAAAAAATGTAGAAACCAAATTATATAAATATCGAGAATTTGTTGAATTTGGTGTGTTTTGTCCCTGCTTTGTGGACATCACACCCGCTTGAAAGTGTAAAATAAATGTCACTACTGACTTAGACCTTGTCTTGGACTGAAATTATTGAAGTGAGTGAGCTTTGTTTCTCACACAGTGTTTAGATTAGATTACAGTGTGGAAACAGGCCCTTCGGCCCAACAAGTCCACACGGACCCGCCGAAGCGAAACCCACTCATACCCCTACATTTACCCCTTACCTAACACTACAGGCAATTTAGTATGGCCAATTCACCTGACCCTACACATCTTTTTGGATGGTGGGGGAAACCGGAGCACCCGGAGGAAACCCATGCAGACACGGGGAGAATGTGCAAACTCCACACAGTCAGTCGCCTGAGGCGGGAATTGAACCCGGGTCTCTGGCGCTGTGAGGCAGCAGTGCTAACCACTGTGTCTTTTGCTCTTTATTCTTTCAACTGATCTTTCCATTTAATTTGAGCTGAGATCAGAGTGACTTCCCTTTCAATCGAAGCAGGACTTGACTGAGGGTGGAATCAAAGTCCCTAAGCAACACTGTGGTTAAAGGTAATTAGAGAAAATTCTGCACTGGAAATCGGAACAACGGAAAAAGCGGTCTCTGCAAGTTATCTTCCAAGTTGCATGTCATTCTGACTAGGGACTAATTTATTTTTACTTCATATCGGTTGTTAAAAATCTTGAAATTTCCCAACAACAGCTCTGTGTGGACCTGCATTACTTGGATTGAAGAGGTTCAAGTAGGCAGCTCTCTGGCGCCATTTCCAGAGCTACTGGGGATGACAAATAAACTCTGCCCTTGCTAGTGCCTTCCAAAACCCTGGATGAATATGTCCTCTTTTAAAGAAAAACAAGATATATTATGTTTTCACACTCTCGTCTGAAGTTTCGGAAACCAACAACAGCTCTGTGTGGATCTGCATTACTTAGATTGAAGAGGTTCAAGTAGGCAGCTCTCTGGCGCCATTTCCAGAGCTACTGGGGACGACAAATAAACTCTGCCCTTGCTAGTGCCTTCCAAAACCCTGGATGAATATGCCCTCTTTTAAAGAAAAACAAGATATATTATGTTTTCACACTCTCATCTGAAGTTTCGGAAAGGTAAGACCTTGCTGGACGAGTATGATGCCAGTGACATCAGGAGCATGACAAGACATTGATAATTGATTGTGTGATGTCAGTGTCACTGAGTTCAACATTTTCATAATGCATAATGGTAGTCATTCTCATATTTTTAAATTTTTCATTCAGAAGCTGTAACCAAATACTCTGGAGCCAATAGAAATGGCAGCTTCACTGTTCCCTTTCAGATCAGACAAATATCCACAGTCCAAAAGACTAAGGAAGTTGAAAGTACTGGAAAGCCTTAACAGGTTCTGAGCAGAGAGAAACAGATTTAACTTATTGAGTCGAATATGAGTTTTTCCCAATAGGGTAATATCAGGCTTAATATTCTAACTCTGTTTCTCTCTCCAGATACTGGCTCATCTGCAGTGTTTTGCCACTGTTTTCTGTTTATATTACAGATTTGCATTTTCCCCAGTATTCCCTAGCACAGTGACTCATTGTGGGGAGCAGGGTGGGAGGGGCATGGTGTCTCAGTGGTTAGCACGACTGTCTCACAGTACCAGGGGGCCCGGTTTGGGAGGGAGGGGGAGGGGGACATGGTGTCTCAGTGGTTAGCACGACTGTCTCACAGTACCACGGACCCGGTTTGGGGGGGAGGGGGAGGGGAGCATGGTGTCTCAGTGGTTAGCACGACTGTCTCACAGTACCAGGGACCCGTTTTGTGGAGGGAGGGGGAGGGGAGCATGGTGTCTTAGTGGTTAGCACAGCTGTCTCACAGTACCAGGGGCCAGGTTTGCTTCCACACTCAAGACTATTTGTACTGAGTTTTCACATTCTCCCCCGTCTGCAAGTGTTTCCTCCAGGTGCGCCAGATTCCACCCACAGTTTCAAGACTTTCAGTGGATTGACCATGCTAACTTGCGCATCTAACACAATTTTGAATAAATACAAACACACAGGTACCACACACCAGTGGGGAAGAAAATTCCAATTCAAACGGTCTTTAGAGAATTTCTCCTTATCCCTGTTCCTACCGAGGTTGGATAGTCATTGTATCTTTTTCTAGTCCCACTCCTACATCTGTCACGACAAATTATCAGTGTAACCAAGTGTGTGATATGGCAAATGATATCAGTCTCATACTGGATCAGGTACAGTGTTAGGAACATGCATGTTTCCTAAATTTGTAAAAATAATTAATCTAAAACAAAAGCAAAGTTACTTAAAAAACGATGGAAAGATAAATGACATATAGTTTGGACATTGACGCTATGTGTATCATTATTTATTTTCCTATATATCCTATAAAACACACACATACGTCTGAAAGCAAACAGAAAAAAAAAACTCTGCAGAATATTAGTTTGGAAGAGTTTTGTCCAGATAATAGTTAATTTCATGGCTAAAGGAAAATTGAGATGGTCTCAATTGTTATTCTGCCTCACAAATGCTGCTGGCAATGGGGTTTCTTCCTGGAACAGTTGGACTTGGCTGAATTCCCTTCTCTGCTGGCATTGGGGAGATTCCAATGAATACTCAAAAGGAACCCTCCATGAGTGGTAAAGATGACTGATAGATTTACTGCTCTCTGTTCAAAAGGCATACGGTGTGTTAGGTTTCATTTGTCAAGCGATTGAGTTGTGGAACCGCAATGTCCTGTTGCAAGTATACAAAACGCTGATGCGACCACACTTGGAATATTGTGTATAGGTCTGGTCCCCATATTACAGAAAGGCTGTGGAATCATTGGAAAAGGTGCAGAGGAGATTTATCAGGATGTTGCCTGGTCTGGAGGGAAGGTCTTATGTGGAAAGGCTGAGAGGGGGTTTGATAGAGACATACAATATGATCAGATAGTGTATTAAAGGATTAGATAGGGTAAACAGTGAAAGTCGTTTTCCTAGGATGATGATGGCGCATAATTACAAATTGAGGGGTGATAGATTTAAGCCAGATGTCAGAGGCAGGTTCTTTATGCAGAGAGTGGTAAGGGCGTGGAATGCCCTACCTGCTAATGTAGTCAACTCAGCCACATTAGGGAGACTTAAACAAACCTTAGATAAGCACATGGATGATTTTGGGATAGTGTAGGGGGACGAGCTGAGAATAGTTCACAGGTCGGAACAACATCGAGGGCCGAAGGGCCTGTTATGCGCTGTATTGTTCCATGTTCTATGTTCTATGTGTTACTGTCGAAACGAACAAGTAAAGTGATGGATCAATGGCTGTGGCTTCTCAGACAAGTTACATTTTCTTCCTCTCGGATCAATGGCTGTGGCTTCTCAGACAAGTTACATTTTCTTCCTCTCTGAGCTGAAACATATAATAACGTTACCCGAGCATCAACGTGAACCATGTAAGGTCTGGTTAACCATTCCCCTGATTGCATACTCCATCCCTGTTACCTGCTCCATTTAGGAGTGATTTGTAATTTATCATTTGGAAATATTTTTATATGAGGCTTCATAATTATTATACAATAAATTCATGTCTTCAAAGTACTGTGTTAAAATGAATATATTGTTTTATTAAATTAAATCCTTAGTTTTATTCTCTCATTCCTCAGCTATGCCCACAACACTCTCCTCAGGGCCCTTTATGGTTCAATGTGAACATCACGTATTCTCAGGCCTGAAGTACCCTGACCTTGTAGAGGCCATGAGGGGCATGGATATGGTAATTTTCCAAGGTCAGAAGGCTTCAAACCAGCGGGCATAGATTTAAGGTGAGAGGGGTAAGATTAAAAAGATACCTGAAGAGGTAACTTTTTTACTCAGTGGATAGTGTATGTATGGAACGAACTGGCAGCAAAAGTGATGGAGGCTGGTACAGTTACAACATTTAAGAGGCAATGGATGGGTATGTGAATAAGAACCATTTAAAGGAATATGGGTCTAATGCTGGCAAAGATTACTACATCAGATTGGAATATCTGGTCGGTGGAGATAAGCTGGACTGAAGGGTCTGTTTCCGTGCTGTATGATACTATGATTCCATCAGGCCTTCATTCTAGCAAGGAGTAAAGTGAAACATCAGTGAATACCTTCTAAAACCATTGCATATTTTTTCTTTCAGTTTAGGGGTTCATTACGAGACACAATACATCAGATGGAGTCTCAGCATTGTCATGTACAAATGCAGTATTCCATCCTAATGATGATACCCAATAGCCTTTACATCAAACAGCAAGATTGGCTGAATCGGTTGACGAGGTTTATGTGGCTCATTTACTGGAATGCACAAATCCTTCTGTCCCAATGACTTCTGTGATTTTCTCCCCATTTAAGTATGTTACTATTATTTTCTCTGTTCAACACAGCACTGACTTCTCTTAACCCACATTTTCCTGTTTTCTGCCAAGGTTTTGCACACTAACCTCCCCGTCTGTATCCCATTGCAGAGTCTCCATGTCCAGTTAAATGACTATCTTGGTGAAGGAGCTAACTGAGCTCCAAGATAATCAGTCCTCTCATGCAAGTCATTGGTATAGATTGTAAATAGTTGATTCTCTCGCACCAATCCCCGAGGAACTCCTCAGAGTTACAACTTTACAACCTGAACATCCCGAATGTTTATTCCCTGATAGTTAACTGGGTTTCCCCTGTTGTTGGGTAGCAAGCTAGAAAGGTTAGATGGCCTCATCCTACACTGTGTAATGTATATGGATGTGGAAGGCTGAAATACTGACACTAACACACTGTGGATGAGAAAGGAGCATACCTGTCGCAATCTGAAATGGAAAGGTCCTTATTCTCAAAATGTGTTCCCCTCAAACCAACCACCACTCCTTTGATATATAAGGAGTTGACAATTAGAAACAGATATCGACCACTCAGCCCCTCAAACCTGTCCACAATCCCATTAACTCTCCTAAACCAAATACTTGTCAAATTCAGTCTCCACTGACCTCGTGGAAAAACAATTCCAGCAACGATCATATGAGAAATGAACACTGGTGCATAAGGAGGCCATTCAGCCCATCTTTTCGGCCATGACATTTGATCACGGCTAAAATATTTCTGAACCCCTTTCTCCTGCCTTCTCCGACTAACCAATGATAACTGTATTAATGATCGTGTATGCCTGTATATGGGGTTATGTTTGTGTGTTTGTGTGTAAATATCCATGTCGACGTGCGTATTTCTGTGGGCATGTGTTAGTGTGTGTTAGTGTCAGTATTTCAGTTTGTGTGTACCTCTGTCTGCATCTCTGTGCAAAGTTGTTTTTGAAATAAATAGATTGAACTTGGAATCAAAGTCTCCCTCCTCCTCTCTCTCCGTCTCTCCCTGTTGTTCACAGAGTTCATAGAATCGCTACATTGTGGAAACAGGCCCTTCAACCCAACAGATCCACACTGACACTTCGAAGAGTAACCCACCCAGACCCTTTCAAATGCTATCTTACGCTTACCCATGACTAATACCCCTAACCTACACATTCCTCGGCACTATGGACAATTTGCATGTCCAATTCACCGAACATTCACAGCGTTGGACTGTGGGTATATACCAGAGCACCCAGTGGAAACCCATGCAGACACGGCGAGAATGTTAAACTCCACACATACAGTGACCTGAGGGTGGACACGAGCCCAGGTGCCTGGTGCTGGGAGGCATCAGTGCTCGCCTCTGAATTTTGTGATTAGATTCATACAATACCTCCCTCTGCTGGACTATCCACACCACTGCATCGGTGGCACAGTTTTGAACTCTGAGAAGATAACACATCCTTTGCTGTGAATCTGTCAAATTGCATGGCCGTTTGATTTTTCAAATAATATCATTTGTAGCACAGAACAGTTTTGTCTGATACTAAGCGATGTTGTTCCTGCATCATTACCACCACTACTGGACCTTTTTAATGACTTCTCAATAATTTCTCACGTAAAATTGCAAGTCACAGAATGAGAAATAAATTCATCTAATCTCCTGATAAAATGGTTCACTCAGAGGTGAGCATTTCCATTCGGAAATGCCCAAGCATATTTGCAACCCTCCATCTATCAGCGTTGTGTGTGTGTGTGTTGGGGTGGGGGGTTGTAGATGGATATCGGACACCTCTCCACCCGGTTTGGCGCTTTCTGTCCTATTCCAAGCTGTTTCTCCTGGAATAGGAGACGGGGAAGGATGGAGTGAGGGTGGCATTGGGTGATCGTGCTGAAAGGACTGGTGTAGGTGGGGGTGCGGTTGGAAGATGGCGATGTGTCCAGACGGAGTAATTCAACAGTGCTGTATCCATCCAGTGCTATTAGTGAGGGAGATATAGTAGACGGGAAAGAGAGAGGAATGGTGCTGCATGCAGCAGTGAGAGCGTGGAGCATGAGCCTTGATCAGGGGTCGGTGCTCTAACAGATATACAGTGATGTGAGGGAGCAGAGAGTTTACAGTGACCCTTATCGTGACAGAGTGGGGAAGGTTATTCATGCTTGTCCTGTATTGCTGGACATTCCTTCAGACGACAGATACTGCACTGAGCTCAGACCATGCTTGGTGGGTCTGGTGGTGTGGCCCCCTCTGGGAAGAGAATGGTCCTCGTCTGTACTAGCCCATCCACCAGGATCTCTGTGCCCCTGTCGACAAACCGTGGTGTAATTGCCCCTTATCTGCCATGCTCGGGGTAAACTATACAGGGCAGCTCCAACCTGAGAAAGCTCATCCATGTGCCCATTTGCCTTTTAAAGATGGCACCAGTGCCAGGGATCACGGAATATCCAGGGATATACGGACGATGCTGAGCACCTACTGCCATGATGGGTGGGAGAATCGGGCTGGCATTGAATGAGAGGGATACCATTGGGTGAGGTGGGTAGATAATTAGTTGAATTAGATAAGATAGCACCAGGAAACTAGTTCAGCTTCGTGCAGAAAATCCCTATGTCACACTCAATGAAGATGTCACTGAGACAAATTATTGTTAGATTCAACCCAATGAATCGAAGACTCTGCCAACCCCCACCCCAGTTACAACGCTGCAGCAGCTTGACCAATGCTCTCCATCACAGAGAAAGAGTTAAACGTCACCTTACCCTTGGGACATAAGGCATGGGGAGGGGGTGGTTGAGGTATCAGTGGGGGAGCACTTTATGGCAAGTCGTCATAATTCTATTAGTTTTAAAATAGAGAAGGAAAAGGATGAACCAGATCTAAAACTTAAAGTTCCAAATTGTTGAAAACCAATTTTGATGATATTAACTAAGAATTTTCTAAATTCGATTGGGACAGATATTCTCAGAAAAGGGTGTCAGTTGGGAAGTGGGAAGCCTTCAAAAATGAGATGTCAAGAGTACAGAGACATTATGGCCCTGTTAGGATGAAGGGTAAGGATGGTATGTGTAAGGAATGCTGGAGGCTTGGAGAACTTGAGGCTCTGGTCACGGATAAACGGGAAGCATATGTCAGGTATAGACAGCAGGAATTGAGGGGTTTTAAAAAATTCATTCATGGGATGAAGGCGTCCCTGGCTAGGCAAGCATCTATTACCCAGCCCTAATTGCCCAGAGGGCAGTTAGCAGTCAACCACATTGTTGTGAGTCTGGAGTCACTTGCAGGCCAGACCAGGAAAGAACGGCAGTTTGTTTTCTTAAAGCATGTCAGTGAACCAGATGGATTTTTCCGACAATCGAAATGGTCATCATTAGCCTCTTAATTCCTGATTTAAAGTGAATCACTAGAAGATTCTGAATGCAATAAAAGTATACTTAAGAGGGAAATTGGGAGCATAAAAAGGGGACATGCGATATCTTTGGCAAACAGAGTTAGGGAGAATCCAAAGGAATTCTACAAATACGTCAAGGACAAAAGAGTAACTGTGGACAGAATAGGACATCCTTAAAGATCAGCAAGGCTGCCCATGTGCAGAGCCACAGAAATTGAGGAGGTACTGAACGAATATTCTGTATCAGTATTTATTGTGCAGGAGGATATGGAAGCTAGAGAACTTAGGAAAAAAGTAGTGACATCTAGGAAAGTGTCTGCATTTCAGAGGAGCTGCTGGAGGTCTTAAAGCATGCAAAAGAAATAAAATGTCCTGGCTTTTATTAGATGTACGCTAGAACTCTGTGGGAAGCTAGGGAAGTGATTGCTGGGCACCTTGTTATCATTAATAGCCACAGGTAAAGTGTCGGAAGACTGAAAGTTGGCTATGTGGTGCCACTATTTAAAGGATTTAAGAAGGGTAATAAGGAAAAGCTAGTGAGCCTGACGTCAGTGGTAGGTAAGTTGTTGGAGGGGATTATGAGTCATCGGATTTTCACACATTTTGAAAGGTAAAGACTGATTAACGATAGTCAACATGACTTTGTGCAAGCAATATTGTGTCTCACTGACTTGACTGAGATTTTTTTGAAGAAGCGACTAAAAAGAGTAATTGAGATAGAGTGGTGCACATTGTCGAGGTGGACTTCAGTAAGGCGTTGAATAACATTGTGCATGGTCATCTGTTTAACAAGGTTTTTTTCATATGAAAGCTATTTGGATACAAAACTGGCTCAAAGGTAGGAGGCAGAGCGTGGTGTTAGAGGATTGCAATTTCCTGGCAAAGATTTTCAATGCTCCCCATGCTGTGCAGATAATCCAGTTTATCGAGTTATCCACTAGCACGGCCTGCTGGTGTCTGGGCTGGTTCTCAAAGCAGACTCAGAATTTGAGGCAATGGACCATTCTAGCAGATCTGGCAATGTCTCCATTCAATGATTGCTTTCTTGGGATTGGATCCACTATTGTTTCCCTTATCCCGTTATTCCAACCCGCCCCCCCCATCTCCTTATTCATATTATCAGCAAGTTATCAGTTAATAAATTATTTGGGTTTTTTTTCTGTATCTTTCCCTGACCTTAGTTTTTGACTCCCTCGTGCATGCTGAATCTCAGAAACATTGAAATGGTGGTGTCAGGCTGTTGTTCACTTCCCGATGTGTCCCATGTGGTGCTTCATGGTAAGGGGTGTTCCAGCAGCACTGACTCACGTGTTTGAAACTTGGTGTGTGCCTGCCCGCGGAACACCTCTCTTTGTCCCTCTCAGTTGATTGTGCGGTCAGTAACATGAGGAAGACCCTTGAGTATAATTGTAATGGACCAGGCATCTAACTTGTAGCTGAGGGGCTTGTGACTGTTTCCTGTTATTGAAAAGTTAGTGGAGCTGCTGTGAATGATTTGCTGGAGGTTGTGCTGTGAGCTGCCTCAGACATTCAAGAAGACCTGAGAATTTGGTGACCCAACTCTGGATGGAGCATGGGGACTGTATTTACAACATCTGGGTCTGTAACATGAACAACAAATTGAGCATAGGCTGCAGAGAGGGGAAGCTCTGAAACCACGGAGTGAGTGTGTATGGGGAAAGTGAGCAGCCGTATCTGTCTGCATCTTAGCCGGGACAAGTACACATTCTCACTCTCCCCGTTACATACAATGATGCACACTCTCCCTATCCACCCCTCAAACACATTCACACACACCCTCTCTCACATTCCACACGCACAGTCCGCTCTGTCACACGTACACATGTACACAGCCTCTCTTTCTCCCTTGCGCACTCTCACACACACACACCCTCACTCTCTCTCACGCACACGCAGTGTCTCTCTCTCTCTCTCTCCTTCACACAGACCCGCCCCTCTCTCACACATACACACACGCGCTACTCCTACTTTGTAAATAAAACCAGTCTAACTCCAGATCAAGACACAGACAGATTCCAAACAAGGCCTCACGTTTAGGATACATTGTCTGACCACAAGTGTTACTTCATTTACATCGATAGTACCTGAAGGTGTCTCCAGGCAGTGACTTGAAATAAATTCTGCGATTTGCATATTAATCAATCAAACTCACACCTACGTTCTAACTGATTAAGTACTTAAGAGCCATCTTAGGTGTGCGGACAATTCATATGCATGAGTTGTACAACTCTTTGATCTTTTCCTTATAACTTCTGTGTTTAAGGTATTCCTCTCTCTTACATCCGATGAAGGAGCAGCGTAATGAAACCTTGTGTTTACAAATAAACCCACTGGACTCTAACATGGTGTCATTTGATTTTTGACCTTGTCCAATCCAGTCCAAAACCAGCGGCATCATATCATGTCTTTTACTGGTTAGCTACTCCTCTCCCCAGTAAGTAAATTGTTCCTAACCCCATTTGTGCTTGTCTTGCATGTTAATCTTTTGCGATGCACATTACGCACTCATGTCTGGAAGCCCAGATGTAATACATCTATAGGATCCCCATTATCCATCTTGCTTGTTACGTTTTATTAAAGAAAGTTAGTCAAATCATTCAAACATGATTTATCCTTCATAAAACTATGTTGACTGTGCTGGATTGTGGTTTGGCTTTGGATATTTCCTGTTATTACTTCCTTCATAACGTATTCCAATACTTTGTCTTCAATTTCAACATTTTTTTCACTACTTTTCATTTCCCAGTGAAGCTGGTTATTCGAAGTCCTTTCCTTTCTATAACCTCTACGTTCCCTTTCACAATTCTTGTGTAACAGGCACAAGGCTGTAAAATATTTGCCTCAGTTGCTGTATAAGAGGCATGAGTTACTAGATGGAATCATTATTTTCTGGCCTTACACACACGATGGGCTGAAAGTCCTCCTGGTGTTCTGACATTAGTCCTGATGGCCTGAATGTCCTGCACCTGTTTCTGACCAAGCCACTGAATACCTCAATGTCCTCCTCTTGTTGCTCAATGACAGGTTTGGGGAATTATGAAATCTCCCTGCTCAAATGTCACTTTTCAAGGATTGAACTGCGCAGGCAAGTTGTGTTGCCCACACTAGATAGCATAGTGGCTAGCATTGCTGCCTCACAGCACCAGGGATTCAGATTCAATTTCAGTCTCCAGTTTCCTCCCTCAGTCCCAAGGTGTGCGTGCTAGGTGAATTGGCCACGCTAAATTACCCATAATGTTCGGGGATGTGGAGGCCATGTGTATAAGTTATGGAAAATGCCAGGTTACAAGATTGGGTGGGGTGGGTGGTGGAATTGGATGGGATGGTCTTCGGTGGATCAGTGTGGAGCCGATGGGTCAAATGGCTTGGTTTCGCACTGTAGAGATTTTATGATTAACACCTTCATTGCAGAAACCAGTTAAGGGAATAACCTCTGAGTTAATTCGAATATCTTTTCCACAAGGAGGAGATTAAACCTGTGCACAGCACTCCAGGTGTGATCTCACCAAGATCCGGTACAGCAGCAACAACACTTTACCACCCTGCTGTAAGGTTCCCACCCAGGTTAGAGCAGGCTCAGCTGTCTGGGGGAATACACAGCATTGTTGAAAGATCATTGCCCTTCTCTACTTCACCAGCGTAACTGGAGATCTGGAGAAAATCTCACAATGACACTTGAGAGGAACAGGTAAGATGTGTTGAGATAATTTAAATGATGAGATATGCCTCGCCAAACATCTCGCCTGAATCTACCATTAACCCCCCTAGAGCCCACGTCACTCAGATTCCACAGAATCTGGTGAGGTGGATCTTAGGAACAGCAAGGAGAAGCAACGTTCATGGGAGTTATGTATCAAAGTGAAAGCTGCAATACAAATGTAAATATGTCATAAAACAGGAAAGTAGACATTCAGGTTTGTGTGTACTGCAGTAATAATGGACAGCTTTAAGTTACATCTAACCAGTGTTTACCCAAATGAATGTTAATGTTGAGTGTGTATGAGATAGGTTGCTTTAGAAGTATGTTGAGCAACGAGCAGTTGATCAGGCAATTTTGGAGTTGGTGTTGTGTGATCAGAAGAGCAAATCGAAGAATTTGCTGTAAAGGAGCTTTTGGGAATAGTGATCATAATATAATGAATTTTATATGTATTTTATAAATACAAAAAATGTTTTTTTTCTTATATTTCGGGTATATACCTGAGTCATGCAAGCCATTAAGATATGAGAATAACGTTGACTTTAGTGAATTTGAAAAGTACATTAAATGAATTAATGAAAGACAGGCAATGTTTGATATTTACCGAAACTCTGTAAAGTCTGCTTTATACATATATCCCTCCAAGGCATAAATCGCAAAAGTGAAAGGTGATTCAACGATGGTGAATAAATGAAGTTAAGAATTGCATTAGATCACTGAATGTGCCTTAGAAAAGAGTCCTATATTGTGGATTCATTGAAATTTTGGACGAAACGAAGGAAGACTGATAAACTGAGAAGTAAATTAGAAAGAGAACAAGAATGCAAACTAACCAGAAACAAAAAGACTGATGAAAAACTGCCATCAATATTTGAAAGGAAAATAAAAGCAAAGTCAAATGTGGAACAGTGAATGTGTGGACAGCATAATTTATTGTGGAGAACAGAAAAAAAAATAAGGAAACTAAACAGTTACTTTATGTCTGTTCATGGAGAAAGGTCCAGAAAATCTCCCAGAAATATCAAGTGGCCATGGGACTTGTGTAACTAAAGATTAAAATCATTCATATCACTGACAAGGTAGCATTTGAAAACATACTGTATTGATAAGCCTGACAGACCAAATGTACTTCATACCAGAATTTCAGAGAAAGCAGAAATGGATATAATAGTTGCATTGCGAATCATTGTATTTTTTCGTTTTCAGTTTGGAAGGTTATAAGTGCATTCCAAGGATTTACAAAGTGAAGAAGAGGGAGAATGGTGAACTACAGACCAGTTAACTTATTGTTCACAGTGGGGAATCTGTTGGAAATTATTATAAAGAAAGTGATATTGGACACTTGGAAAGTTATAGCAAACGTCTGGAGAATGATGCTAGATTTTTAAAAGGGAAGGCAACATTTACAATATTTTTGCTTGACGATGCCCCTTGTCGATATAAACAATGGTGAACCAGTGGATGTGGTCTAGTTGAATATCAGGTGAATGTTTAAAGAATTCATACAGTAAGTTAACCCTAAAACAAAAAAAGAAAATTGTATTGGGTGGAACATACGCAAATGGGGGAAGGTAAAATTTTAGTTTCCCTTTGTTTGAAGGGAATCAGAATAAAGTCGATGAAAGGCTCTGCGCTCTGTCTCCATGGATGATGTCTGAGTCACTGCGATCTCCAACATGTGTTGGTTTCTGTACAGATTCCAGTTCCTGAAGTAATTTGCTCCGACTAGGAGTAAAGATATTCTGCACCAGTGACACAGAATTTTAGTTAGTCTGTACCTGGAGTATTGTGTACAGCTTTGATTTCCTGATCCAAGTAAATCATACTGATCTCATATACTGGATGGACATTCTCCAGTATAATTCCTTGTATGGCAAGATTATCGTATGAGCGAACTCCGCCTGTATTCTGTAGAGTTTCAGAGAATGAGAGATGATCGAAATTAAACTTTAAATATGTCACACAGAGGGGAGTGACGAACATAGGGGCATTGAAAAGTGTGAGCAAGATTAGCGAGAATTTCAAGATATTCCACAAGGACATCAAGCAGAACAGAATAACCAGGAACAATCAGGGGCCATTAGAAACCAAGAGGGCAATCTGTGTGTGAAGCTGGAAAACATTGATAGATTGTGACATGAGAGCTTCCCATCTGTTTTACTTGGGATAATGAGGAGGCAGGTACAAAGTTCAAGAAGATGGAGTGGGAAGATCTTCAACGGATTGATATAAGATGCGAGCAGGGAATGATGGTTTTGGCTGGCATAAAATTGGACAAATCCCCGGGGCTGGATGAGTTGTATCCCAGGCTGCTGCTGGAGACAAGGGAGGAAAGGCACTGACTCAAATGTTTCAGTAGGATCTGGTCACACTGGAGCCTTTACAGGAGTGCGGGTGGAGATAGACCAGGGAACTGTGGATCAGTGAGTATCAGATCAGTGTCAAGGAAACTATTGGGGAAAATAGGGAAGGAGAAAATTCATCTTCATTTCGAGAAGCAACATTTGATCAGGGATCGTCAGCATGAAGATATCAGAGGGAAGTCATGCCGAACAAATTTTATTGATTTTTTTGCGGAGAGGTCACTTATATGGTTCTTCAGCAAAACCTTTGTCAACGCCCCGCATGGGAAACTAATAAAGAAAGTACAATCTCATGCTATCAAGTGTAACTTAGTAAGTTATATTCAAGTTGTCTCACTGGCAGGAGATAGAGAGTGGTGGTAGAAAGCTGTTTGTGTGATTGGAGACCAGTCTCCCCTGGCGTATCGCAGGGATCAGTGCTGTATCCCTTATTATTCGTGGTACTAAGAAATGATGTAGATGCGAATGTGGAGGAGGGGGGGGGGTGGGGAGAGTGTGTTAAGTAAGTTTGTGATTAGCACAAAGATTGTCTGGGTGGTTGGCAGTGATGAGAAAGGTCTTATGTTACAGGAAGAAACAACGGAATGATCAGATAAGTGGATCAATGGCAAATGGAATGTAACCTTGATAAATATGAGGTGATGCACTTTGGAAGAAGGAACCAGACAGGGGAGGACTCAATGGATGACAGCACACTGGGAATCTGAGAGGATGCATCTCCACACATCCCTGAATGTCACTAGGCAGGGTAATAGGCTAATTCAGAAGTCACATGCGGCTGTCAGCATAGCCTTTATTCATTGAGACATAGATTGTAAGAGATATACAAAATGTTGATTCGGACACAGATGGAATATTGTCTGGAGTTCTGGGAGTCATATTGTGGAAGGATGTGATTACACTGCAGGGGGTGCAGAGGAGATTAACCAGGATGTTCCCTGGGATGGAGCATATCAGCTATGGAGAGAGGCTAGATAAGCTCGGGTCGTTTACGTTGGAGCAGAGAAGGCTGAGGGGGACGTGATTCAGAAGGATAAGATTACGAGGGGCATCGAGATGGTTGGTAGATAGCAGCTGTTTATTTTAGTAAAAGGGACATGAACAAGGGAGCACACTTTTAAAGTGATGAAGGTTGAGTTTTAGAGAAGATATGAGGATTGTTTTCACCCAGAGGGTGTTGGGGTCTGGATTAAACTTCCTGAGAGGATAGTTGTGATGGGTAATCTCACAATGATTAAAACGTACTTGAAGTATCATAACATTTATGGCTACAGATCTCATGTAAGAAAGTGGGACTAATGTAGATCGTACTGATTTTCTGACAGTACACAGTCTAAGCTTCTCTGATTTTTTGATTATGGACGGTGCAAACAGTTAAGAAGATAAGTGGTGCGTTGACCATCATTTGAGTACAAGAGTAAGCGTGTCTTACTGCAGTTGTACAGGCGCTTGGTGAGACCCCATCTCGAACATTGTGCAGTATTGTGTACAGTTTTGTTCTCTTTACCAAATAAAGCATAATCCTGACATTGAGAGAGAACAGTGAAGGATGACCAGTCTTGTCTCTGGGTTGACAGGCTTGTTGTAGGAGCAGAGTTTGGGGTGACTGGGCCTGTATTCCATGATCTTTAGGAAAATGAGTGAAATATATAAAGCTCTGACAGGGGAGACAGCATGGAAGCAGGGATGATAATTCCCCTGTCTGGAATGTCTCAAACATGCGCCCATAGTATTAGGTACAGACAAGCCACTCTGCATTCAGATGAGAATAAATGTCTGCACTGGTGAACATGGGGAATTCTCTCCCAGATCAGGCTGTGGAAGACAAGGCACTGAATATAAATAATGAATTTAGACAGGAAAGGGATGGGAAGGGTGCAGGAGTATGGTGTGAAGATCGAGGACTAGCGATCATTGCAGGTTGTTCTCTGATAACGCGGCAGCTGTGTTTCTGTGGAACGCTATGATAGAAAGCGGTGTAATATAAATGATGGGGGTGATGGGAAAAAGAGGGTAAGGGGTGAACGCCCAATAATGTCAGGAAAAATCTAAACAAAAATAATAGTCAACGTAACACAAACAACGGCACAGTCTACGTAAATCTTAAAACCATATATTGTCATGAAATAGTGCTGTAAATGCAACACTTCCACAAAACGGTTACTGACTACAACACTGTACCTTTCACCAAGCTCTTTACCAGAAAGCACGTGAGCTGACTGACCACATGACTCTACTGTGGGATTCCAGTTGGATTAGATTCCCGACAGTATGGAAACAGGCCCTTCGATGCAACAAGTCCACACCACCCTCCGAAGAATAACCCACCCAGACCCATTCCCCGACCCTATGTTTACCTCTGACGAACACACCGAGCACTATGGCCAATTTAGCATGGCCAATTCACCTGACCAGCACATTGTTGAGGGAGGAAACTGGAACACCCGGCGATACCCACGCAGACACAGGGAGAACGTGCAAACTGCACACAGACAGTCACCCAATGCGGAAATTGAACCCGGGTCCCTGATGATAACCACTGAGCCACTCTGCCGTCTCAAGATTTCTCCCCAAGATTCTTCCCTTGGTTTGAAATAAAGTTCCTTCTAAATGTCGACTACAATTCCTAGTTCTGGATGCAAGTTTGCTCGCTGAGCTGGCAGGTTCATATATCTATAACCTCAACCTGAGCTACGAATCTTCTCAAACCTCGCAAACAATTCCCAGTTTCAGGGTCAGTTTCAAGGCTTGCAGAGCGGATCACATTCCTGGTTTAGCTGAACACATTGAGGGTGCTTTTGGCAGACAGAGGATCCTGAGGCTGGGTTTTGCTGTTCAGCTGGGGACGGAAATGGAATCACCTTACAGTAAACAGGAGCTCACTTTATAAAGAAAGGTGCACAATTCATGAATCGCGTTGCAGCCAAATAGTTTTTTTAAGAAACCCACATGATTGGAGAACTGCCTGTATATTGAATGGAGGAGCAAAATTGATGGACCGAAGGGACTACAGTATTTCTTATTTTATACATCCCGGTTTAAACTCACTAAGGGTTACGAACAATGTGTGGGGAACACTGCATTGAGGAAATTTTCACCATGAACTAGAATGGAGAAAGCTCAATGTGTCTAAAGACCTCCTCGTTTCCCGATGTTTCTGTGCAGTCTATGGGACAGCTCTATAACTGCTGTCACAAGCTCTCAGATGTTAGGAAGGAGATCTATGCAGGATGACAGGACTGTGTTTCCCATTCCCTTTTCTAATGCCGAGGCTGAGGCTGGGTGTTCTGTTCAAGTTTATCCTTTACGACCCGGAGCAGCTTGATACAATTGAGTGCCTTGCTTGGCCGATTCAGAGATCATTGATGAGTTTATCACATGTCTGTGTGTCTGGGGTCACTTTTAGGCCAGACCAGGAACGCACGCGAAATTCACTTCCTGAAAGTACACTGGGGAAGAAAATTGGTGTTTACAATCGACATTGGCTTCAGGGTCACTGTTACTGATGCCAGATTTTGCATCTCAATATTTTATTAATTGTTATTAACTTCCACCAGCTGCCAGAGCATTAGTCTGGTCTGGATTCGTAATCCAGTAAGATTTCCACAACAGCACCATCCCCACATGGGGACCTAAGGCAAACCACACTGAGCAGGTTATTTCTATGCTGCTGGACTGCTCTGTCAAAAAGAGCTTTCACCAACGTGACTATCGCGACGGGACTGAGGGTGTGGTAAATGGTCAGACTGGAGTCATTCCCTTGTTATGGGACTGGATATAGTTGAGTAATTTCCCACAAGGCCAGGCAGATGTCAGAGTTGGAGCTGGAATGAAACAGCTTCCCAGGGACACGGCTTGTTGTGCAGCACAATCTTCAGTCCTATTGCAGAAATGGGGTCAGGGCCCATTGCCTGTGTCGTATCTACTGTGTCCAGCTGTCTCTTCATGTCACGTGCAGTGAAACGAATTGGTTAAAGATTTGCATCTGTGATTCTCTGAGCATCATTGTGAGGGTGAGTTGGATCATCCACTCAACACTTCTGGCTGTGGATGGTGCAGACACTACATCCTTGTCTTTTGCACTGATGTACAGGGCTGTTCCGTTATTTAGGATGGGGATATTTGTGGAGTCCTCTCCTCCAGTAAGTTTTTTAATAGTCCATCGACAATGATGACTGAATGTGGCAGGAGCGCAAAGTTTTGATCTTAGCTTTTTGTCTTGGGATCTATTCCCGCTCTCTATCAGAAGGTAGTTCTGCTGGTTGGAATGTAACCAGTCAATTGTGGGAGCTTTAGTGGGTTGTCATCAGGTTTAGATACACATAGTTCTGACTCTGGCATGTTCACCCAAACTCGGCACTGAACCATCACTCGGCTTGATCATCATGGTACAGTGATGGATTATCCTGGGGGAAAAGTTATGGATTGTGATTGAATGCAATTCTGCTGCGCCTGCTGCTGTGATCACATAATAACCCAGTGTGAGCTGCAATATCTGCAAATCAATTCTACTGACTTTCCCCCAGTTCACACCGAGACCCATTCACCCATCAGCCCTGTACTCAGTGACCTAACCTGGTTTCCAGTTTCATATTCTCATTCTGCTGAGGGCCCTGATGTCACGCCTTCAATTTGTTACATTTCTCAGATACTTTAACATATTTATCTGAACCATTTTATTTCCCGTAATACCATCTGCTGCATTTGAAGTGATTTTTTTTTGCCTCTGTTTTTCTCCCTGACCATGATTAAGACCTCAGTCGTGTCAGCAATGCCAGCCTTATGTCGATTCAGAGCCAATGAACTTGTGCACTTTGCGATTTTGTTCCCTTCCCAATGTACAGCGCTGTGTGCTTGACAGGGCTTTTGTGCAGATTCAACACACATCTTTGGAAAATGTTCAAAAACAGAAATTGCTGAAGAAACTAACCAGGTCTCGCTGCATCTTGTGGAGTGAAAGCTGAGTTCATCTTTCGGGTTCAGTGACCCTTCGACAAAGCTCCCAGTTTCTACAGCAATTTGTGCATTTTCATTTTCAGTATCCACAGTTATTTATTTAATTGAAAATTTGTGCTGTGCCTATTTATTCTGGAGAAACTCAGCAGGTCTTTCAGCATCTGCAGAGACAGACAAATAGAGTTAGCGTTTCAATGCATTGTAACACTTCTTCAGAACGGAAAAAGATCAGAAACTGGGCATTTTAGTTCCTTGCCAGAGGTGGGGGGATAGGTGACAGGGAAAAGAGGGTGTGACAACAGATCAACAGGCTTTTAGCAGTGGTGAACGAGAAGATGATACAAAATGAATTTAAATTAAGATGTGAATGGGGGAAAGGGGTTCTCTCTATTGAGTGCAAGATAAAGAAGACACAAGCACATAAGGTCATAGGGAGGCCAGGAGGGAGAATGTTGACCCTGTGGAATTATATAGATCTGGCCAGAGATACAATTTGACTGTAGAGATCATCACCACCATCAGACGAAGGAATCCAGGTGCTTGACGGCTTATTGTCACTAGTAACATTTTCATGCTTCCTTCGTATTGTAACATAAAGAGGAAAGCAAATAACAGGATGACGTTTGGGTGGAGTGCTGTTCACCTGTCACTTTTAATATTGTTTCAAATTTACAGTGCTGATCTTTAAACGCTGTTCTTGAAGTTAATATCAGATGGAGTGTAGGAGGTTTAGATAAGATTAGATTACTTACAGTGTGGAATCAGGCCCTTCGGCCCAACAAGTCCACACCGACCCGCCGAAGCGTAACCCACCCAGACCCATTCTCCTACATTTACCCCTACACCTAACACTACGGGCAATTTAGCATGGCCAATTCACCTAACTCCTGCCCATTTTTTGGATTGTGGGAGGAAACCGGAGCACCCGGAGGAAACCCACGCAGACACGGGGAGAATGTGCAAACTCCACACAGAGGGTCGCCTGAGGCGGGAATTGAACCCGGGTCTCTGGCGCTGTGAAGCAACAGTGCTAACCACTGGGCCACCGTGCCGCCCCTGTATATGAAACAAAACGTCAGCATGCTGATGCAGAAATGTTGGTTCATTAGACTGGTTCCTGGGATGAAAGGGTTGAATTATTGATTACATCAAAAATGCTGAGGCAATTATTCATTGTGGTTTAAATGAATGAGGGTGTCATTACTAAAACGGATAAGATACAGAGGGGGCTTGACAAGGTCGGTGTTGAGAATATGGTTCTACACCAGGACAGAGTCTCGAAGTCAGGGATGTAGATACAGAATAAGGAATATCGATTTGAAACTGAGATGTAAAGACATGTCTTCGTTCAGAAGGTAGTGAATGGCTGGAATTTCCTCACCCAGAGTGTTGTGGAGGCTGGGTCACTGATTGTATTGACAGACGGTGGATTGGTTTGTGACATTTCAGCGAGTTGAGGGATGCAAAGGGTTAGCAGGGAAGTGGAGTTGAACCGTGGAGTAGATCAGGCAGCATCCAGGGAACAGGAGAATCGACGTTTTGGGCATAAGCCCTTCTGACCTGCTGCGCTTTTCCAGCAACACATTTTCAGCTCTGATCTCCAGCATCTGCAGACCTCACTTTCTCCTCCGTGGAGTAGATCAGCCATGTTCTTATTGAATGACAGCGCAGGTCTAAGGGGCCGAATAGCCTACTCCTGTTCCTATTTCTTACGTTCTTATTTATGTTTTTAGAAAATACTTTGATTATTTTCCTGGAAGTCATGATGTAAAATGTTTCATTCAGAGACAGCAGAAGATTTGTCTGAGTTGACCTTGTATGAGGCATGGGGGCTGTACTTTAAGGCGAATCTGGGCCTGTAACATGACCTACACCAGGAACAGAAGTTACGAGAGGGGAAGCCTGGACAGAGGGATTGGGTGGGGGTCTCTTCCTGACCCAGCCTGGACTTTCCAATACATTTGCCAAACTACACCAAACTACTGGAGTGGCCTCAATCTGGTCCTGTGCAGCAGGATCGAAGGGCTCAATGGAACATCAGAACATGGGGCTGATAGAAACAACTGGGCCATTCGGCACTTTGATACTATTCCACCAATCAATAAACTCATGGCTCGTGTCATTGTGTTCCCAGCTGCACTTTTCTCTGATTTCACAATGATCCCTGATTCACCTGTCTATGGAAAATCAGACAAAGTCGGCCTCGCTATGATATGCAGATTCAGCCCTCCCAAACGTCTTGGTGAGAGAATTCCCACTTTGTGACTTTCTCCTCACTGCGGTTCTGACTGTTTCCATTTCTAATCCCACTCCTCCACTGCTCACAACAAATTTTAAATGTAACCAGGATGGCGATATGGCCGATGATAAAGGTCTAAGACTCTGTCAGATTCAGTTATCAGAACACGTCAGTTGTATTTCTTTAGTCAGCTACAAGTAATTAACAGAACTAACTGAAGTGTAAGATGGATATGTGGTTAGCTCTGCTGCCTCACATCACCAAGGAACTGCGTTCACTTCCAAACTCAGGTGAGTTTCAACATTCTCCACGTATTTGTGTGGGTTCCCTCCCAAAGCTCCAGTTTCCTCCCAGAGAACACAGATGTGCAGCTTACAGTGGATTTGCCATGCTAATTGCCCATTGTTGAGAGAGCGTCCCCTTCATGGTGTCCTCTGTCAGTGGGGGGGAATTGAACCTACGCTGCTGGCCTACCTTTGCATCACAAACCAGCCGTCCATCCAACTGAGTGGAAGACAGTGTACCTGCTACAGACAGAAACAGGCACAGAGAAAAAGCAAGAGAAACTTTCATAACAAGGAAAATGGTGCAATTCAGATAACGGTCAAGATAACAGCTGAGGATAAAAAATTCTATGCTCAAAATTGTATTTCATAACGGGACAAGTGTTTAGAAGCATTGTTTGGCTGAATATAATAAAGTGAGATAAAGTGAAATAACCAGAATTACTGATTGTGATTGGATATAAAATAAGTGCATATTTTTGCAGGAACCCAAGGGGTTGAAAGACTGAAAATTTCTGTACCTGAAAATGGGACTTCTTTGGAACACTATCTGTGTGTGTGTTTGTGTGTGTGTGTGTGCGTGTGTGTGTGTGTGTGAGAGAGAGAGAGACCGCAGACACTGCACTAAGCTGGGTGGTAGCCAAGACCATGCTCTGTGGGGCTGGTGGTGAGGTCTCCTCAGGAAGATAATGGATCCCTCTGTTCTAGCCCATTCACTAGGACCTCTGTGCCCCTGTTGAAAAATCGTGCTGATAGTTCCCCTTATTTGCGATGTTCGGGGTCACCTGTGCAGGTTGGCTCCAAACTGAGGAAGTACAACAGTGTCCCCATTGGCCTTTAAAAGATGGCACCAGTGTCAGTGATCATAGAATATCCAGGGGCATAAGTGCGATGGTGAGTCCCTCCAGCCATGTTGGGTTGGAGAATCGGGGTGGCATTGAATGCGAGGAACACTATAAGATTGAGTGGGTAGTTAATGATGTTAGTTCGATAAGATAGCACCATGAAACTAGTTCAGTCTCGTACAGATAATCCCTCTGTCACACTCAATAAAAATGTCACTGAGACAAACTATTGTTAGATTCAGCCCAATGAGTCAAAGACTCTGCTGACCCCACACCCAGTTACAAAGTTGCAGAACAAATTTTCATCTAAAACTCTCCATCATCTTTTTTGACGCCAAAATCCCTTTCACCTATCATCTTGGGAATACTGGCTCATGTTGTAGAATGCTGTCGAAATGTCTTCACTTCAGCATTCTGAAACCTGTGATCTTACATGACATTGTCTCTCAATCTCCCTTTCGCTTTTTTCCCCAAAATCCTTTTGATTGTTGTCAGTTAAAGTGATTTCAGCGTCATCTCTCTCTGGCAGGGGCTAGGGATTACGGACTAGGCAATAAAGACTCTGTATCAGAGTGATCATGTAACTAGACGGGTAATTCAGAGGCACGGGCTGTGACTCCAAGGCAATGTTAACATCCTACCACAGACGATGTCAGAGCTTAAATTCGAATGACAAAAATTGGAATAAAACCTAATTTCACTCATGGAAACCAGAAACCGTTAGATTTATTTTTATTATTTTACTGATAGTCTTTGGTAAAGAAACTTAACATTATTACCCAATCTGAGCTCAGTGTAACTTCAGAGCAACATTGTTGGCTCCATTTTGTCTTGACAAATGGCTGAGTGGTCAAGGACAATTAGTGACGGACAACAAATACTGCCCTTGCCCGTGATGCTGGCATCCCGTGAAACAACAACATTAAAGGTGAAATAAATCAAAGAACGGTGGATGCTAGAGATCGAAAATAATGTTCTCCAGCGTCTGAAAGTGTTGGAGAATCTGACAGGTATGGCAGCCTCTGTCAGGAGAAATGCAGATAACGGTTTGACCCTGCTTCACAACTGAAAGCCAACTGGGAAATAATATTATTTATCCAGGTATCATGGATGGTTGGGGTGGAGAGAGAGGTGGGGACTAGGTTTAAATTGAATGGATGGAGAAATGGCCAGAAAAAGAGAAGAAAAGAAATGAAAAGTGAGCAAAGGGATTGCTGATGATAAACTGAAAGGAAAACAAAATGGCAAGCTATTCTCACATTTCCCCATTTCCCATATTCCTGAATATCACGTTCATTTAGATATGTCACGGTTTAAAGTGAATTAGGTTCCCTGTATCTCTCTTCTCTGAGTGTGATGATCAGATCCATTAGCAATACTGGTGCTGCCCTTATAGTTGAGGAGATGTAGAGGAAGTTAATGCTACATTGTCAACTGCTTCTTTGGAGAGAGCACCTCTTACTGTGGAACTCAGCAGAGATGCAACGGCTTTCTCAGCCAGGAAGAGAAACTCAGGAGTGGAAATATTTTTCAACACTGAGCGCATTCACGTTCCGTGTGGGGAATTGACTTGTTCCTGTCATTGGAAAATCAGTGGAGTTTCTGTGGATGATTATCTCGGGTTTGTATTGTCAGCTGCGGGGTCTGCTGACCCCACTCTATACACTGCATTTACAGAGTGTCTGGGTCCATGGTAAACAAATGGAGATGAGGCTCCATGGAAGGAAAGCTCTATAAATAAGGAGGTGCAGGACAGTGCATTATCTTTCCTGGGATTTCCCGGGACATTTATCTCAGCTGGACCAGGTGTCTGGTATGAAACCAGTTTTTTTCAAAATTGAGGTGGTCACTGAGCTGTGTCCCCTCCTTCAATATACTGTGTAGACTCACACCAGTGACAGGACTATGCTAATGCTCACCGCCACCTCCAAACAGACCCCAGCACCAAGGATATATTTCCCTCCCCTCCCCTATCAGCTTTCCGTAGAGACCACTCCCTCCGCGACTCCCTTGTCAGATGCACACCCCCCACCGACCCAACCACCACTCCCGGCACCTTCCCTTGCAACCGCAGGAGGTGCAACACTTGCGCCCACACCTCCCCCCTCACTTCTCTCCAAGGCCCCAGCATTTCAACTCCTCCTCCCACTCCACCGAGGATATGCAGGTCATTGGACTCATCCACCGCCAAACCACAACAACCCGACGGTCGGAGGAGGAGCGTCTTATCTTCCGACTGGGAACCCTCCAACCGCAGGGGATGAACTTGGACTTCACCAGTTTCTTCATCCCCCTCCCCCCCCCTTGTCTCAGCCGAATCCCTCCCGCCTGGCACCGCCTTCCTGACCTGCAGTCTTCTTGTTGACCTCTCCGCCTCCATCCTACTCCGACCTATCACCCTCACCTTGACCTCTTTCCACCTATCACATTTCCAACTCCCCTCCTCCAAGTCCCTCCTCCCTACCTTTTATCTTCTCCTGCTGAACACTCTCTGCTCATTCCTGAAGAAGGGCCTGTGCCCGAAACGTCGAATCTCCTGTTCCCTGGATGCTGCCTGACCTGCTGTGCTGTTCCAGCAATAAAGTTTCACCATAAATTAAACTGGATTAATTCTGGAACTTTCCAGGCAGGGGTGAATAACATATCCATCATCACCGGAGTGCAGTCCTCCGATATATTCACTGGCTGACAGAACCCATCTCTCCGCTGAGAAAGATACAGAAAGAAACTTCCAGAAATACAAGGGAACAGAGTGACTGCTGAAAATGAGGAATAGCAGGAAATTAGAATTAATAAAAGGTATGTCTTTCAAAATCTCATTGAATTTAAGGTTGGTATATTGCTGCATCTGATGAGCTACAGCCCTGAGTATTGAGGAGGTGGCAGTAGAGCTAGTGAAAGAATTACTGATTATTCTTCAAAGCTGGTTAGATTCTGGAAAGGATCCTCCAGACTGGAAAGCAGCTATTGTAAACCTAAATATTTAAAACAGGACGGAGAGAGCAAACAGCAAACTAAGCAGTGGTTAGCGAGATGTAAGCTGTGAGAAAAACATTGGAACCTTTTGTGAGGAATGTGACAACGAGACCCTTGGAAAATAATGACATGATTCGGTCGAGTCAATCTAGATTCAGGAAGAGGAAATTATCTTGATCTTTCAATAAATCTGCTGGACTTTGTGGAGATTGTCCGTTGTGACATCGACAATTGAGAACCAGTGGGAATGAAGTATTTGAATTTTCAGCAGACGTTTGACATGGTTGAATACAGATGAGTGGAGAATGTTAGAGTCCATGGGTAGATAGGGGTGGAATACACCGAATGTATTAAAAGTTTTATAATCGAGAGAATGAAGAGAGTAGGATAATTATCTGAACTGAAGGATCAGTGTTTGTGCATTAGCTCTTCACAAGATATAAAATATTTCTGATATGAACAACAAATATCATCATTCACATTTATGTTCATTAAATAGTGAGAGGTTGGGAAGTGCTGTTGTTGTAACAGACCTGGATGTGCCTGGTCATAAGTCACAAACAGAATTTTTACGCAGCAGGAAGTAAATGATATGTGGCTCTTCATACAAAATAATTAAAGTATCAGAGTAAATGTATCTTTCCAAATGATAGTGTTTTGTTGAGAGACTGTTAGGTGTATTGTGTTCAGGCTGAATCAGCTTTATAAATAATGATCTTGTCAGCGATTCAGTCTAAAGCGGTTACACCAGACTAAACCCTGGCATGGTGTTACCATGAGGAGAATGGGAAGAAACTTGTGCTTAATAAAGTGTGTGAAGGTGTTGGTGAGTTTATATTTTAAAAAGATGCTGAAGCACATTGAGTGTTGAAGATACAAAATTGCCTTATTAGATCAATGAAAGGAATGCCCAGGCAAATCACATTTCCTATGCATTGGAGTGCAAATATATGCACTGTAAATGTATTGGCTGGTGCCTGTTCTAGTCGAGGAGCGATCTGCACGGTTACAGCATGTAGATTGTGGTTTTTGAGGGTGGTGGTGGTGGGAGGTTCAGCCAGTTACAGTATTGCAAACGGACAACGCAGCAGAATCATCTAGCCTGCGATAAGAAACAATGCATCATTCTCCCTCAATACTAACTTCACGAGAGCAATGGGTGATGGGAGATGC
>NC_057717.1:19616303-19627181 GCF_004010195.1 Chiloscyllium plagiosum
TGAAAGGGGTTAAATGGAGTTGTTTGTTCAGTGACTGTGATTGATGCCAGTCTCCATGGATCCTAGTTGTGTCACTGGATGTTTTCCGTCTCCTATTAGTAAGGGAGCTCTTGCAATGGTTTATGCCATTGTCGCAGCAGATGCATCAGCTCCAACGCTCAAAGGGATCAGCAGCTGCAGTGACAGAAAAAGGAGATTTAAACATCTGAGAATAGTCTGGAATGATCCATTAATGGATCAGAATCTGAGAACATTAGACTGGAATGCTGCAACAATGGACAGGAGTTTATCCTATGGTCTTTTCTATGTTTCCTGGTCTTGGTCAACATTACCATATTGGATACTTGGTGCACTGCTGATTATCCAGGCGGGTTACTATCCTATCCTCGCTATTGTTGGTGTTCCTGGTATCTATCCATTTATTAATCTCTTCAACCATGGCGAACTTCTTTGCTATTTCTGTTATCTATATTTTACAAAGACGGAAACTATTGTCTTCAGTTTCAAACGCAAATTCCATTAATTACCCACAAATTTCAGAACCGCCCACAACCCCGCCCTCACAAACATCGGAGAACGAGACGTTCACAATACCGAAGTACCTTTCTTCATTTATGTCTCGGTATTCTGTCCAGCACCAAACCAACCCACTGCCAGCTCGGTTATATGCCCAGTCACCATCTTGGCTTCAATGCTGACGCTTAATTATCCAATATCTATGCTTCGGTAAAATTCAGACGTTATGGTTCCACCTCTCCTCTAAGCACTCTTTCAGTTGCAAATATTTCGATCGCATCTTTGTTCTTGTCTCTAAAATAACTTATTAACAGGAACACTCTCTCAGAGCAGTAATGTCGGAAGAAATGTAATTCTGATGCACAGGTTATTACTCAGAAAGACACTTTACCACATCCTACAACGGACGATGTCAGAAATTAAATACACAAGACAGGAATTGGGGAAAAAAGCAAGTTTTACTAATAACAACCATTACAGCTCCAGCAATTTGTCTATACGTTTATCTATTTCACTGATGTCCTTTGGAAAATAGATATTGCGTTACTATCTTGTCTGGCTTAAGATTGATGTGAGACACACAGCAAGGTGCTTGTTTCCGTACTGCCTGAAAGAATGACCTCGCAGTAAATGACACTTGGTTAGGTCAACAAATGCTGCCCCTGTCAGCGATGCAGACATTCCAAGTAATAACAAAATTAAAGGTTATATGAAGCAAAGAATGATGCAACAGATCACAGCAAATAAAGAGAGAGAAAGTGCCAGACAAACCGAGCAGATTTGGCAGCCCCCTCGGGTCGAGAGAAAAATAGAATTGGCAATTCGATTCATACATCAGAACTGAACACAGTTGTGAAATAGTGTGATTGATGTTGGTGACACCGAAATCTGTTATGAAGGGGACAAGGACAGAGTTGAAAAGATGGAGAAAGAGAGAGATAGAAAGAAAGAAGCAAACAAAGAGATTGTTGATGATCAGCTGGGATGGAAATAAAAACTGAAATTAAACCTTACTTATGTTTTTCCTGTTCCCATATTATTCATAATCATGACCATGTAAGGTATATGTTAAAGTTCCTGTTTAAAGTTATTTATGTCTGTGTTTCTCTCTTCCCTGAGTGTGATCATCTTCTTTTATTCATTAATGGGATGCTGGCCCAGTATTTAATTCCCTTTCCTCATTGTCCTTGAGAAGGTTTTGGTGAGCTGCCTTCCTGACCCACTGCAGTCCGTGGGCTGTTAGTAGTCAGTGCTGAGGTACATGCGGTTTCATTTCTTTGAGGCTTTGAAGTGACTGATATAACTGGGTGGCTGGCTTGGCTATTTCAAACTGCAACTGAGAGTTCACCACATTGCTGTGGGTCTGGAGTTACATGTAAGCCCAACCAGGCGAAGGTGGTAGATTTCCTTTCCTGAAGGGCATGAGGGTGCAAAGTAAGACAATCGACATTGGTTTCATTGTTTCAGTTGATTCTTAGTTCCTGATATTTTATTGAATTTAATTTCCAACATTTGCCATTGTGGGATTCGGATCCGGTGTCTGGGTCATTATCTGATTCCCTGGATTAATATTCGGAGACAATACAGCTAGATCATCGCCTCCTCACTATCTCCAATCAACTCCAATGGCAACAGTGATGTTGTTGTTGGTGTGACTTTGCTTCATAAGGCAAATAAATGATTGGCAAAAAATGCCATCCTTCTCATTTTGTATTTATGAGAAGGCGAGATGATGCGAAGTCCTCTTGGTGAAAAGGAGCTGGATGTCCTTGATCATGGGGCACGAACAGAATTCATACAGATCAGTCGGGTACTGGCAGGTGGGACTAGATTGGGTTGGGATATCAGGTTGGCATGGATGGGACAGAACGAAGTATCTGTTTCCATGCTGTGCATCTCTATGACTCTATGACTCAGCAAATAATCAGCACAATAACTGAGTAGTATTGTTCATTACAAAATGATTAAAGAATAAGAGTGAAGTCACCGTCCTGCAGTTGTGGAGTGCACTTAAGACAGTATTTTCTTTCGTTTACAATCAATTATCTCCTAGCTACAGAGAGACGGTGTAATGGAGTTTCAAATGAGGACAGTGTGAAAGAATTTGGCTGCCCTTTCCTTCCCTCTCGCCGTTAGCTCAAGATGTTTCATTTGTTAACTGAGTTCTTGCCATCTCTGATTCTGTTGGTTTCTCCAGCAAGTTTAATTGACGAGATACGGCTGTAATTATCTCTCCTTTCCTCACAAAAGCAGTCAGATCCAATTCCAGCTTCTCTGCTAATTCTTGCAATTTGGTCTTATTCATTTCTCGTAAAATTTCCAAAGTCACTGCATGCACACCCAGAAAACGTTTGGCGACTGAAATAGCCATTACTATTCCAAGTTTTTTCAACCCAATCAAACTAATACCCAAAATAAAACATTTGACTTTCGATAAAATGCAGAAGAGGGGGAAAAAAGAAAGCAGCGGAACAGAGAGTAAAAAGAAAGAATGGCAAAAAAGAGAGCAATAGGGCAGAGAGAAAGAGAGAGGTTTTGAAGAACAAAAACTGACAATTAAAAAGAAAAGTCAGTGTAAAAGGCTGAAGATAACGGCTGAGGGTGGGATTAGTAAGGAAGAGAGTGGGCATGAGCAAGCCCCGGTAGTGAGACGTCTAGTGAGAATTTGTTTGAGTATGTTCAAGCGTTGCCTCAATTTGATGAGAAGAATGTGATGCCCTTTTTCAACTCATTTGAAAAGTTGGCGAAACAAATGCAGTGGCCAGAGGCAATGTGGGTTTTGTCGATCCAAACCAAACTTGTAGGTAGGACGGGTGAGATATTCACATCCCTATCAGATGAGGGATCTGGGGAGTATAAGGAGGTTAAAACAAACATTTTGTCTGCATAGGCAACCTTTCAGGAATTTAATGAGGGATCCTGAAACCTACACTGAGTTTTTAAGGATTAAACAGACTAACTTCAATAGTTGGATCAGAGCTTTAAAATTCAAGCAAAGCTATGATGCCCTTAGGGAGGTTAGTACATGGAGGAATTCAAAAATTAACTGCCTGAAGTAGTGCAAACTCAGGTGGAAGAGCAGAGAGTGTAAGCAGCAAGGTTAGCTGCTGAAATGGCTGATGATGATGAACTGGTCCATAAACTTGGTTTGGCTTCCAGAACCAGTTCTGGTCTCTGAGGGACAGAAATTGGAACAAAGAGATATCCTCACGTGCAAAGGGAAAGGTAGATCACAGTGTAGATCATAAGGATAATTTACCACAGTAATAAAGAAAACCTTGAGGGGGACAAATATGTTAAAAACCTGTCGTGCTTTCATTGTAAAAAAGAGGGCCACACAAAATCACAGTGTTGATGGGCTGGGAGAAAACCAGATGTAGAATAACCAGGCAAGCCTGGAAGTTTTCTTGAACATGTGACAAAAAACATAAGGGAAGTTAGGCAACGGCCTCAGAGTGTGCAAGATGATCAGTGGACGTGCCAAATCTGCAAACAAAACTTACATGAAAGGGTAACGTTTATTCACCTAGGCCAGGGGTAATTGGTAAGAAGGTTTCAATATTACTTGACACAGGATATTTTCAGTCTGTAATGCTGAGAGGTGAGGCTTTATGCACTCTCAAAGACTATTTCCAGAAAATGTGCTGTAACAGGAATTCATAGTGAGGCAAAAGTTGCTCAGTTATGTAAAGTGAGGCGAGAGTGTCCAGAGAAGATTGGAGCATGTGCAGTAGGTGTACTAGACCCCTAACTCTCAGCTCTAGGAATAAAATTTATCCTTGCAAATAATATAGCTGCTTCACTGGTAGGCGTGCTGCCTACTCTAGTTGAAAAGCCAGTGGAGATGCGGGCAACTGAAGACCTGGAGTATGTTTATCCAGGAATTTCCCCTGATTGCATCACCAGAAGATTACAGAAGCACAGGTTTAAGCAGGATAAAGGCACAGATAACGAAGCTGACGTACAGTTATCCGAAAGTTTCTTTTTGATCAGTTAAGTGGAACAGAGAAGGAGCAAGTCGGAAAATATGAACGTATTTTTAGGTCTGTTAAGCATATTGAATGACAGCAGAAAGATGTGGAGTTACAGAAGTTATATCAAAAGATATTTAGCAAAAAAGAGAATGAATGCATTCCTGTGTGTTATTACTTAACAAATGATGTCTTAATGCGGATATGGAGATCAGCACACATTGAAGCAGATCAGACATGCACAGAAAATCATCAAATTGTTTTGTCTGTTGGGTATAGAAAGGAGGTGCTGCGAGTGGCACATGAGCGACCACTTGGAGAACATTTCGGGGTGAGGACATTACAGGCTGAAATACAAAGATATTTTTACTGGCCTGGACTACACAAAGATGTTGTGAATATTGCCAGACGTCTCAAACATGTCACACACACAGACAGTAATAAAACCTGTGACTTTAATACCTATTCCAGCATTTGAGGAACCTTTCACAGGAGTCTTGATAGATTGTGTAGGTCGCCTATCGCAAAGACGAAGTGGGAATAAGTATTTCTTAACAATACTGGATGTGTCGACTAGATTTCCAGAGGCAGACCCATTATGCAGCATCACAGCTAAAAGAGTTGTAGGAAAAAAATACTTATTTTTTACGTAGGTACGGACTACCAATAGAGATCCAGACAGATAAAACCTCACATCCGAACTATTCAAGCAGGTGATGGATAACTTGGGAATAAAGCAATTCAAATCTGCTACGTAGTATTCGGAATCAATGTGAGCATGAGTGAGATGGCATCAAACAGTGAAAACCATGTTGAGGGTTTGTGGTCAGGATAATTCAAATGATTGCGATAAGGAAATTACTTTTGAACTATTTGTGATCAGAGACGCACAGAATGAATCGACCAAATTCAGACTATTTGAATTAATTTTGGGGCATGAAGTAAAAGGACCGTTAACATTGGTTAAGGAGAAATCAATAAGGCAGAATTCAGAGACCACCCATTTGGACAATGTGTCAAATTTTAGGGAACGATTAAATAGAGCTGGAGAGTTGGCTAGACAGCATTTAAAAGTATCGCAGCATACAATGAAACAAGAAGTGGATCAGAAATCACAAATTCGGAATTTTGCAATTGGGAATAAGGTATTGGTGTTACTTCCAGTAACGGTTGAGCCTTTAGAAACAAGTTTAGTGTACCTTATCAAATTGGGAAGAAATTGAATGAGGTGGAATACTTGGTACGGACTCCAGACAGGAAGAAATCTCCCAGAGTGTGTCATGTGAATATTCTCAACAGGTATATGACAGGGAAGGAAATCAAGAGGAGAAGGTATTAATGATTACAGCACAGAAGGAAGACCCACGTTCACAGGATTCTGAATTGGACATTCCTAATCTCAAACTGAACAATGAGAAAGTTGTCAAAAATTGGGATAAATTATTGAGTTATCTTCCACAAGCAAAGCTTAGTGACCTGAAAGAGTTATTACGATATCGTGGAGAGATGTGCGGAAACAAACTGGGAAGTACGAATATAATTGTGCATGATGTAGACACAGGGGATGCTCTTCTGATTAAGCAACATCCTTAAAGGCATTATCCTCTAAAGTTGGCACAGGTTCAGAAGGAAATAGAGCACACGCTCCAAGATGGCATAATCGAAATGAGTTTCTGTGCTTGGAGCTCATGTATAGTCATGGCGTCAAAGCCAGATGTTACCCAGTGGACATATGAGGACTATCACAAACTGAACTTCGTTACAAAGACTGATGCATATCCTATTCCATGTTTGGAGAACTGTGTCGAAAACGTGGGAGAAGCTACTTACATTTCTAAGTTGGACTTGCTCAAAGGCTACTGGCAAGGACCTCTGTCAGAGAGAGCAAAGGCAATTTCGGCTTTCATAACACTAAATGGATTGTATCAGTACAAAGTTGTGGCATTTGATATGTAAAACGTTCCAGCCACATTTCAGAGACTGATAATTAGGTCATTGTCGGATTACCCAACTATGTGGTGTACATTGAAGACCTGGTGGTTTTTAGTCACTCATGAAAGGAACATTTAGAGCATTTATCGGACTTGTTTGATTGACTTCAGAAGACAGGCTTGCTGGTAAACCGATCTAAAAGTGAATTTGAGAAAGCCAAGCCACGTTCCTGGGTCACGTTATTGGACATGGACCAACGGCCCCATGAGATACAAAAACGAAAGTAGTTCGGGAATGTTCCACAGCGTCAACAAAAAGAAATGTGTAGTACTACGGTTCCTGGGATTGACTGAATTTTACTGAAAGTTTGTGCCAAACTTTAAGCAGTGTGGCTGCTCCACTCACCGAATTGTCAAGGGCAAGAACTCTCAGTTGACAGAGAACTGTCAAAAGCATTTTACAGCTTAAAACCTGTGTTAGCTACTGCCCCAATATTAGCTACACTAGATTACACGAAGACATTCAAGGTGGCTATCGATTCCAGTGATGTGCGTATTGGTCCGGTGTTCCTGCAGGAGGATGATGAGGGAATAGAAAGACCTATCCGGTGTTTTTCTGGGAAGTCGAACGTTCATCAACAGAAATGTTCAACGGTGGAGAAAAAGACTTTATGGTGTTGGCATTACACTATAACTGTGTTTATATTACAATTGCATCTGAGACAATCGTGTACACTGATCACAACACGTTGACATCTGTGGAAAAAATTAAAGACAAAAATGCCAAACCGTTTAGATGGAGCTTGTTGTTGCAGCCATTCAATCGGACCATTGTGTATGTGGCAGGTCGTGAAAACGTGAAAGCTGATGAGTTACTGAGACTAGAATGAGATACGGAGGTATTCGGTGGTGGTTATACAGCAGCCTGGTTTTGCATGGGTTTGTGCATGTTTGAATGTTTACAATTAGTACAGTATATCTGCGAGTTTTAAGACTACTAACTGGGTTTGAAGGGTTAAAAAATGCAGCCACCTTTTAGCATTGATGGTTTTTTGTAAGGGGGGGAGAGATGTGTCACAAAGCAAGTCCCTTTTTGTCTAAAAGCTGTCCCTTGGCTCAAGGAGACTCTGTCCTTGTTTTTTTTTTCAGAGGAAAAATAAAACGGCGCCAAGCTCCGATCAGAGCTGAAAAATGTGTTGCTGGAGAAGCGCAGCTGGTCAGGCAGCATCCAAGGAGCAGGAGAATCGACGTTTCAGGCATAAGTCCTTCCTCACTTTCTCCAAGCTCCGATCAGCCTGGTTTGGTACAGAGATGAAAAGTACTTTCAGAGGTCTTTTGTTTATATGGAAACAGATGAGTCTTCAGGCCAAATTGGCCATGCTCTATCAGTGACCAGTTTCATGAACGGAGAGTGGTGAGCTATTTTAGCTGAACTAGCTGAGCTGAGCAGTTTTCAGTTGAGTCTTGAACTGGAAAGTTCAACTGGAAGCTGTATGGAAACTCTCTCTCTTTTCTGACCTTCAACTTCAACCTGGAAGTTTGTGCTCCATTTATACTGGTTTTTATTGGGAGTTTGCTTATTGGGACAGTTGTGTATATTCGCAATAGCATAATAAAGTCTAGCTGAATAGGTTGAATTCTGTCGTGATTTTTTATTCTGTTCTTTGTGTTTCATTGTGTAATTTTATGAATAAAGTTTTTGCCTGTTTCAAAATCTAGTAGTCAACCTAGCTAAATTACTCCCAGTAATTTTCATTGTACAATTACCGAAACAAATTGCAAAGGTATGCTCTGGGCTGCCTGCTTAAAAGTGTTTTGAGTAGTCTAACCTAGTTCATAACATCTCGGAGATGGAAGATGCGTCCTTGGGACTTGGAAAAAAAAACAATCACTTTCCCTCCTCATGGTCAGCAAACCACGTTAACATAGCACGTGTGTACCATTAGCAATGGAGCCAGGAGGAACAACATGAAGCAGTCTGTGTTTGCAATCTATGGCTCATTGGTTTGTCGCTTTGCAGCAACAATGACATCCTCCTATTTCAGTCTAACAGTTTGGAGGGGCTGAATGGCCTCTTCTGTTCATGTGTCAGTGTCTGGAGGAACTGAATGTCTTCGTCCTGGCCCGAGGGCAGAGGTTCAAGGACTTCAGTGGGCAACCTGTAGTTCCTGCCTATCAGCACGCTGTGCTGACTCAGACTATATCTTCCTGAGTTACAGGAGACAGGCAGAAGGCTGGAATAACACAACAAGCCAGGCAGCATCATGAGCTGGGAAAGTCAACATTTCAGGTATAACCGTTCTTCAGAACTGAGTTGGAGGAGTAGGGGGAGCTACAGATAAAGAGGGAAGGGAGTGGTTGAGGTGGGGAGATCAGGGGGATGGTCAATTACGGCTATGTGAACACAAGTGGTTGGTGCAACCTGCTTGGGCGATGGGAGGGATGAATCAGGTTGGGGGCTGAAAGGTAGGGTCGTTAGGTGAAATGGAAAATCTCCCAATCACTTCCTATTTCAACTCTCGTTCCTAATGCCTTTCTGACAGAGCCATCCTTGGCCTCCTCCATTGCCACAATGAACCAAACCATAATTTGGAGGAACAAGATCTCATCTGTCACGTGTGTAGCCTGCACCCCGGGGACTCAACATTGAATTCTTCAATTTCAAATAACCTCCCTTCCAGTCCCCCGCAACCTTTTGTCCAGCTACCAACTGGATTCAGCACTCCCATCACCAACCCGCTGATACCTTTATCTGTGTTCACTTATCCACACCTGGCCACTCTGCCTCCTCCTCCCTCACCCGCACTTTATCTATATACCCCCTTAGTCCCATCTACAGTGTTGACGAAGGGTTATATCCAAGGCGTTCACTTCTCAAAGTATTGATGCAACCTTGCTTATTCTGTTCTTCCAGCTTCCTGCGTGTGTATTTGGATTCCAACATCTGTTTTTATTTCAAATTGTAATCTTGTGTAATAGACAGGAGTGAGTGAACGCATTGCACCTATTGTTATCCAATAGATCTGATGGGCTGAATGGCTTTCGTATATTACTGTGAAACCAGCTAGAATTGCTGAAGGGGTCCCTCTTTCTTTTAACCGTGGAAATGTTTATTCTCCAGGAGTGCTTTTGATTCATGTTACCTATACATTAACAGCACAAGCTTGAATGTTGTCCAGATTTGATACTTTAGTACCTTAGGAGGTGACCCATTATTCTGAAAATTGTATAATCTTCAAAGAATATCCCGAACTCTGATTACATGAAAGAGGGAAAGATATTCATGAAGCAGCTGAAGATGTTTATGCCGAAGAAGCTACCCTGAGGATTGCCCACAGGGATATCCAGGGACTGGGAGGATTGATGTCCACCAGCCCCATTGTGCTCTGAATGATTCAACCAGCGGGGAGTTTACAACTGATTCTCGTCAAGTTCAAGTTCAGTTTCCTTGACATCTTGCTCAATCAAATACTGCCGTGATATCAGGGCCCGTCACTTTACGCTATGTTCATATCTTCTATCCATGTCAATAGGCCAAGGTATATGTGTGGGGAATGGTTCCTTCTCTCAGGGAATAGTGATTGTTGGGGCCAGACTGTTAGGGGAGGCTACATCACTGAAATGTTCGAGGGTTGCGAGTGGGTGTCAATGGGTTTTGACCCGTCAGAGAGTCGACGGCTACAAAACAATTGGGCATGAAAGAGAAATTGTGGCCAAGTGCAAATCAGTCCTGACTTACTGAATGGAAGTGCAGGTCTGAGAGACTATGTAGCCTGGTTTTATTCCAGTATACCCCATAGTCCAGTCACTTTGTGGCGTCTTCCATTGCCTGTGTTACTGACTTCAAGTAGCTGAATGGCTTGAACCTGTTGCTGTGCAACTGGATACTGGTGCTGCATGATCTGGTTACAGTTTTATAGGCCCGAGGGGCTTATTGGCCTCCTCCGGTAATTGTATATCAGGCTCCAGGGGTTAAAAAGCGTCATTCTGTTCTGCTGTAACTGAAATCCATATCGACTAAATCTACTGCCAATGGAGAAATTGAGCACGGTAGATGCTGGAGATCAGTGTCGAAAAGTGTGGCACTGGACAAACAAGGCAGGTCAGGCAGCATCAGAGGAACAGGAGAATCGATGTTTCGGATGTTCCTGATTAAGGGCTTATGTCCGAATCATAGATTCTCCTGCCCCTCGAATATACCTGACCTGCTGTGCTTATCCAACACCACATGTTTTGAAATCTACTGCCCCACACAAGTCAATCTTCCTGGTCACATCATCCACTTACTTTAAGAGAATTGTCAGGCACAATCTTCCTCGCACAAAGATAACGTACTATTTCTAATCAAAGCCTGTCTTTCTAAATCCATGTACATCTTATCCCTCAGAACCTTCTCAAGTCACTTACCTACCACGGATGTTAAACCTACTGATCTGTAGTACCAAAGCTTTTTTTTTTGT
>NC_057717.1:19627681-19638544 GCF_004010195.1 Chiloscyllium plagiosum
CATCAGAAGAATAAGAAGGCATCACCACGTGGAGCCGGGCCAAGTTCTAGTGTGGTGGGACACGATCAGCCAAAGTTAAGTTAAAACATAAGACAGTTTGCAGTATTTTTCATTACCTTATTGTACAACTTTATTGTACAAACATTGAGTGTGCTCAATAAACAAATATTATTGTTTGTAAGAGTTTACACAGTTCCTTTGCTGAATGAAAGTATTTAAGCAAACTGTGCGGCAGGTGCAACACCTTCCTAACAGTTGACTCAACCTACAAGTTTACCTTGAGGCAATCATGTACTAGAACTCACAACTCTCTTTGCACTTCAGACTTCTGAATTTTCTCTCCATTTATAAAATAGTCAATGCCTCTCTCCCTGCTCACAAAGTGCATCAGTTCAGGTTTTCCAAGATGAACTCCATCTGCCACTTCTTTGCCCACTCTCCTATCCTGTCTAAATCCTTCTGCAGCCTCCTTGCCATCTCAATGCTGCCTGTCCCTCTACCTACCTTTGTATCATCTGAAAACCTAGCCAGAATACCATCAGTTCCTTAATGTAGATCGTTAATGCATAAAGTAAAAAGTTGTGGTCCCAACACTGAGCCATGCGGAACACAAGTTGTCATCGGCTGCTATCCCAAGAAGGACGTTTTTATCCTCACTCTCTACTTGCAGCCAGGCAGTCAAGCTTCTGCACACACTAGTAACTTACCTCGAACAAAATGGGGCCTTATTTTACTCAGCAGCCTCCTGTGCGGCACTTTATCAAAGTCCTTCTTGAAGTCCAGGTTGATAATATTCACTGGCTTTCCTTTGTCTCACTTGCTTGTCGCATCCTCAAATAACTTTTACAGATTTCTGAGGCATGACGTCCTCTTGATGACACCATTCTGACTTTGCCCAATTTTACATTTCACTTGCAAGTATTCAGAATCTCATCCTTCACAATGGATTCTAGGATCTTACACATGACTGAGGTTAGGTTAATTGGTCTGTCACTTTCTGCCTTTTGCCTTATTCCCTTTTTGAAGAGGCTGTCACGTTTGTAACTTTCTAGTCTTTTGAGCCTCTCTCTGATTCTAGAAATTCATGAAAGATCACCACAAATGTCTCCATTATTTCTTCAGCTAACTCCCTTCCCATTTAGTTGTTCGAGCAACTTCTCCTAATAAGCTCTGTCCCCTCGCTATCTTGAATTTTTGGTGTACTATTCGTGTCTTTCACTGTGAAAAGTGACGTGAAATAATTGTTCAGTTTCTCAGCCATTATTTGTTCCCCATTACTATATCTCCAGCATCGTATTCCGCAACCAACGTCCATTTCTGCCTCTCTTTTGCCCTTTACATATCTAAAGAATCGCTTACAGTCTTTTATATTATTGGCTAGCTTACTCTCATATTTAATCTTCTTCCTCCTATTTCTTATTCTGTTGCCCTCTATTGGTATTCGTAAGCTTCCAAATCCTCTGGTTTCCCACTGCCATTTGCTATGTTATCTGATTTCTCTTTTGCTTTTACGCTATCCCTGATTTTCCCTGTCAGCCATTGTTACCTCATCCTCCCTACACCATGCTTCTTTTAGCTTGGGATGAATATCTGCTGTGTCTCCTGAATTACTCCCAGAAACTCCCGCCATTACTGTTCCACTGTCTTTCCTGCTAACCTACTCTCCCAGTCAATTTAACCCAGTTCCTCGCTCATGCCTTTGTAGTTGCTTTTATTCAGCGGTAATATTGTGAACTCAAATTGAAGAGTAGGTTCAATGATATTATGATTACTGCGTCATAAATGTTTCTTTACCTTAAGCTCCCTTATCAATTCTGCCTCACTGCACAACTCTAAATCCGGTATTGCCCATTCCCTCGTTGCCTGCACCATAAGCTGCTCCAAAAAGCCATCTCGTAGACATTCCACAAATTCCATTCCTTGCAAACCATTGCCAACCTGATTTTTCCAGTCCAGCTGCATATTGAATTCCTTCCCATCACTGTAACTTTGCCTTTCCTACACATCTTTTCTACCTCCTAATGTAACATCCGACCCAGCTCCTAACTACGGTTTGTGGACCTATACATAAGTCCAACTATGGTTTTTCACCTTTGCCGTTCCCCAGTTCTAACCACACAGATTCTACACCATCTGTCCCTACTTTGAGTTTTGGGAACTGAGTGATGGGACTGCAAAACACTTTAGCATTGTCATAAGTTCATTGTTTGGACATTAATTAAAAATATGACATTGTCAAATCCTTTGGAATGTGGCTACAATATATTTCTTTGGCCAAATATTCTGTGTGCGCTATGGAAGAATGTAGACTTTTGAAACTGTTAGAAAAGCATCATATGAAGAGGACTTGAGTCTATAAAGAGATTAAGGTGGGTCAAGTGAACAGAAAAATATTGTTGTATGGAGTATCGTAGGATGTATTGTCTGTGCGCTCAAAGATATTGGCGGGTTGAATCGAAAGGCAGTGTATTATTTCAATGGACAGATTTGGCTTGAGGCGCAGAAGAACCGGGCACCTGGATTACAAAATAAAAACTTCGTGTGCGTGAAGTTTTGAGGGAGGTAAGATAAATGTAGACATTTTCTGAAACAGAATACATTCAAAATTAGGGAAGATTTTCTACAGTTTTGCAGAGTAGTGGCGAGACCACATCGAGAGAACAATGGGCATACTGACATGCAAATCAGTCCAGAGAAGATTCACTCAACTGACTCCTGTGCGGAACATTTATTTCAGGTGGAAATCTTGAACTGACTGACTGTGGATCTGCTGGAGTTTAGGCGAACAACATGCGATCTTGGTGACCCCAGAATATTTCAAGTAGCCTTTTCAAGTTGAATTCTGAAACAATATTTCAGCTTGTGGGAGAGATTACCAGGAGTGGATGGACTATGAAACTGAAGGTTATCTCAGTTAAGAAGATGTTGGATGTTTTAATCTTCTCAAAATTTCGAGTATTTGTGAACTCCCTTCCCAGATAGCAATGGAGGATAAAATATTGAATATTTCTAATGCAGAAGCAGTCAGATTCTTGACTAAGAGTATCACACTAACATTGTAAAGGCAAAGGAGGAATGTGTGATTGATGTCACAGTCAGATCATCCACGATCTTATTGCATGACGGAGCTGTATTGGTGACTTATCCTGATACTAGTTTCTGCATTCCTGTTGAATTTAGATACAGAAAAAAATATGAGATGATTCTCATGAACATGGAGACATTTCCTTTCAGATTATTGGGCACAGTTTTCCATATGTGACTTTTAAACAACACTCAAAAGCACTCAGGGAAGTTTCATGGTATTGGAGAAAAGTCAGGAGTAGAGGGGAAAGTGAAAGCCTGCCTTGAAACTGCTTTAGAAATCACATTAGGCCGAATGAATAACTTTAATTCTGCTCATTCCTTTCAGTTCCTGTTGTGAGGTGAATTACATTAGCAAGGCTAGCATTCTGTTGCCTATGTGTAATTTCTATTCAGAATATGGTGATAAACCGCAGGGGTTCTTGTCGTGCAGGAACACTAACAGGTATGTTACAAAGAGAGAAATGGGGTTCTGAACCATTTGACAGCTTCAAGTCGGTGTGCTGCGTGACCTTTGAAATTGGATTCCTTACCACTTGATGCTCACAAGCTGTGGAAATAGTGAGACTACATTCTTTATTTTCAACAATCAAAGTGATAGTCATACAGCTTATAAATAGGCCCTTCAGCCCAATACATCTACGCCAGCCTACTATGCCCTGGCCATTTTTGCTTAAAGGCTGCATTGTCTTCTTACACACTTAATGGTAAGGTCCTAGGGTGATAGTCATACAGCTTATAAATAGGCCCTTCAGCCCAATACATCTACGCCAGCCAGAAAACAACAATGTACATTATTCCCAGTTACTGAAGACCTGCAGCCTACTATGCCCTGGCCATTTTTGCTTAAAGGCTGCATTGTCTTCTTACACACTTAATGGTAAGGTCCTAGGGAGTGTTGCTGAACAAAGGGACCTTGGAGTGCAGGTTCATAGCTCCTTGAAAGTGGAGTCGCAGGTAGATAGGATAGTGAAGAAGGCGTTTGGTATGCTTTCCTTTGTTGGTCAGAGTATTGCGTACAGGAGCTCGGAGGTCATGTAGCGGCTGCACAGGACATTGGTTAGGCCACTGTTAGAATATTGCGTGCAATTCTGATCTCCTTCGTATCGGAAAGATGTTGTGAAATTTGAAATGGTTCGGAAAAGATTGACAAGGATGTTGCCAGGGTTGGAGGATCTGAGCTACAGAGGGAGGCTGAACAGGCTGGGGCTGTTTTCCCTGGAGCGTCGGAAGCTGAGGGGTGACCTTATAGAAGTTTATAAAATTATGAAGGGCATAGATAGGATAAATAGACAAAGACTTTTTTTCCCCTGGGGTCGGGGAGTCCAGAACTAGAGGGCATAGGTTTAGGGTGAGAGGGGAAAGATATAAAAGAGTCGTCGGGGCAAAGTTATCACGCAGAGAGTGGCACGTGTATGGAATGAGCTGCCAGAGGAAGTGTTGGAGGCTGGTACAATTGCAACATTTTAGAGGCATTTGGATGGGTATATGAATGGGAAGGGTTTGGAGGGATATGGGCTGGGTGCTGGCAAGTGGGACTAGATTGGGTTGGGATATCTGGTCGGCATGGACAGGTTAGACCGAAGGGTCAGTTTCTATGCTACACATCTCCATGATTCTACGACTTTATCTGTGACCTGAGCGTTTTTTGTTCTTTTAGTATGTGTACAAAATGGTTTCATGGACATAGATAACACAACGATAAAGACAGTGGCAAACTCATCAGATGAATAAAAAAGACTCTACGTTTTTCAATAATTATAGAAAATCCGATTGTCGTTTCAATTCATTTGGGATTTTAATGGAACTAGACCAGCATTAATTGCCCTTGAGACGTTCCAGTCCAGTTGATGTTGGTCCATCCAAATGGCTGGTGAGAGGGAGTGCCAGCTGTGCATCTCATGTGCTGGGTTATCTGAGAGTAAACATTACTGGTGGTGGATGGAGTGTTACACAAACCGTCATGCTGTGATGAACAGCTCGCAGGAAAACAGGAAAACGGACTCATTGTCAAAGTGAACATATAGGATGGAGTTTATTATTTTTCTAAGAAATAACAAACTTACAGATATAAGTCTATATAGTAATGAAGGGAAGTCTGTGTCTATGTTATTGGTGTCCTTAAAATAACGGTGCCACGTGGAATTATGTTATTGCTTTGGAGGGACGATGCTTGCACTGAGCATGTGATTTATCCTGCATATATTAACAGATGGCTGAGCTGTCCGAGGTAGAGTAAGTGCTGATACTCCATGGGATGATGTTGATTTGTTATGCTTCAGAATGTATCAGAGCTTTCATGGCTGCCACCACATGGAATCATGTGTAAAGACAAGGCCAATCGAGTCTGCACCATCCAGTGCTGATGCTAGTGCTTTATAAAGTTTGTGAGGTTACCTTACTGAACCACCCTCCCAGGCAATGCATTCTAGACACAGACCATCCTCTGGGTTCAAAACGGATTCCCCAAATCCTCTCTCAATATCTTCTCTTTCGCTTCAAACATGTGTCCCTTATTTTTGATCCTTTGATTAAGGGGAATAGCTGCTGTCTGTTCACTCTGCCCATACCTCTGATGCTCTTATACACCTCTGTCAGGTTCACCCCTCACCCTTCTCTGCTCCAAAAGCAAGACTAGCCTATCTTCATGGTTTGAGTTCTCTCTTGTCTTGTTACTTCTTCCAAAGTGCAGCATCTCACAAATTTCAGTGCTATTTTTTATCGGTCATTAATCTGGCCATCTGAACCCTCCTGTAACCTAAGACATTCCTCCTCACTGTGACCCATCCGGCCTATCGTTGTGTCATCCACAACATTGTTTATCATTCTCCGAACCCCCCCCCCCCTCCCCATCCCCACCCCAACTCCCCATCTCCCACATTAATATCATCAACAGTTTGGAGCAGCGAGAGGTGGGAGCCAGGAGGAGGTGACGTTGGTGGAAGGTGATTGTCGGGAAGGCCGGTAAGTATGTTTAAACTTCTTACCTTCAGGCCAGTGAGGGAGGAGCGAGAAAAGGACTTCTGGGAAGGGTAAGTACAACAGTTTTTTTTTTGCGTGGTTTCGTTGCCCGAGACACTACTCGGGTAGTATCTGCCATCCATCCTCCTCCTCTAACCTAAAAAAAAAGTTGTGGGAGCCAGATTGACAAGGTAATGTAATTTATGTAATTTCCTAATCCTTTTTTTTAGTAGTCACTTATGGAGTTAGAATAGTGGGAATGGAGTTTAGGGCAATGGAATTTTCCTCTTGCAGGAAGTGAAAAGTAAGGGTCACCACTAGTGTCCCTGCTGACTACATCTGTGGGAAGTGCACCCGACACCAGCTCCTTGAAAATCACGTTAGGGAACTGGAGCTGGAGTTGGATGAACTTCGGATCATTCAGGAGGCAGAGGGGGTTATTGACAGGACTTACAGAGAGGTAATCACTCACCAGATAAAAGAAAAAGACAGATGGGTGACAGTTAGGGGACAGAAAGGGGACCGGCAGGCAGTGGAGGGATCCCCTGTGGCCATTCCCCTCAACAATAAATATCCCGTTTTGGATACTGTTGGGGGGGGGGGGGGGGGAAGACTTACCAGGGGAAAGCAGTGGAGCACCTGCTGCTCAGAAGAGAAGAGGAAGAGGAGCAGAGCGGTAGTCATTGGGGACTCAATAGTTAGGGGACAGATAGGAGGTTCTGTGGAGACAAGAGAGACTCAGGGTTGGTGTGTTGCCTCCCGGGTGCCACGGTCCGTGATGTCTCTGATCGTGTTTTTGGGATTCTTAGGGGGGAGGGAGAGGAGCCTCAAGTCGTGATCCACATTGGCAGTTGAAAATTATTGCTGGAACAGCACAGCAGGAGAAAGTGAGGACTGCAGATGCTGGAGATCAAAGTTGAAACTTTATTGTGGGAACCCTCCACCCGCAGGGGATGAACTTGGGCTTCACCAGTTTCTTCATCCCCCCTCCCCCCACCTTGTCTCAGGCGGATCCCTCCCGCCCGGCACCGCCTTCCTGCCCTGCAGTCTTCTTCTTGGCCTCTCCGCCTCCACCCTACTCCGACCTATCACCTTCACCTTGACCTCTTTCCACCTATCACATTTCCAACGCCCCTCCTCCAAGTCCCTCCTCCCTACCTTTTATCTTCTCCTGCTGAACACTCTCTGCTCATTCCTGAAGAAGGGCCTGTGCCCGAAACGTCGAATCTCCTGTTCCCTGGATGCTGCCTGACCTGCTGTGCTGTTCCAGCAATAAAGTTTCAACTTTGATCTCCAGCATCTGCAGACCTCACTTTCTCCTCCACATTGGCACCAACGACATAGGTCGGAAGAGAGATAGCGACTTGAGGCGAACACTCAGGAATCCAGGATGGAAACTTAGAGCTAGGACAAACAGAGTTGTTTTCTCTGGTTTGCTGCCCATGCCACATATCAGTGATGTGAGGAATAGGGAGAGAAAGGAGTTGAGCACGTGGCGACAGAGATGGTGCAGGAAGGAGGGTTTCGGGTTTTTGGATAATTGGAGCTCTTTCTGGGATAGGTGGGACCTCTACAAGCAGGATGGTCTTCATCGAAACCACAGGGGTACCAATATCCTAGGTGGGAAATTCACTAAAGCTATTAAGGTGGATTTAAATTAATACAGCAGGGGGATGGGAACCAAAATTGTAGGACAGATACAGAAGAAGATGAGAGTAGGGAGTTCCAACATCAAGTCTCTGACACTGGCAAGCGAGAACCTGGTTGGAAGTGTGTATGTACTTCAACGCGAGGGGCATCCGAAATAAAGTGGGTGAACTGGCAGTGAGGGTCGATACGTGGGACTTCGATGTTGTAGCCATTATGGAGACATGGATATAGCAGGAACAGGAATGGCTGTTGCAGGTTCCGGGAATCAGATGTTTCAGTAAGAACAGAGAAGATGGTAAAAGAGGGGGAGGTGTGGCATTATTGATCAGGGACAATATTACAGGTGTAGAAATGATGTTTGGGGACTCGTTAACTGAGGTAGTGTTTTTGAGGTTAGAAACAGGAAAGGAGAAGTCACCATGCTGGGAGTTTTCTATAGGCCTCCGGATAGTCCCAGAGATGTAGAGGAAAGGATAGCAAAGATGATTCTCGATAGGAGTGAGAGAGGCAGGGTAGTTGTCATGGGGTCTTCAACTATCCAAATATTGACTGTGATCACTACAGTATGAGTACCATAGATGGGTCAGTTTTTGTCCAGTGTATGCAGACAGGTCTACAAGGGGCGAAGCCACTTTAGATTTGGTACTGGGCAACGAGCCTGGCCAGGTGTTAGATTTGGAAGTAGGCGAGCACTTTGGAGTCAGCGATCACAATTCTGTCAGGTTTACTTCAGTGATGGAAAAGGATAGGTGTACTCCACCGAACAGGAGTTACAGCTGGGAGAAGGGAAATTACGACGCAATTAGGAAATATTTAGGAAGCGTAGAATGGGGAAGGAAACTGCAGGGGATGACCACGTTAAAAATGTGGAGCTTATTTAAGGAAAAGCTCCTGTGTGTCCTAGGTAAGTAAGCACCTGTCAGGCAGTGGGAAGATATAGAAAGCATGAGCCGTGGTTTACTAAGGAAGTGGAATCCCTGGTCAAGAAGAAGAAGGCTTATGTTAGATCAAAATGTGAAAGCTCAGTTAGGGCGCTTGGGGGTTACAAGGAAATCAGGAAAGAACTAAAAAGAGAGCTCAGAAAAGCCAGGAGGAGACATGAGAAGTTGTTGGCGGATAGGATCAGGATTAATCCTAAGGCTTTTCATGGGTAAGTCAGGAATAAAAGAATGACAAGAGTTAAATTAGGGCCAATCAAGGATAATAGTGGGAAGTTGTGTGTGGAGTCAGAGGAGATAGGGGAAGCACTAAATAAATATTTTTCGACAGTGTTCACTAGAGAAAATGAAAATGTTGGCGAGGAAGATACAGAAATACTTGCATCTAGACTAGAAGAGATTGAGGTTCACAAGGAAGAGGTATTAGAAATACTGTAGAGTGTGAAAATAGACAAGTCCTCTGGGCTGGATGGGATCTATCCTAGGATCCTCTGGGAAGCAAGGGAAGAGATTGCCGCTTTAGCATTGATCTTCAAATCATCATTGTCTACAGGAATAATGCCTGAGGACTGAAGAATAACAAATGTGGTTCCCTTGATCAAAAAGGGTAGTAGAGACGACCCTTGTAATTACAGACCAGTGAGTCTCACTTCAGTTGCTGGTAAAGTGTTGGAAAAGGTTATAAGAGACAGGATTTATAACCATCTAGCAAAGAATAATCTGATCAGGGACAGAAGCACAGTTTTGTGAAGGGTAGGTCGTGTCTAACGAATATTATTGATTTTTTTGACAAAGTGACCAAACAGGTAGATGAGAGTAAACCGGTTGATGTGGTGTATATGGATTTCAGCAAGGGGTTCGATAAGGTTCCCCACAGAAGGCTATTGTACAAAATGCAGAGGAATGGGATTATGGGAGACGTAGCAGTTTGGAACACCAATTGGCTTTCTGAAAGAAAAGAAAATGTTGTAGTTAATGGAACATGTTCATCTTGGTGTCCAGTGACTAGCGGTTGGTGTTGGGTCCACTGCTGTTCGTCATTTTTATAAATGACCTGGATGACGGCTTAGAAGGGTGGGTTAGTAAATTTGTGGACGACACTAAGTTCAGTGGAGTTGTGGATAGTGACGAAGGATTTAGTAGGTTGCAGAGAGACATAGATAGGATGCAGAGATTGGCTGAGAGGTGGCAAATGGAGTTTAATGTGGACAAGTGTGAGGTGATACAAATTGGACGGAGTAATCGGAATACAAAGTACTGGGCTAATTCTTGGGAGTGCAGATGAGCAGAGAGATCTCAATGTCCATGTACACAGATCCCTGAAAGTTGCCACCCAGATTGACAGGGTTGTTAAGAAGGCATACCGTGTTTTGGCCTTTTTTAATAGAGGGATGGAGTTCTGGAACCAGGAGGTTATGCTGCAGCTGTACAAATCTCTGGTACAGCCACACTTGGAGTATTGTGTACAGTTCTGGTCACCATATTCTCAGAAGGATGTGGAAGCTTTGGAAAGGGTGCAGAGGAGATTTACTAGCATGTTGCCTGGTATGGAAGGAGTGTCTTACGAGTAAAGGCTGAGGGCCTTGAGGCTGTTCTCGTTAGAGAGAAGGAGGTTGTGAGGTGACTTAATAGAGACACACAAGATATTCAGAGGGTTAGATATGGTGGACAGAGAGAGGCTTTATCCAAGTATGGACACGGCAAACACGAGGGGACACAACTTTAAAGTGAGGGGAGATAGGTATAAGACAGATGTCAGAGGTAGTTTCTTTACTCAGAGAGTACTAAGGGTATGAAATGCTTTGCCTGCAACAGTAGTAGATTCGCCAATTTAAGTGCATTTAAGTCGTCATTGGACAGGCACATGGACATACAGGTGGGATGGGCTTCAGATTAGTATGACGGGGCGGAGCAACATCGAGGGCCGATGTAATGTTCTATGTTCTATTTATGAATATCAGATACAAACCTTTATTTTCTACGTGTTCTACAGATCTGTTGCAGAGGAAGAATTGGGAATTCCAGTATCTTGTTTTTCATATTTTGGTGAATTTACAGCGTGATACAGTTGAGGTCTTTTATAAGGAAGCCAGAAATGATATTTTGGACATGGAACTGAATTCTGCTTTTGCACTCCACCCCTCTGCATGTATTATTCATAAGACTTGTATATCATTAATTTTGGAATAGGGTTTGGCACCGTGCACTGTGACAGTTCAATTTGATGTGG
>NC_057717.1:19640499-19648172 GCF_004010195.1 Chiloscyllium plagiosum
GAGTGGGAGTGGCATGGTGTCTCAGTGGTTAGCACGACTATCTCACAGTACCAAGGGCGCGGTTTGCTTCCACACCCAAGAGTATTTGTATTGAGTTTTCACGTTCTCTCCCTGTCTGCAAGTGTTTCCTCCAGGTGCGCCAGATTCCTCCCACAGACTAAAGACTTTCAGTGGATTGACCATGCTAAATTGCGCATCTAACACAATTTTGAATAAATGCAAACACACAGGTACCACAGACCTGTGGGGAAGAGAATTCCGACTCAAACGGTCCTTAGAGAATTTCTCCTTATCTCTGTTCCTACCGAGGTTGAAGAGTCGTTGTATCTTATTCTAGTCCCACTCCTCCATCGGTCATGACAAATTATCAGTGGAACCAAGTGTGTGATATGGCAAATGATATCAGTCTCAGACTGGGTCAGGTACAGTGTTAGGAACATGTCAGGCATGTTTCTTAAATTTGCAAAAACAATCTAAAACAAAAACAAAGTTACTCAAAAAAATGAACAAGTAAAGCAATGGAGCAATCGCTGTGGCTTCTCAGGCAAGTTACATTTTCTTCCTCTCTGAGCTGAAACATATAATAATGTTACCCGAACACTAACGTGAACCATCTAGTGTCTGGTTAAAACTTCCCGATTGCATACTCAATCCCTGTTATCTGCTCTATTGAGGAGTGATTTGTAATTTATCTTTTGAAAATATTTTATGTGTCTTCATAATTATAATAAAATAAATTCGTCTTCAAAGAACTGTGTTAAAATGAATATATTGTTTTATTAAATTAAATCCTTAGTTTTATTCTCTCATTCCTCGGCTACGCCCAGTACACTCTCCTCAGGGTCCTTTATGTTCAATATGAACATCTCTTATTCTCAGGCCTGAAGGGCCCTGACCTTGTAGAGGCCATGGGGGGGCATGGATATGGTTATTTTCCAAGGTCGGAGGACTCCAAACCAGTGGGCATAGATTTAAGGTGAGAGGGGTAAGATTAAAAAGATAAATGACATATAGTTTGGACATTGACAATATGTATATCATTATTTATTTTCCTATAAATCTGAGACACATGCATACGTCCGAAAGCAAACAGAAAAAAAGATACAAATTCTGCAGAATATTAGTTTGGAAGAGTTTTGTCCAGATAATAGTTAATTTCATGGCAAAAGGAAAATTGAGATGGTCGCAATTGTAATTCTACCTCACAGATGCTGATGGCAATGGGGTTTCTTCCTGGAATAGCTGGACTTGGCTGAATTTCCTTCTCTGCTGGCAGTGGGGAGATACCAATGAATCCTCAAAAGGAACCCTCCATGAGTGGGAAAGATGACTGATGGATTTTCTGCTCTCTCTTAAAGAGGCATACGGTGTGTTAGATTTCATTTGTCAAGCGATTGAGTTCTGGAGCCATAAAGTCATGTTGCAACTATACAAAACGCTGGTGCGACTACACTTGGAATATTGTGCACAGTTCTGGTCCCCATATTATAGGAAGGATGTGGAATCATTGGAAAAGGTGCAGAGGAGATTTACCAGGATGTTGCCTGGTCTGGAGGGAAGGGCTTATGTGGAAAGGCTGAGAGGGAGTTTGATAGAGGCATACAATATAATCAGAGGATTAGATAGAGTAGACAGTGAAAGTCTTTTTCCTAGGATGATGATGTCAGCTTGTACGAGGGGGCATAATTACAAATTTAGAGGTGATAGATTTAAGACAGATGTCAGAGGCAGGTTCTTTACACAGAGAGTGGTAAGGGCATGGAATGTCCTATCTGCTAATGTAGTTAACTCAGCCACATTAGGGAGATTTAAACAATCCTTAAATAAGCACATGGATGATTTTGGGGTAGTGTAGGGGGACGAGCTGAGAATAGTTCACAGGTTGGAACAACATCGAGGGCCGAAGGGCCTGTTATGTGCTATATTGTTCCATGTTCTATGTTCTATATGTTACTGTCGAGATGAACAAGTAAAGCGATGGAACAATGGTTGTGGCTTCTCAGGCTAGTTACATTTTCTTCCTCTCTGAGCTGAAACATATAATAATGTTACCCGAACACCAACGTGAACCATGTAGTGTCTGGTTAAACATTCCCCTGATTGCATACTCCATCCCTGTTATCTGCTCCATTGAGGAGTGATTTGTAATTTATCTTTTGAAAATATTTTTATATGTGTCTTCAGAATTATTGTACAATAAATTCATGTCTTCAAAGCACTGTGTTAAAATGAATATATTGTTTTATTAAATTAAATCCTTAGTTTTATTCTCTCAATATCCAGCTACGCCCAGTACACTCTCCTCAGGGTCCTTTATGTTCAATATGAACATCTCTTATTCTCAGGCCGGAGGGCTCCAAACCAGTTGGCATAGATTTAAGGTGAGAGGGGTAAGATTAAAAAGATAGCTGAAGAGGTAACTTTTTTACACAGAAGATAGTGTGTGTATGGGACGAACTGGCAGGAAAAGTGATGGAGGCTGGTACAGTTACAACATTTAAGAGATAATGGATGGGTATTTGAATAAGAACCGTTTAGAGGATTATGGGTCTCATGCTGGCAAATATTACTACATCAGATTGGAATATCTGGTCGGTGCAGATAAGCTGGAATGAAGGGTCTGTTTCCGTGCTGTATGACACTATGATTCCATCAGGCCTTCATTCTAGCAAAGAGTAAAGTAAAACATCAGTGAAAAGCTTCTAAAACCATTGCATATTTTCCTTTCAGTTTAGTGGTTCATTACGAGAGACAATACATCAGATGTAGTCTAGGCATTGTCATGTACAAATGCAGTAATACATCCTAATGATTATAACTAATAGCCTTTGCATAAAACAGCAAGATTCAATACCCTTTTCTAATTATTGGCTGAATCTCCTGATTATGTTTATGTGGCTCATGTACCGGAATGCACTCTATACCAATGAGTTATGTGATTTTCTCTCCATTTAAGTAGGTTACTGTTATTTTCTCTTTTCAAAACAACACTGACTTCTCTTAACCAACATTATACTGTTTTCTGCCAATGTTTTGATCACTAACCTCCCCGTCTGTATCCCATTTCAGAGTCTCCATGTCTAGTTAAATGATTATCTTTGCGAATGAGCTAACCGACCTCCAAGCCAATCAGTCCTCTCATCCAAGTCATTGGTATAGATTGTAAATAGCTGATAATCTCACACTGATCCTCGAGGAACTCCAACACAGTTACAACTTTACAACCTGAAAAACCCGAATGTTTATTCCCTGATAGTTAACCAGATGCTCCTGTTGCTGGGTAGCAGGCTAGAAAGGTTGGATGGTCTCATCCTACGCTGTGTAATGTACTTAAGCGAGTTGAATGACTTCAATCTATTCATGCATAAATCCTTAGAGGGCAGAAGAGTCTCCTCCTACCCCTGTAACTTTACGGAGTGTTGAGAGAACAACACATGGGTTAGGAGCAGCAGCTGGCCATTCAGCCCCTTGAGCCTGCTGCACCATTCGGAATGTGCATTGTTGATGCGATTGTAACTAAACATAATTTCCCTGTCTGTTCCTAATAAACATGGATTCTCTAGTTCATCAGAGTTCTGTGGAACTCAACCTTGAGTATTTTCTGTAATCCAGTCTTCACTGCTCCCTCGGGAAGAGAACACCACAGATTACACAACCCTAAAGAGAAAGGAGCATCCCTGTCTCAGTCTGAAATGGAAAGGTCCTTATTCTCAAAATGTGTGACCCTCAAACCTATCACCACTCTTTTGATATATGAGGAGTTGACAATTAGAAACAGATATCGACCACTCAGCCCCTCAAATCTGTCCACGTTCCTATTAACTCTCCTAAACAAAATGCTTATCAAATTCAGTCTCCACTGACCTCGTGGAAAGACAATTCCAGGAAAGATCATATAAGCAATGAACACTGGAGCATAATGACGCCATTCAGCCCATCTTCTCTGCAATGACATTTGATCACTGCTAAAATATTTCTGAACTCCATTCTCCTGCCGTCTCCGACTAACCAATGATAACTTATTAATTAAAAAATGTATATATCTCTGAATTAAAGATTGTGTGTGCCTGTATATGGGGTTATGTTTGTGTGTTTGTGTATAAATGTCCATATCTACGTGCGTATCTCTGTGAGCATGTTTTATGTGTGTTAGTGTCAGTATCTCAGTTTGTGTGTACCTCTGCCTGCACTTCTGTGCAAAGTTGTTTTTGAAATAAATAGATTGAACTTGGAATCAAAGTCTTCCTCCTCCTCTCTCTCCGTCTGTCCCTGTTGTTCACAGAGTTCATAGAATCGCTACAGTGTAGAAACAGGCCCTTCGACCCAACAGGTCCACACTGACCCTTCGAAGAATAACCCACCCAGACCCGTTCAAATGCTATCCCTCGCCTACCCATGACTAATGCCCCTAACCTATCCATCCCTCGGCACTATGGACAATTTAGCATGTCCAATTCACCTAACATCCACAACGTTGGACTGTGGGTGGAAATCAGAGCACCCACGCAGACACGGTGAGAATGTGAAACTCCACACAGACAGTCACCTAAGGGTGGACACGAACCCGGGTGCCTGGTGCTGCAAGGCAGCAGTGCTCACCTCTGAGTTCTGTGATTAGATTCATACAATACCTCCCTCTGCGGGACTACCCACACCACTGCATCGGTGGCACAGTTTTTAACTCGGAGAAGATAACAAATCCTTTGCTGTGAATCTGTCAAATTGCATGGCCGTTTGATTTTTCAAATAATATCTTTGGAAGCACAGAGCAGTTTTGTCTGATACTAAGCGATGTTGTTCCTGCGTCATTACCACCACTAGTTGGCCTTTTTCAGGACTTCTCAATACTTTCTCACGCACCTTTTAAGCATTGCAAGTCACAGAATGAAAAGTAAATTCATCTACTCTCCTGACGAAATGGTTCACTCAGAGGTGAGCATTTCCATTCTGAAAGGCCCAAGCAAATTTGCAACCCTCCATCTACCAGCATTGCGTGTGTGTGGGTTGTGTGTGTGTTGATGGTGCTGTAAGTTTGGATGGTGCTGTGAGCTGCCGCCCTCTCTCCCTCCCAGGCTGAATCCTCGAAAGTTATCACCCTCTGCCATTGTCACTGCAGTAGATTGGGGAGGCCAGCTGAGGGAGAGATTGTGTCCTTTTAAACACCACAGAGACTGTCAGACCTGCACCCACGTATAGATATTCACAGAGTCAAATACGGACACACCAGTGGATGAGGTATAGTTGGATATCAGGTGAATGTTTGGAGCAATCATACAGTAGGTTAGCCCTAAAACAAAAAAAAACAAATTGTATTGGGAGGAACATACCCAAATGTGGGAGGGTAAAAGTTAAGTTTCCCTTCGTTTGAAGGGAATCAGAATATAGGCGATGAAGGGCTCTGTGCTCTCTCTCCACGGATGATGTCTGAGTCCCTGCGATCTCCAGCATGTGTTGGTTTCAGTACAGATTCCAGCTTCTGAAGTAATTTGTTCCGACTAGGAATAAAGATGTTCTGCACCAGTGACACAAAATGTTGGTTAGTCTGTACCTGGAGTATTGATTACAGCTTTGATTTCCTGAAGCAAGTAAATCATACTGATCTCATGTACTGAATGGACATTCTCCACTATAATCCCTTGTATGGCAAGATTATCCGATGAGCGAACTCCGCCTGTATTCCGTAGAGTTTCAGAGAATGAGAGATGATCGAAATGAAACTTTAAATATATCACACAGAGGGGAGTGACGAACATAGGGGCATTAAAAAGTGTGAGCAAGATTAGCTAGAATTTCCAGATATTCCACAAGGACATCAAGCAGAACAGAATAACCAGGGAACAATCAGGGCCCAGTAGAAACCAAGGGGCCAATTTGTGTGTGAAGCTGGAGAACATTGATAGATTGTGACATGAGAGTTTCCCATCTGATTTACTTGGGAGAATGTGGAGACAGGTACATAGTTCAAGAAGATGGAGTGGGAAGATCTTAAACGGATTGATATAAGATGCGAGCAGGGAATGATGGTTTTGGATGGTATAAAATTGGACAAACCCCCGGGGGTTGTATCCCAGGCTGCTGTTGGAGACAAGGGAGGAAAGGCACTGACTCAAATGTTTAAGTAAGATCTGGTCACACTGGAGCCTTTACAGGAGTGCGGGTGGAGATAGACCAGGGAACTGTAGATCAGTGAGTATCAGATCAGTGTTAAGGAAGCTATTGGGGAAAATAGGGAAGGAGAAAATTCACCTTCATTTAGAGAAGCAATATTTGATCAGGGATCGTCAGCATGAAGATATCAGAGGGACGTCATGCCGAACAAATTTTATTGATTTTTTTGCGGAAAGGTCACTTATATGTTTCTTCAGCAAAACCTTTGTCAACGCCCCACATGGGAAACTAATAAAGAAAGTACAATCTCATGCTATCAAATGTAACTTGGTAAGTTATATTCAAGTTGTCTAACTGGCAGGAGACAGAGAGTGGTGGTAGAAACCTATTTGTGTGATTGGAGACCGGTCTCCCCTGGCGTATCACAGGGATCAGTGCTGTATCCCTTATTATTTGTGGTATTCAGAAATGATGTAGATGCGAATGTGGAGGGGGGTGGGAAGAGTGTGTTAAGTAAGTTTGCGTTGAGCAAAAAGATTGTCTGGGTGGTTGGCAGTGAGGAGAAAGGTCTTACGTTACAGGAAGATACAGATGGAATGATCAGATGGGTGGATCAATGGCAGATGGAATGTAACCCTGATAAATATGAGGTGATGTACTTTGGAAGAAGGAACCAGACAGGGGAGGACTCACTAGATGACAGCACACTAGGAAGCTCAGAGGGTGCATCTCCACACATCCCTGAATGTCACTAGGCATGGTAATAGGCTGGTTCAGAAGTCACATACGACTGTCGGCATAGCCTTTATTCATTGAGACATAGATTGTAAAAGTTATACAAAAGATTGATTCGGCCACAGATGGAATACTGTCTGGAGTTCTGGGAGTCACATTGTGGAAGGATGTGATTGCACTGCAGGGGGTGCAGAGGAGATTAACCAGGATGTTCCCTGGGATGGAGCATATCAGCCATGGAGAGAGGCTAGATAAGCTCGGGTGGTTTACGTTGGAGCAGAGAAGGCGGAGGGGGACGTGATCCAGAAGGATAAGATTACGAGGGGCATGGAGATGGTTTGTAGACAGCAGCTGTTCCTTTTAGTAAAAGGGACATGAACAAGGAAACATACTTTTAAAGTGAAGGGGTTGCGGTTTAGAGAAGATATGAGGATTGTTTTTCACCCAGGGGGTGTTGGGGTCAGGATTAAACTTCCTGAGAGGATAGTTGTGATGGGTAATCTCACAACGATTAAAACGTACTAGAAGTGTAATAACATTTATGGCTACATATCTCATGTAAGAAAGTGGGGACTAATGTAGATCGTACTGCTTTTCTGACAGTACACAGTCTAAGCTTCTCTGATTGTTTAATTATGGATGGTGCAAACAGTTAAGAAGATAAATGGTGCGTTGACAATCATTTGAGTACAGGAGTTAGGGTTTCTTACTGCAGCTGTACAGGCCCTTGGTGAGACCCCATCTCGAACATTGTGCAGTATTGTGTACAGTTTTCCTCTCCTTACCAAATAAAGCACAATCCTGACATTGAGGGAGAGCAGTGAAGGATG
>NC_057717.1:19649882-19654351 GCF_004010195.1 Chiloscyllium plagiosum
TTTCTGTGCAGTCTGTGGGAAAGCTCTATAACTGCTGTCACAAGCTCCCAGATGTTAGGAAGGAGATCTGTGCAGGATGACAGGGCTGTATTTCCCATTCCCCTTTCTAATGCCGAGGCTGAGGCCGGGTATACTGTTCAAGTTTATCCTTTACGACCCGGAGCAGCTTGATACAATTGAGTGCCTTGCTTGGCCGATTCAGAGACCATTGAAGAGTGTATCATATGTCTGTGTGCCTGTGGTCACTTTTAGGCCAGACCAGGAAAGCACGGGAGATTCACTTCCTGAAAGTACATTGGGGAAAGAAATTGGTGTTTACAATCGACATTGGCTTCAAGGTCACTGTTACTGACGCCAGGTTTTACATCTCGATATTTTATTAATTGTTATTAACTTCCACCAGCTGCCAGATCATTAGCCTGGTCTGGAATAGTAATCCAGTGACATTACCACAACAGCACCATCTCCACATTGGGACCTATAGGAAACCACACTGAGCTGGTTATTTCTATGCTGCTGGACTGCTCGGTCAAAAAGAACTCTCACCAACGTGACGATCGCGACGGGACTGAGGATGTGGTAAATGGTCAGACTGTAGTCATTCCCTTGTTATGGGACTGGATATAGTTGAGTAATTTTTCACGTGGCCAGACAGATGTCAGAGTTGGAGCTGGAATTAAACAGCTTCCCCAGGGGCATAGCTTGTTGTGCAGCACAAGTCTTCAGTCCTATTGCAGGAATGGTATCAGGGCCCATTGCCTGTGTCGTATCTACTGTGTTCAGCTGTTTCTTCATGTCACGTGCAGCGAATCAAATTGGTTGAAGACTGGCATCTATGATTCTGTGGGCTTCATGGCAAGGGTGAGTTAGATCATCCACTCAACACTTCTGGCTGTGGATGGTGCAGACACTACATCCTTGTCTTTTGCACTGATGTACAGAGCTGCTCCGTTATTTATGATGGGGATACTTGTGGAGTCCACTCCTCCAGTAAGTTGTTTAATAGTCCATTGACAATGATGACTGAATGTGACAGGGCTGCAGAGTTTCGATCTTAGCTTTTTGTCTTGGGATCAATTTCCCCCTCTCCATCAGATGGTAGTTCTGCTATTTGGAATGTAACCAGTCAAGGACGGTAGCTTTAATGGGTTGTCATCAGGTTTAGATACACATGGTTCTGACTCTGGCATGTTCATTCAAACTCGTCACTGAACCATCACTCGACTTGATGATAATGGTACAGTGATGGATTACCCTGGGGGAAAAGTTATGGATTGTGATTGATTGCAATTCTGGTGCGGCTGCTGCTGTGATCACCCAGTGTGAACTGCAATATCTGCAAATCAATTCTACTGACTTTCCCCCAGTTCTCACCGAGACCCATTCACCCATCAGCCCTGTACTCAGTGACCGAACCTGGTTTCCAGTTTCATATTCTCATTCTGCTGAGGGGCTGAGGTCACGCCTCCAATTCGTTACATTACTCAGATACTTTAACATATTAAGCTGAAACATTTTCTTTCACGTAATACCATCTGCTGTGTTTGAAGTGAATGTTTTTTCCTTTGTTTTTCTCCTTGACCATGATTAAGACCTCTGTCGTGTCAGTGATGCCAGCCAATGAACTTGTGCACTTTGCGTTTTGTTCACTTCCCAATGTACGGCGCTCTGTGCCGGAGAGGACTTTTGAGCAGATTCGTCACACGTCTTTGGAAAATGTTCAAAAACAGAAATTGCTGAAGAAACTAAGCAGGTCTTGCTGCATCTTGTGGAGTGAAAGCTGAGTTCATCTTTCGGGTCCAGTGACCCTTGGACAAAGCTCCCAGTTTCTACAGCAATTTGTGTTTTTTCATTTACAGTATCAATAGTTATTTATTTAATTTGTGCTGTGCCTATTCATTTCTGGAGAAACTCAGCAGGTCTTTCAGCATCTGCAGAGACAGAGAAACAGAGTTAGTGTTTCAAGTCCAGTGTGACCCTTCAGAACTGAAAAGGATCGGAAATTGGGCATTTTAGTTCCTTGCCAGAGGTGGGGGGTAAATGACAGGGAAAAGAGATTGTGACAACAGATAAACAGGCTTTTAGCAGTGGCGAAAAGAGAAGATGGTATATTTTAGCAGTGGTGAACGAGAAGATGATATAAAATGAATTTAAATTAAGATGTGAATGGGGAAAGTGGTTATCTCTATTGAGTGCAAGATAAAGAGGACACAACCACATAAGGTCATAGGGAGGCCAGGAGGGAGAATGTTGAACATGTGGAATTATATAGATCTGGCCAGAGATACAATTTGACTTTAGAGATCATCACCACCATCAGACAAAGGAATACAGGTGCTTGACGGCTTATTGGCACTAGTAACATTTCCATGCTTCCTTAGTATTGTAATTTCAAGAAGAAAACAAATAACAGGATGACGTTTGGGGGGAGTGCTGTTCACCTGTCACTTTTAATATTGTTTCAAATTTACAGTGCTGATCTTTAAATGCTTGTTCTTGAAGTTAATATCAGGTGGAGTGTAGGAGATTGAGGGGTGACATTATAGAAATTTACAAAATCAGGGGAGACATGGACAGGGTGAAAAGCCAAGGTCTTTTCCACAGGATAGGAAAATTAAATCATAGAACCATATGTTTCTGGTGGAAGAGGGAAGATTTAAAAGGGAGGAAGAGGGAACTTTTTTTTAACACAGAGGGTGACGTGTTTATTGAATGAGCTGCCAAAGGAACTGGCAGATGCAAGTACAGCTCCAAGATTTAAAAGACATTAGGACAAACATATGAATGGGAACCATTTAGAGGCATGTGTGCCTAATGCAAGCAGAGGGGAATTGTTTAGTTTGGAAAACCTGGCCGGCATGGACAAGTTGGACCAAATATTGTGTTTATACGCGATATTACTGTATAAATATAGGAAGTGAAGAAAAGGGAAGTAAAGATGTGATGTAAGCAAATGGGCAAGAAATGTAAAAAACAAGCAGCACGAGCTTTTCCGTGTATGTAAGAAGAGTTCAAGAGATCTTTGGTAGAAAGAAAGTCAGGAAAGTATATTAAGGACAATTGGAGGTGTGACTGGGGAACTGGATACAGGGAACAGAGATAATTTACACCAGTATTTTACATCGTTCCTCAAGGTGAAGGTGCTGTAAATATTTCAATGGTATAAACAAACTGGTAATAGGAGGGAAGATCTTGAACTGTCTCTAACAGAAGGAACAAGGCAATTCTCAAACAGATAAGACCAAGGATAAACAGGTCATAAACAATTCATAGCTGGTTTTAAAAGAAGTGGTCACAGAGTGGCTAGAGGTACTGTGTGAAATATTCCATAACTCTCTGGATTAAAGGAGTGATCCAGTGAAACTGGAGACCCTCCAATCTGGCTCCTGTCTTCAAGAAACGAGCGAGACAGAAAGCAGGAACCACTTAGCCTAACCATTATTGCTGGGAATCTGTGAGAGTCTGTTATTAAGGACGGGACTGCAGAGCATTCAGAAAAGCTTCACACAGAGTCAGCATGGTCTTGTTAACGGCGAACTATATTTTGCCTGTTTTGCAATGTTTTTCTGGAAATCCATGAGAATGTAACAAGTGGGCTTGATAAAGGGAGACTGAAAGACATGAGGCTTTCCAGAGATTTTCCACAAGGTATCACAAAATAAAGGTTCTTACGCAAGACAGAAGCTCATAGTATGACGGATAATGCATGAGCATGGGATGACACTTCGTAAACACTTACAAATCGGAGAGTCATCATTCTTTGGTCTTTAAGGAAAAAATGTATCTATTCAGGTACCACGAATATCAGTCCAATGGCAAGAGCTGCTTACAAGATCTGCACTCAGCTCCTGACGGCGGGAGCTGAGTGTAATATACATCCGAGTTTGAGGATGACACTGACGACCAAAAGGCAGGCTGTTATTAAATGGAGAGGACTCCCAAAAAAAGGGATAACCCTAGTAACTATAGGCCGGTGAGTCTCACTTCTGTTGTGGGCAAAATCTTAGAGAGAATTGTAAGGGATAGGATTTATGAACATCTGGATAGGAATAATGTGATCAAGGATAGTCAGCATGGTTTTGTGAAGGGCAGGTCGTGCCTCACAAACCTTATTGAATTCTTTGGGAAGGTAACTAAGGAGGTGGACGAGGGGAAAGCAGTAGATGTGGTGTATATGGATTTTAGTAAGGCGTTTGATAAGGTTCCCCATGGTAGACTACTGCAAAAAAATACGGAGGTATGGCATTGAGGGTGAGATGGAGGTTTGGATTAGGAGTTGGCTGGCTGGAAGAAGACAGAGGGTAGTAGTTGATGGCAAAGGTTCATCTTGGAGTGCCGTCACTAGCGGTGTTCCACAAGGATCTGTTTTGGGACCATTGCTGTTTGTCATTTTTATAAATGACCTGGAAGAGGGGTTAGAAGGTTGGGTGAGAAAGTTTGCGGATGATACGAAAGTCGGAGGAGTTATT
>NC_057717.1:19654849-19658850 GCF_004010195.1 Chiloscyllium plagiosum
GACAGTGAGAATCTTTTTCCATGTATGGAGTCAGCTATTACAAGGGGGCATAGCTTTAAATTAAGGGTTGGTAGGTATAGGACAGATGTTAGGGGTAGGTTCTTTACTCAGCGAGTCGTGAGTTCGTGGAATGCCCTGCCAGTAGCAGTGGTGGACTCTCCCTCATTATGGGCATTTAAGTGGGCATTGGATAGGCATATGGAGGATAGTGGGCTAGTGTAGGTTAGGTGGGCTTGGATCGGCGCAACATCGAGGGCCGAAGGGCCTGTACTGCGCTGTATTCTTCCTTGTTCTATGTTCTATGTTAAGCCAGTTGGATTTCTTTAGTCAGCTACAAGTAATTAACAGAAATAACTGAAGAGTATGATGGATATGTAGTTAGCTCTGCTGCCTCACATCACCAAGGAACTGCGTTCACTTCCAAACTCAGGTGAGTTTGAACATTCTCCACGTATTTGCGTGGGTTCCCTCCCAATGCTCCAGTTTCCTCCCAGAGTACACAGATGTGCAGCTTACAGTGGATTGGCCATGCTACATTGCCCATTGTTGAGAGAGCGTCCCTTCATGGTATCCTCTGTCAGTTTGGGGGAATTGAACCTGTGCTGCTGGCCTCCCTCTGCATCACAAACCAGCCGTCCAGCCAACTGATTGGGAGACAGTGTAACTGTTACAGACAGAAACAGGCACAGGCAAAGGGCAAGAGAAACGTTCATAACAAGGAAAATGGTATAATTCAGATAATGGTCAAGATAACAGCTGAGGATAAAAAGTTCTCTGCTCAAAATTGATTGCATTTCATAACCAGACAAGTGTTGAGAAGCAGTGTTTGGCTGAATACAATAAAGTGAGACAAAGTGAAATAGCCAGAATTACTAATTGTGATTAGATATAAAATAAATGCATATTTTTACAGGAACCCAGGGGGTTGAATGCCTGAAGGTTTCTGTAGCTGAAAATGGGAATTCTTTGGAACACTATCTGGAATTTTCCATATTCAAAGTGTGTGTGTGTGAGAGAGAGAGAGAGAGAGAGAGAGAGAGCGAGAGAGAGAGAGAGAGAGAGAGAGAGAGAGAGAGAGAGAGAGAGAGAGAGACCGCAGATACTGCACTGAACTTGGTGGTGAGCTCAGACCATGCTCGGTGGGGCTGGTGGTGAGGCCTCCTCTGGGAAGAGAATGGACCCCCCTGTACTAGCCCATCCACTAGGACCGCTGTGCCCCTGTTGAAAAACCGTGGTGTTAGTTCCCCTTACCTGCCATGCTCGGGGTCAACTGTGCAGGGTGGCTTCAAACTGAGAAATTACAACATTGTGCCCATTGGCCTTTGAAAGATGGCACCAGTGTCAGTGATCATAGAATAGCCAGGGGCATCAGTGCGATGGTAAGTCTCTCCAGCCATGTTAGGTTGGAGAATTGGGGTGGCATTGAATGCGAGGAACACTATGAGATTAAGTGGATAGTTAATGTGGTGAGTCCGATAAGATAGCACCATGAAACTAGTTCAGTCTCGTACAGATAATCCCTTTGTCACACTCAATAAAAATGTCACTGAGACAAACTATTGTTAGATTCAGACCAATGAGTCGAAGACTCTGCTGACCCCACACCCAGATACAAAGTTGCAGAACAAATGTTCATCTAAAACTCTCCCTCATCTTTATTGACGCCAATATCCCCTTCATCTATCACCCTGGGAGTACTGGCTCATGTTGTAGGATGCTGTCGAAATGTCTTCATTTCAGCATTCTGAAACCTGTGATCTTACATGAAATTGTCTCTCAATTTCCCTTTTGCTTTTTTACACAAAATCCTTTTTATTGTTGGTAGTTATACTGATTTCTCCGCCATCTCTCTCTGGCAGGAACTAGGGAATACGGACTAGGCAATAAGGGCTCTGTATCAGAGTGATCATATAACTAGACGGGTAATTCAAAGACACGGGCTGTGACTCCAAGGCAGTGTTTAAAATCTACCATAGCCGATGACAGAGCTTAAATTCGAATGACAAAAATTGGAATGCAACTTAATTTCACTCATGGAAACCAGAAACCGTTAAGATTTATTTTTATTATTTCACTGATAGTCTTTGCTAAAGAAACTTAACATTATTACCCAGACTGAACTCAGTGTGACTTCAGACCCACAACAAAATTATTGGCTCCATTTTGTCTTGACAAATGGCCGGGTAGTCAAGGACAATTAGTGATGGACAACAAATGCTGCCCTTGCCAGTGATGCTGGCATCCCGTGAAACAACAGCATTAAATGTGAAATAAACCAAGGAACGGTGGAGGCTAGAGATCGAAAATAAAATTCTCCAGCGTCTGAAAGTGTTGGAGAATCTTGCAGGTATGGCAGCCTCTGTCAGGAGAAATGCAGATAACGGTTTGAGCCCAATGACCCTGCTTCACAACTGAAAGCAAACTGGGAAATAATATTATTTATCCTGGTATCATGGATGGTTGGGGTGGAGAGAGAGGTGGGGGCCAGGTTTAAATTGATTGGGTGGAGAAATGGCCGAAAAAGAGAGGAAAAGAAAAGAAATGAAAAGTGAGCAAAAGTGCTGCTAATGAACTGAAAGGAAAACAAAATGGCAAGTTATTCTCACATTTCCCCATTTTCCCATATTCCTGTATATCGCATCCATTTAGATTTGTCCCTGATTAAAGTGAGTTAGGTTCCCTGTATCTCTCTTCTGTGAGAGTGATGATTAAATCCATTAGCAATGCTGGTGCTGCCCTTATAGTTGATGAGATATAGAGAAAGGTAATGTTACATTGTCAACTACTTCTTTGGAGAGAGAGACAGTTACTGTGGGAGTGTGCAGAGATGCAATGGCTTTCTCAGCCAGCAAGAGAAACTCAGGAGTGGTAATAGTTTTCAACACTGAGCGCGTGCACGTTCCATGTGGGCAATTGACTTGTTCCTGTCATTGGAAAATCAGTGGAGTTTCTGTGGATGCTTAACTCGGGTTTGTATCATCAGCTGCTGGGTCTGGTGACCCCACTCTATACACTGCATTTACAGAATGTCTGGGTCCATGGTAAACAAATGGTGATGAGGCTCCACAGATGTACAGCCACAACGATACTCAACATTCATTGTTCTGATAAATGAGTAGGGAGGTGCAGGACAGTGCATTATCTTTCCTGGGATTTCCCGTGACATTTGTCTAAGCTGGACCAGGTGTCAGGTATGAAACCAGTTTGTTTCAAAATTGAGGTTGTTACTGAGCTGTGCCCCCTCCTTCAGCATACTGTGCAGCCTCACATACCAGTGACAGGACTGTGCTGATGCTCATCATGAATTAACCTGGATTAATTCTGGAACTTCCCAGGCATATCCATCATCACCGGATTGCAGTCCTCCGATATATTCACTGGCTGACAGAACCCATCTGTCCGCTAAGAGCAATATATTGTGTCCATCTCCCTGAAGGTACAGAAAGTAACTTCCAGAAATAGAAGGGAACAGAGTGACTGATGAAAATGGGGAACAACAGGAAATTAGAATTAATAAAAGGTACGTCTTTCAAAATCTCATTGAATTTATGGTTGGTATATTGCTGCATCTGATGAGTTACATCCCAGAGTATTGAGGAGGTGGCAGTAGAGCTAGTGAAAGAATTACTGATTATTCTTCAAAGCTGGTTAGATTCTGGAAAGGATCCTCCGGACTGGAAACAGCTATTGTGAACCTAAATATTTAAAACAGGACGGAGAGAGCAAACGGCAAACTAAACAGTGGTTAGCTTGATGTAAGCTGTGAGAAAAACATTGGAACCTTTTGTGAGAAATGTGACAACTAGACCCTTGGAAAATAATGACATGATTCGGTAGAGTCAATCTAAATTCAGGAAGGGGAAATTATCTTGATCTTTGATAAACCTGCTGGATTTTGTGGAGGTTGTCCGTTGTGACATCGACAATTGAGAACCAGTGGGAATGAAGTATTTGAATTTTCAGCAGATATTTGACAAGGTTGAATACAGGTGAGTAGATAA
>NC_057717.1:19659350-19666574 GCF_004010195.1 Chiloscyllium plagiosum
ACGGCCAAGGGCAGCATGTGTTTTCCATCACTAATTATACTTGACCACACGGCCATTTGTCAAGACAAAATGGAGCCAAAAGTTTTGTTGTGGGTCTGAAGTCACACTGAGCTCAGACTGGGCAATGATGTTAACATTCTTTGCCAAAGACTATCAGTGAAATAATAAAAATAAATCCTGACGGTTTCTGGTTTCCAAGAGTGAAATTAGGTTTCATTCCAATTTTTGTCATTCGAATTTAAGCTCTGACTACGGCTGTGGTAGGATGTTAAACACTATCTTGGAGTCACATCCCGTGCCTCTGAATTACCCATCTAGTTACATGATCACTCTGATACAGAGCCCTTATTGCCTCGTCCGCATTCCCTAGCCCTTGCCAGAGAGAGATGATGGTGAAATCAGTTTAACTGCCAACAATCAATAGGATTTTGGGAAAAAAAGCGAAAGGGAGATTGAGCGACAATTTCATGTAAGATCACAGGTTTCAGAATGCCTAAATGAAGGCATTTCGACAGCATCCTATAACATGAGCCAGTATTCCCAGGATGATAATTGAAAGGGATTATGGCGTCAATAAAGATGAGGGAGAGTTTTAGATGAAAATTTGTTCTGCAACTTTGTAACTGGGTGTGAGGTCAGCAGAGACTTCGACTCATTGGGCTGAATCTAACAATAATTTGTCTCAGTGACATTTTTACTGAGTGTGACAGAGGGATTGTCTGTACGAGACTGAACTAGTTTCATGGTGCTATCTTATCGAACTCACCACATTAACTACCCACTCAATCTCATCGTGTTCCTCGCATTCAATACCACCCCAATTCTCCAACCCAACATGGCCGGAGGGACTCACCATCGCACGAATGTCCCTGGATATTCTATGATCACTGACACTGGTGCCATCTTTCAAAGGCCAATGGGCACACTGTTATACTTCCGTAGTTTGGAGCCACCTTGCACAGTTGACCCTGAGCATGGCAGATAAGGAGAACTAACACCACGATGTTTCAACAGGAACACAGAGGTCCTCGTGAATGGGCTAGTATAGGAGGTTCATTATCTTCCCAGAGGAGATCTCACCACCAGCCGCACCGAACATGGTCTGAGCTACCACCCAGCTCACTGCAGCATCTGCGGTCTCTCTCTCTCTCTCTCTCTCTCACACACACACACACACATATATATATATATATATATATATACACACACACAAATACACAGACACACACACACACATATACACACACACACGCACACGCACACACACACAAATTCCAGATTTTGTTCTAAAGAAGTCCCATTTTCAAGTACAGGAACGTACAGTCTTTCAACCCCCTGGATTCCTGCAAAAATATGCACTTAATTTATATCCAATCACAATCAGTAATTCTGGCTATTTCATTTTGTCTCACTTTATTATATTCAGCCAAACAATGCTTCTAAGCACTTGTCCCGTTATGAAATACAATTTTGAGCAGAAAACGTTTTATCCTCAGTTGTTCTCTTGACCGTTATCTGAATTGTACCATTTTCCGTGTTATGAAAGTTTCTCTTGCCCTTTGCCTGTGCCTGTTTCTGTTTGTAGCAGTTACACAGTCTCCACTCAGTTGGCTGGACGGCTGGTTTGTGTTGCAGATGGAGGCCAGCAGCGCAGGTTCAATTCCCCCACACTGACAGTGGATACTATGAAGGGGACGTTCTCTCAAAAATGGACAATCTAGCATGGTCAATCCACTATAAGCTGCACATCTGTGTACTCTGGGAGGAAACTGGAGCATTGGGAGGGAACCCACACAAATACGTCGAGAATGTTCAAACTCACCTGAGTTTGGAAGTGAACGCAGTTCCTTGGTGATGTGAGGCAGTAGATCTAACCACATATCCATCATACTCTTCATTTAGTTCTGTTAATTACTTGTAGCTGACTAAAGAAATCCAACTGACTTGTTCTGATAACTGAACCTGACAGAATCTTATACCTTTATCATCGGCCATATCGCCAACCTGGTTACATTTAAAATTTGTTGTGAGCAGTGGAGGAGTGGGATTAGAAATGGAAACAGTGACAACCTCCAACCTCAGTCAGAACCGCAGTGAGGAGAAAGTCACAAAGTGGGAATTCATTCAAGTGGGAATTCTCTCACCCAGATGTTTGGGAGAGTTGAATCTTCATATTATGTCGAGGCTGGCTTTGTCTGATTTTCCATAGACAGGTGAATCAGGGATCATTGTGAAATCAGAGAAAAGTGCAGCTGGGACCACAATGACATGAGCCATGACTTTATTGACTGGTGCAATAGTGTCAAAGTGCAGAATGGCCCAGTTGTGACTATCAGCCCTATGTTCTGATGTTTCATTCAGCCCTTCGATCCTGCTGTACAGGACCAGATTAAGGCCACTCCAATGGTTTGGTGTAGTTTGGCAAATGCATTGGAAAGTCCAGGCTGGGTCAGGAAGTGAGCCCCACCCCATCCCTCTATCCAGACTTCCCCTCACTTAACTTCTGCTCCTGGTGTCGGTCATGTTACAGGCCCAGATTCGCCTTGAATACAGTCCCCATGCCCCACACAAGGTCAACTCAGACAAATCCTCTGCTGTCTCTGAATGAAACATGATTTCCAGGAAAATAATCAAAGTATTTTCTGAAAACATAAATAAGAACTTAAGAAATAGGAACAGGAGCAGGCTATTCTGCCCCTTAGACCTGCGCTGTCATTCAATAAGAACATGGCTGACCTACTCCACAGTTCAACTCCACTTTCCTACTAACCGTTTGCATCCGTCAACTCGCTGAAATGTCACAAACCAATCCACCCGTCGGTAAATACAATCAGTGACCAAGCCTCCACAACACTCTGGGTTAGGAAATTCCAGTCATTCACTACCTGCTGAATGAAGACATTTCTTTACATCTAAGTTTGAAATTGATATTCCTTATTCTGTATCTACATACCTGACTTCGAAACTCTGTCCTGGTGTAGAACCATATTCTGATCACTGACCTTGTCAAGCCCCCTCTGTATCTTATCCGTTTCAGTAATGACACCCTCATTCATTTAAGCCACAATGAATAATTGCATCAGCATTTTTGATGTAATCAATAATTCAACACTTTCATCCCAGGAACCAGTCTAATGAACCAACATTTTTGCATCAGCATGCTGACGTTATGTTTCATATACAAGAACAGGCCACTCCGTTGTACTGCTCCTTTTATTTGGGAGTCCTCTCCATTTAATAACAGCCTGCCTTTTGGTCGTCAGTGTCATCCTCAAACTCGGATGTATATGGCACTCAGCTCCCAACATCAGGAGCTGAGTGCAGCTCTTGTAAGCAGCTCTTGCCATCGGACTGATATGTTTGGTACTCCAGCAGATACATTTTTTTCCTAAAGATCGATGAATCATGACTCTCCGATTTCTAAGTGTTTACCAAGTGTCATCCTATGCTAATGTATTATCCGTCAGACTATGAGCTTCTGTCTTGTGTAAGAGCCTTTATTTTGTGGTAGCTTGTGAAAAATCTCTGGAAAGCCTCGTGTCTACCAGTCCCCCTTTATCAAGGCCACTTGTGACATTCTCATGGATTTCCAGAAAAAACATTTGCATAATTTTACAGGCAAAATGTAGTTCGCCTTTAACAAGACCATGCTAACTCTGTGTGAAGCTTTTCTAAATGCTCTGCAGTCCCGTCCTTAATAACAGACTCTCACAGATTCCCAGCAATAATGTTGAGGTGAAGTGGTTCCTGCTTTCAGTCTCACTCGTTTCATGAAGACAGGCGCCACATTGGAGGGTCTCCAGTTTCACTGGGTCACTCCTTTAATCCAGAGAGTTATGGAATATTTCACAAAGTGCCACCAGCCACTCTGTGACCAACCATCTATGAATTGTTGAGGACCTGTTTACCCTTGGTCTTATCTGTTTGAGAATTTCCTTGTTCCTTCTGTTAAAGACAGTTCAAGATCTTCCCTCCTATTACCATTTTGTTTATACCATTGAAATATTTACAGCACCTTCACCTTGAGGAACGATGTAAAATGCTGGTGTAAATTATCTCTGTTCCCTGTATCCAGTTCCCCAGTCACACCCTCCAAATGTCCTCAATATACTTTCCTGACTTTCTTTCGACCAAAGATCACGCACACCTCTTGAACTCTCCTTACATACACGGAAAAGCTCGTGCTGCTTGTTTTTTATATTTCTTGCCAATTTGCTTACATCACATCTTTACTTCCCTTTTCTTCACTTCCTATATTTATACAGCCATATCACGCACAAACATAATCTTTGGCCCAACTTGTCCATGCCGGCCAGGTTTTCCAAACTAAACAATTCCCATCTGCTTGCATTTGGCACATATGCCTCTAAATGGTTCCCATTCATATGTTTGTGCTAATGTCTTTTAAATCTTGGAGCTGTACTTGCATCTGCCAGTTCCTTTGGCAGCTCATTCCATAAACACGTCACCCTCTGTCGAAAAAAAAGTTCCCTCTTCCTCCCTTTTAAATCTTCCCTCTTCCACCAGAAACCTATGGCTCTATGATTTAAGTTTTCAATCCTGTGGAAAAGAACTTGGCTTTTCACCCTGCCCATGCCTCCCCTGCTTTTACAAATTTCTATAATGTCACCCCTCAATCTCCTACACTCCATCTGATATTAACTTCAAGAACAAGCATTTAAAGATAAGCACTGTAAATTTGAAACAATATTAAAAGTGACAGGTAAACAGCACTCCACCCAAACGTCATCCTGTTATTTGTTTTCTTCTTTATGTTACAATACTAAGGCAGCATGAAAATCTTACTCGTGCCAATAAGCCGTCAAGTACCTGTATTCCTTTGTCTGATGGTGGTGATGATCTCTAATGTCAAATGGTATCTCTGGCCAGATTTATATAATTCCACATGTTCAACATTCTCCCTCTTGGCCTCCCTATGACCTTATGTGGTTGTGTCTTCTTTATCTTGCACTCAATAGAAAGAACCACTTTCCCCATTCACATCTTAATTTAAATTCATTTTATATCATCTTCTCATTCACCACTGCTAAAAGCCTGTTTATCTGTTGTCACACCCTCTTTTCCCTGTCACCTACCCCCCACCTCTGGCAAGGAACTAAAATGCCCAGTTTCCGATCCTTTTCAGTTCTGAAGAAGTGTCACACTGGACTTGAGATGCTAACTCTGTTTCTCTGTCTTTGTAGATGCTGAAAGACCTGCTGAGTTTCTCCAGAAATTAATAGGCACAGCACAAATTTTCAATTAAATAAATAACTATGGATACTGGAAATGAAAATGCACAAATTGCTGTAGAAACTGGGAGCTTTGTCGAAGGCTCACTGGACCCGAAAGATGAACTCAGCTTTCACTCCACAAGATGCATCCAGACCTGCTTAATTTCTTCAGCATAATCTGTTTTTCAACATTTTCCAAAGACGTGTGACGAATCTGCTCAAAAGTCCTGTCCGGCATAGAGTGCTGTACATTGGGAAGTGTACAAAACGCAAAGTGCGCAAGTTCATTGGTTCTGAAACAACATAAGGCTGGCATCACTGACACGACAGAGGTCTTAATCATGGTCAGGGAGAAACACAGAGGAAAAAAAACATTCACTTCAAACACAGCAGATGGTAATTACGGGAAAGAAAATGTTTCAGCTTAATATGTTAAAGTATCTGAGTAATGTAACGAATTGGAGGCGTGACATCAGGGCCCTCAGCACAATGAGAATATGAAACTGGAAACCAGGTTCGGTCACTGAATACAGGGCTGATGGGTGAATGGGTCTCGGTGTGAACTGGGGGAAAGTCAGTAGAATTGATTTTCAGATATTTCAGCTCACACTGGGTTATCATGTGATCACAGCAGCAGCCGCAGCAGAATTGCATTCAATCATAATCCATAACTTTTCCCCCAGGGTAATCCATCACTGTACCATTATCATCAAGCCGAGTGATGGTTCAGTGACGAGTTTGAGTGAACATGCCAGAGTCAGAACCATGTGTATCTAAACCTGATGACAACCCATTAAAGCTACCGTCCTTGACTGGTTACATTCCAAACAGCAGAACTACCATCTTATGGAGAGGGGATAAGTGATCCCAAGACAAAAAGCTAAGATCGAAACTCTGCGGCCCTGTCACATTCAGTCATCATTGTCGATGGACTATTAAACAACTTACCGGAGGAGAGGACTCCAGAAATATCCCCATCTTAAATAACGGAACAGCCCTGTACATCAGTATAAAAGACAAGGATGTAGTGTCTGCACCATCCACAGCCAGATGTGTTGAGTGGATGATCCAACTCACCCTCGCCATGATGCCCACAGAATCATAGATGACAGTCATCAACCAATTTGATTCGCTGCACGTGACATGAAGAAACAGCTGAACACAGTAGGTACGACAAAGGCAATGGGCCCTGACAGCTTTGCTGCAATAGGACTGAAGACTTGTGCTGCACAACAAGCTGTGCCCCTGGGGAAGCTGTCTGGCCACGTGGAAAATTGCTCAACTATATCCAGTCCCATAACAAGGGAATGACTACAGTCTGACCATTTACCACATCCTCAGTACCGTCACGATAGTCACGTTGGTGAGAGTTCTTTTTGACTGAGCAGTCCAGCAGCATAGAAATAACCTGCTCAGTGTGGTTTCTGATAGGTCCCCATGTGGAGATGGTGCTGTTGTGGTAATTTCACTGGATTACTAATCCAGACCAGGCTAATGCTCTGGGAGCTGGTGGAAGTTAATAACAATTAATAAAATATCGAGATGTAAAACCTAAAGTCAGTAGCAGTGACCTTAAAGCCAATGTCGATTGTAAACACCAATTTCTTTCCCCAATGTACTTTCAGGAAGTGAATCTCCCGTGCTTTCCTGGTCTGGCCTAAGAGTGACCACAGGCACTCTTCAATGGTCTCTGAATCGGCCAAGCAAGACACTCTGTTGTATTAAACAGCTCCGGTTGTAAAGGATAAACTCGGACAGAACACCCAGCACCAGCCTCAGCATTAGAAAAGGGAATGGGAAACACAGTCCTGTCATACTGCAGAGATCTCCTTCCTAACATCTGAGAGCTTGTGACAACAGTTATAGAGCTGTCCCATAGACTGCACAGAAACATCGGGAAAGGAGGAGGTCTTTAGACACATTGAAATTTCTCCATTCTAGTTCATGGTGAAAATTTCCTCAATGCAGTTTTCCCCACACAGTGTTCATA
>NC_057717.1:19671604-19677116 GCF_004010195.1 Chiloscyllium plagiosum
TGGGGGATGGAGGTGTACAGGGACTGGATGTCCATGGTGAAGATGAGGCGTTGGGGACCGGGGAAGCGGAAATCCTGGAGGAGGTGGAGGGCGTGGGTGGTGTCACGAACGTAGGTGGGGAGTTCTTGGACTAATGGGGACACGGTACTAATGGGGACTAATGAGGTACCTCGACACGGTCCTGTCCCCATTAGTCCAAGAACTCCCCACCTGTACAGCTGCAGTAAGACACCCTTACTCCTGTACTCAAATGATGGTCAACGCACCACTTATCTTCTTAACTGTTTGCACCGTCCATAATCAAACAATCAGAGAAGCTTAGACTGTGTACTATCAGAAAAGCAGAACGATCTACATTAGTCCCACTTTCTTACATGAGATCTGTAGCCATAAATGTTATGATACTTCAAGTACGTTTTAATCGTTGTGAGATTACCCATCACAACTATCCTCTCAGGAAGTTTAATCCTGACCCCAACACACTCTGGGTGAAAAACAATCCTCATATCTTCTCTAAACCTCAACCCCTTCACTTTAAAAGTGTGTTTCCTTGTTCATGTCTCTTTTACTAAAAGGAACAGCTGCTGTCTACCAACCATCTCCATGCCCCTCGTAATCGTATCCTTCTGAATCACGTCCCCCTCTGCCTTCTCTGCTCCAACGTAAACAACCCGAGCTTATCTAGCCTCTCTCCATAGCTGATATGCTCCATCCCAGGGAACATCCTGGTTAATCTCCTCTGAACCCCCTGCAGTGCAATCACATCCTTCCACAATGTGACTCCCAGAACTCCACACAGTATTCCATCTGTAGCCGAATTAATCTTTTGTATAACTCTTACAATCTATGTCTCAATTAATAAAGGCTATGCCGATAGTCACATGTGACTTCTGAACTAGCCTATTACCCTGCCTAGTGACATTCAGGGATGTGTGGAGATGCACCCTCTGAGCTTCCTAGTGTGCTGTCATCCATTGAGTCCTCCCCTGACTGGTTCCTTCTTCCAAAGTACATCGCCTCATATTTATCAGGGTTACATTCCATCTGCCATTAATCCATCCATCTGATCATTCCATCTGTATCTTCCTGTAACATAAGACCTTTCTCCTCATTGCCAACCACCCAGACAATCTTTGTGCTAAACGCAAACTTACTTAACACAGTCTTCCCATCCCCCTCCACATTCGCATCTACATCATTTCTGAATAACGCAAATAATGAGGGATACAGCCCTGATTCCTGTGATACGCCAGGGGAGACTGGTCTCCAATCACACAAAGAGGTTTCTACCACCACTCTCTGTCTCCTGCCAGTTAGACAACTTGAATATAACTTACTAAGTTACACTTGATAGTACGAGATTGTACTTTCTTTATTAGTTTCCCATGCGGGCCGTTGACAGAGGTTTTGCTGAAAAACCATATAAGTGACCTTTCCGCAAAAAAATCAATAAAATTTGTTCGGCATGGCTTCCCTTTGATATCTTCATGCTGACGATCCCTGATCAAATATTGCTTCTCTAAATGAAGATGAATTTTCTCCTTCCCTATTTTCCCCAATAGCTTCCTTGACACTGATTTGATACTCATTGATCTACAGTTCCTTGGTCTATCTCCATCCGCACTCCTGTAAAGGCTCCAGTGTGACCAGATCCTACTTAACCATTTGAGTCAGTGCCTTTCCTCCCTTGTCTCCAGCAGCAGCCTGGGATACAACTCATCCAGCCCCTGGGATTTGTCCAATTTTATACCATACAAAACCATCATTCCCTGCTCGCATCTTATATCAATCCGTTTAAGATCTTTCCATTCCATCTTCTTGAAATACGTACCTGCCTCCACATTCTCCCAAGTAAAACAGATGGGTAGCTCTCATGTCACAATCTATCAATGTTCTCCAGCTTTACACACAAATTGCCCCTTTGGTTTCTAATGGGCCCTGATTGTTCCCTGGTTATTCTGTTCTGCTTGATGTCCTTGTGGAATATCTTGAAATTCTCGCTAATCTTGCTCACACTTTTCAATGCCCCTACGTTCGTCACTCCCCTCTGTGTGATATATTTAAAGTTTCATTTCGCTCATTTCTCATTCTCTGAAACTCTACGGAATACAGGCGGAGTTCGCTCATCGGATAATCTTGCCATACAAGGGATGATATTGGAGAATATCCATTCAGTATATGAGATCAGTATGATTTACTTGGATCAGGAAATCAAAGCTGTACACAATACTCCAGGTACAGACTAACCAACATTTTGTGTCACTGGTGCAGAACATCTTTACTCCTAGTCGGAGCAAATTATTTCAGAAGCTGGAATCTGTACAGAAACCAACACATGCTGGAGATCGCACGGACTCAGACATCATTCATGGAGAGAGAGCACACAGCCCTTCATCGCCTATATTCTGATTCCCTTCAAACAAAGGGAAACTTAACTTTTACCTTCCCACATTTGCGTATGTTCCTCCCAATACAATTTGTGTTTTTTTGTTTTAGGGCTAACTTACTGTATGATTTCTCCAAACATTCACCTGATATCCAACTATACCACATCCACTGGTTCTCCATGTTTATATCGACAAGGGACATCGTCAATGAAAAATTTTGTAAATGTTGCCTTCCCTTTTAAAAATCTAGCATAATTCTCCAGACGTTTGCTATAACTTTCCAAGTGTCCAATATCACATTCTCTTTGCTTTTATTTTCCTTTCAAATATTGATGGCAGTTTTTCATCAGTCTTTTTGTTTCTGGTTAGTTTGCATTCTTGTTCTGTTTCTAATTTACTTATCAGTTTATTAGTCTTCCATCATTTCGTCCAAAATTTCAATGAATCCACAATATATGCCTCTTTTCTAAGGCACTTTCATTGATCTAATGGAATTCTTAACTTCTTTTATTCATCATCGTTGAATCACCTTTCACTTTTGCGAGTTATGCCTTGGAGGAATATATGTATAAAGTAGACTTTACAGTGTTTTGGTAAATAACAGACATTGCCTGTCTTTCATTTATTCATTTAATGTACTTTTCAAATTCACTAAAGCCAATGTTATTCTCATATCTTAATGGCGTGCATGACTCAGGTATATACCCGAAATATAAGAAAAAAAAACTTTTTTTGTATTTATAAAATACATATAAAATTCAATGTATTAAGATCACTATTCCCAAAAGCTCCTTTACAGCTAATTCTTGGATTTGCTCTTCTGATCACACAACACCAACTCCAAAATTGCCTGATCAACTGCTCGTTGCTCAACATACTTCTAAAGCACCTATCTCATACACACTCAACATTAACATTCACTTTGGTAAACACTGGTTAGATGTAACTTCAAACTGTCCATTATTACTGCAGTACCCACAAACCTGAATGACTACCTTCCTGTTTTATGACATATTCACACTTGTATTGTAGCTTTCACTTTGATACATAACTCCCATGAACGTTGCTTCTCCTTGCTGTTCCTAAGATCCACCTCACCAGATTCTGTGGAATCCGAGTGACGTGGGCTCTCGGGAGGCTAATGGTAGATTCAGGCGAGATGTTTGGCGAGGCATATCTCATCATTTAAATTATCTCACCACGTCTTACCCGTTCCTCTCAAGTGTCATTGTGAGATTTTCTCCAGATCTCCCGTTATCCTGGTGAAGTAGTGAAGGGTAATGATCTTTCAAAAATGCTGTGTTTCCCCCAGACAGCTGAGCCTGCTCTAACCTGGGTGGGAACCTTACAGTCGGCTGCAAGAGTGTTGTTGCTGCTGGACTGGATCTTGGTGAAATCACACCTGAAGTACTGTGCACAGGTTTAATCTCCTCCTTGTGGAAATGATATTGGAATTACCTCAGAAAGTATTCCCTTAACTGGTTTCTGCAATGAAGGTGTTAATCATAAAATCTCTACAGTGTGAAACCAAGCCATTTGACGCATCGACTCCACACTCATCCTCCGAAGACTATCCCATCCAATTCCACCACTCACCGTACCCAATCTTGTCACCTGGCATTTTCCATGGCCTCCACATCCCCGAACATTATGGGTAATTTAGCGTGGCCAATTCACCTAGCACGCACACCTTGGGACTGAGGGAGGAAACTGGAGACTGAAATTGAATCTGAATCTCTAGTGCTGTGAGGCAGCAATGCTAAACACGATTCTACCTCGTGTGGGCAACACAACCTGCCTGCACAGTTCAGTCCTTGAAAAGTGACATTTGAGCAGGGTGATTTCATAACTCCCCAAACCTGCCACTGAGCAACAGGAGGAGGACATTGAGGTCTTGAGCGGCCTGGTCGGAAACAGGTGCAGGACATTCAGGCCATCAGGACTAATGTCAGAACACCAGGAGGACTTTCAGCCCATCGTGTGTTTAAAGCCGGAACTCAATGAGCCCATTTAGTCACTCATGCCTCTCATACAGCAACTGGGGCAGATCTTTTACAGCCTATTGCTTGTTACACATGAATTGTGAAAGTGAACGTAGAGGTTATAGAAAGGGAAGGACTTCGAATAACCAGCTTCACTGGGAAATGAAAAGTAGTGAAAAAAGTGTTGAGATTGAAGACAAAGTATTGGAATACGTTATGAAGGAAGTAATGACAGGAAATATCCAAAGCCAAGCCACAATCCAGCACAGTCAACATAGTTTTATGAAGGATAAATCATGTTTGAATGATGTGACTAACTTTCTTTAATAAAACACAACAAGAAAGATGGGTAATGGGGATACTATAGATGTATTATATCTGGGCTTCCAGACATGAGTGCGTAATCGCAAATGATTGATATGCAAGACAAGAACACATCGGGTTAGGAACAATTTAATTGCTAGGGGAGAGGATTAGCTAACCAGTAAAAGATATAATATGGAGCCGCTGGTTTTGGACTGGGTTGGACAAGGTCAAAAATCAAATGAGACCAGGTTAGAGTACAATGGGTTTATTTGTAAACACAAGGTTTCATTGCGCTCCTCCTTCATCAGGTGTAAGAGAGAGGAAGACCTTAAACACAGAAGTTATAAGGAAAAGATCAAAGGGTTGTACAACTCATGCACATGAATTGTCCACACACCTAAGATGGCTCTTAAGTACTTAGTCAATTAGAATGTAGGTGCGATTGATTAATATGCAAATCGCAGAATTTATTTCAAGTCACTGCCTGCAGACACCTTCAGGTACTATCGATGTAAATGAAGTAACACTTATGGTCAGACAATGTATTCTAAGCGTGAGGCCTTGTTTGGAATCTGTCTGTGTCTTGATCTGGAGTTAGACTGTTTTTATTTACAAAATAGGAGTAGCGTGTGTGCGTATGTGTGAGAGAGGGGCGTGTCTGTGTGAAGGACAGAGAGAGAGAGACACTGCATGTATGTGAGAGAGAGTGAGGGGGTATGTATGTGAGTGCGCGAGGGAGAAAGAGAGGCTGTGTGCATGCGTGCGTGTGACAGAGTGGACTGCGCATGTGGAATGTGAGGGGGGGGGGTGTATGAGGGGCAGATAGGGAGAGTGTGC
>NC_057717.1:19677152-19685932 GCF_004010195.1 Chiloscyllium plagiosum
TCACTTTCCCCACACACTCACTCCGTGGTTTCAGAGCTTCTCCTCTCTGCGTTTGTTGTTCATGTTACAGACCCAGATGCTGTAACTGCAGTCTCCCTGCTCCATCGAGAGTTGGGTCACCAAATCCTCACGTCACCCTGAATGTCTGAGGCAGCTCACTGCACAACCTCCAGCAAACCATTCCCAGCAGCTCCACTAACCTTTCAATAACAGGAGTCAGCTACAAGCCCTTCAGCTACAAGTTAGATGCCTGGACCTTTACAATTATACTCAAGGGTCTTCCTCGTGTTACTGACCGCACAATCAACTGAGAGAGACAGACAGAGGCGTTCCGCGGGCAGGCGCATACCAAGTTTCAAACACGTGAGTCAGAGCTGCTAGAACACCGCTATCCATGAAGCACCACATGGGACACATCGGGAAGTGAACAACAGCCTGACACACACCATTTCAATGTTTCTGAGCTTCACCATGCCAGCACTCGATGCACGAGGGAGTCAAAAACTAAGGCCAGGGAAAGATACATAATTAAAAAAAACAAATAATTTATTAACTGATAACTTGCTGAAAATATGGATAAGGAGATGGGGGGATTGGGAAAACGGGATAAGGGAGAAAATGGTGGGTCCAATCCCAAGAAAGCAAACATTGAATGGAGACATTGCCAGGTCCGCGAGAATGGTCCATTGCCTCAAATTCTCAATCTGCTTCGAGAACCAGCCCAGATACCAGCAGACCGTGCGAGAGGAGAATTCGATAAGCTGGACTATCTGCACAGCATGGGGAGCATTGCAAATCTTTGCCAGGAAATTGCAATCCTCTAACAACACCCTCTGCCTCCTACCTTCGAGACAGTTCTGTATCCAAATGGCTTTCAATGAAAAAAACCTTGTTAAACAGATGACCATGCACAATGTTATTCAACGCCTTACTGATGTCCATATCGACAATGTGCACCACTCTATCACAATTGCTCTTTTCAGTCGCTTCTTCAAAAAAATCTCAGTCAAGTCAGTGAGACACAATAATGCTTGCACAAAGTCATGTAAACTATCCTTAATCAGTTGTTACCTTTCAAAATGTGTGAAAATCCGAAGACTCAGAATCCCCTCCAACAACTTACCCACCACTGACGTCAAGCTCACTGGCTTTTCCTTATCACCCTTCTGAAATACTTTAAGTAGTGCCACCACGTTAGCCAACCTCCAGTCTTCTGACACTTTACCTGTTACTATTGATGATAGCAAGGGGCCCAGCGATCACTTCACTAGCTTCCCACAGCGTTCTAGCGTACCTCTAATAAAAGCCAGGACGTTTTCTTTCTTTTGCATGTTTTAAGACCTCCAGCAGCTCCTCTGTAATGGAGACACTTTCCTAGATGTCACTACTTATTTCCCAAATTCTCTAACTTCCATATCCTCCTGCGAAGTAAATACTGATACAAAATATTCGTTCAATACCTCCTCAATTTCTGTGGCTCTGCACATGGGCAGACTTGCTGATCTTTAAGGATGTCCTATTCTCTCCACAGTTACTCTTTTGTCCTTGACGTATTTGTAGAATTCCTTTGGATTCTCCCTAACTCGGTTTGCCAAAGCTATCGCATGTCCCCTTTTTATGCTCCCAATTTCCCTCTTAACTATACTCTCGTTGCCTTCAGACTCTTCTAGTGATTCACTTTAAATCAGGAATTAAGAGGCTAATGATGACCATTTCGATTGTGAGAAAAATCCATCTGGTTCACTGACACGCTTTAAGGAAACAAACTGCCATTCTTACCTGGTCTGGCCTACAAGAGACTCCAGACTCTCAGCAATGCGGTTGACTGCTAACTGCCCTCTGGGCAATTAGGTATGGGTAATAGATGCTTGCCTAGGCAGAGACGCCTTCATCCCGTGAATGAATTAAGAAAAACCCTCAATTCCTGCTGTCTATACCTGACACATGCTTTCTGTTTGTCCATGTAGAGCCTCAATTTCTCCAATCCTCCAGCATTCCTTACACGTACCATCCTTACCCTTCACCCTAACAGGGCCATAATGTCTCTGTTCTCTTGACATCTCATTATTGAAGGCTTCCCACTTCGCAACTGACCCCCTTTTCTGAGAATATCTGTCCCAATCGAATTTGGAAAATTCTTAGTTAATATCATCAAAATTGGTTTACAACAATTTAAAACTTTAAGTTTTAGACGTGGTTCATCCTTTTCCATCTCTATTTTAAAACTAATAGAATTCTGAAGACTTGCCATAAAGTGCTCCCCCACTGATACCTCAAGCACCCCCTCCCCACTGCCTTATGTCCCAAGGATAAGGTGACGTTTAGCTCCTTGTCTGTGATGGAGAGCATTGGTCAAGCTGCTGCAGCGTTGTAACTGGGATAGGTGTTGGCATTGTCTTCGATTCATTGGGTTGAATCGAACAATAATTTGTCTCAGTCACATTTTCATTGAGTGTGACATAGTAATTTTCTGCACGAAGCTGAACTAGTTTCCTGGTGCTATCTTATCTAAATCAACTAATCATTTACCCACCTCACCTCATGGTATCCCTCTCATTCAATGCCAGCCCGATCCTCCCACCCATCATGTCAGTAGGTACTCAGCATCGTCCTTATATCCCTGGATATTCCGTGATCCCTAACACTGGTGCCATCTTTAAAAGGCCAATGGGCACATGGATGAGCTTTCTCAGGTTGGAGCTGCCCCTGTACAGTTTACCCCGAGCATGGCAGACAAGGGGCAATTACACCACGGTTTGTCGGCAGGGACACAGAGATCCTAGTACAGACGAGGGATGGGCTAGGAAAGACGAGGACCATTCTCCTCCCAGAGGGGGCCACACCACCAGACCCACCAAGCATGGTCTGAGCTCAGTGCAGTATTTGTGGTCTGAAGGAATGTCCAGCAATACAGGACAAGCATCAATAACCTTCCCCACTCTGTCAGGATAAGGGTCACCGTATACTCTATGCTCCCTCACACTCACTGCATATCTGTTATAGCACCGACCCCCGATCAAGGCTCATGCTCCACACTCTCACTGCTGCATGCAGCACCATCCCTCTCTCTTTCCTCTCTACTATATCTCCCTCACTAATAGCACTGGATGGATACAGCACTGTTGACTGACTCCCTCTGGACATGTTACCATCTTCTAACCGCACCCTCCCCCTACCTACAACAGCACTTCCAGCACGGTCACCCAATCCCACCCTCACTCCATCCTTCCCCGTCTTCTATTCCAGGAGAAACAGCTTGGAATAGGACAGAATAGGCCAAGCCGGGTGGTGGATTGTCCGACATCCATCTACACTCCCCACCCCAACACTCCGTACCTGTGTGTCTGTATTTGACTCTGTGAATATCTATACGTGGGTGCAGGGCTGACAGTCTCTGTGGTGTTTAAAAGGACACAATCTCTCCCTCAGCTGGTCTCCTCAACCTACTGCATTGACAATGGCAGAGGGTGATAACCTTCAAGGATTCAGTCTGGGAGGGAGAGAGGGCAGCAGCTCACAGCACCATCCAAACTGACAGCACCATCAACACACAGACACACAACCCACATACACACAATGCTGGTAGATGGAGGGTTGCAAATTTATTTGGGCCTTTCAGAATGGAAATGCTCACCTCTGAGTGAACCATTCCGTCAGGAGAGTAGATGAATTGACTTTTCATTCTGTGACTTCCAATGCTTAAAAGGTACGTGAGAAATGAAAAAGGCCCACTAGTGGTGGTAATGACGCAGGAACAACATCGCTTAGTATCAGACAAAACTGTGCTTCCAAAGATATTATTTGGAAAATCAAACGGCCATGCAATTTGACAGATTCACAGCAAAGGATTTGTTATCTTCTCAGAGTTAAAAACTGTGCCACCGATGCAGTGGTGGATCTTTAATACAGAGATAGTCCCGCAGAGGGAGGTATTGTATGAATCTAATCACAGAACTCAGAGGCGAGCACTGCTGCCTCACAGCACCAGGCACCCGCGCTCGTGTCCACCCTCAGGCGACTGTCTGTGTGGAGTTTCACATTCTCACCGTGTCTACGTGGGTGCTCTGGTTTCCACCCACAGTCAATCGTTGTGGATGTTAGGTGAATTGAACATGCTAAATTGTCCATAGTGCCGAGGGGTGGATAGGTTAGGGGCATTAGTCATGGTTAAGCGTAGGATAGCATTTGAACGGGTCTGGGTGGGTTATTCTTCGAAGGGTCAGTGTGAACCTGTTGGGTCGAAGGGCCTGTTTCCACACCGTAGCGATTCTATGAACTCTATGAACAACAGGGACAGACGGAGAGAGAGGAGGAGGAGGACATTGATTCCAAGTTCAATCTATTTATTTCAAAAACAACTTTGCACAGAGATGCAGACAGAGGTACACACAAACTGAGATACTGACACTAACACACATAACACATGCCCACAGAGATACGCACGTAGATATGGACATTTACACACAAATACACAAACATAACCCCATATACAGGCACACACGATCTTTAATACAGAGATATATACATTTTTTAATTAATAAGTTATCATTGGTTAGTCGGAGAAGGCAGGAGAATGGAGTTCAGAAATATTTTAGCAATGATCAAATGTCATTGCAGACAAGATGGGCTGAATGGACTCATTATGCTCCAGCGTTCATTGCTTATATGATCTTTCCTGGAATTGTTTCTCCACGAGGTCAGTGGAGACTGAATTTGATAAGTATATTGTTCAGGAGAGTTAATGGAAATGTGACAGATTTGAGGGGCTGAGTGGTCGATATCTGTTTCTAATTGTCAACTCCTCATATATCAAAAGAGTGGTGATTGGTTTGAGGGGAACACATTTTGAGAATAAGGACCTTTCCATTTCAGACTGAGACAGGGATGCTTCTTTCTCTTTAGGATTGTGTAATCTGTGGTGTTCTCATCCCGAGGGAGCAGTGAAGACTGGATTACAGAAAACACTCAAGGTTGAGTTCCATAGAACTCTGATGAACTAGAGAATCCATGTTTATTAGGAACAGACAGGGCAATTATGTTTAGTTACAATCGCATCAACAAAACACATTCCGAATGGTGCAGCAGGTTCAAGGGGCTGAATGGCCAGCTGCTACTCCTAACCCATGTGTTGTTCTCTCAAGCACTCCGTCAAGTTACAGGGGTAAAGAAAGATCTCATTCAGCCAGTCAGCATCATTATGAGACAGGAGGAGACCGTTCTGCCCTCTAAGGATTTACACATGAATAGATTGAAGTCATTCAACTCGCTTCAGGACATTACACAGCGTAGGATGAGGCCATCCAACCTTTCTAGCCTGCTACCCAGCAACAGGAGCAACCTGGTTAACTGTCAGGGAATAAACATTCTGGTTTTTCAGGTTGTAAAGTTGTAACTGTGTTGGAGTTCCCCGGGAATCAGTGTGAGATTATCAACTATTTACAATCTATACCAATGACTTGGATGAGAGGACTGATTGGCTTGGAGCTCAGTTAGCTCATTCACAAAGATAATCATTTAACTGGACATGGAGACTCTGAAATTGGATACAGACGGGGAGGTTAGTGATCAAAACTTTGGCAGAAAACAGTATAATGTTGGTTAAGAGAAGTCAGTGTTGTGTTGAAAAGAGAAAATAACAGTAACCTACTTAAATGGAGAGAAAATCACAGAACTCATTGGTATAGAAGGATGTATGCATTCCAGTACATGAGCCACGTAAACCTAATTATCAGATTCAGCCAATAATTAGAAAAGGGTATCAAATCTTGCTGTTTTATGCAAAGGCTATTAGTTATAATCATTAGGATGTATTACTGCATTTGTACATGACAATACTGAGTCTACATCTGAAGTATTGTCTCCCGTAATGAACCCCTAAACTGAAAGGAAAATATGCAATGGTTTTAGAAGCTTTTAACTGATGTTTTACTTTACTCTTTGCTAGAATGAAGGCCTGATGGGATCATAGTGTCATACAGCACGGAAACAGACCCTTCAGTCCAGCTTATCTGCAATGACCAGTTTTTTCCAATCTGATGTAGTAATCTTTGCCAGCATTAGACCCATGATCCTCTAAACGGTTCTTACTCACATACCAATCCATTGCCTTTTAAATGTTGTAACTGTACCAGCCTCCATCACTTTTGCTGCCAGTTCGTCCCATACACACACTATCCTCTGTGTAAAAAAGTTACCTCTTTAGGTATCTTTTTAATCTTACCCCTCTCACCTTGAATCTATGCCCACTGGTTTGGAGCCCTCCGACCTTGGAAAATAACCATATCCATGTCCCCCATGGCCTCTACCAGGTCAGGGCACTTCAGACCTGAGAATAAGAGATGTTCATATTGAACATAAAGGACCCTGAGGAGAGTGTAACTGGGCGTAGCTGAGGAATGAGAGAATAAAACTAAGGATTTAATTTAATAAAACAATATATTCATTTTAACACAGTTCTTTGAAGACATTAATTTATTGCATAATAATTATGAAGACACATATAAAAATATTTTCAAAAGATAAATTACAAATCACTCCTCAATGGAGCAGATTACAGGGATGGAGTATGCCATCAGAGGAATGTTTAACCAGACACTACATGGTTCATGTTGGTGTTCGGGTAACATTATTATATTTCAGCTCAGAGAGGAAGAAAATGTAAGTTGCCTGAGAAGCCACAGCCATTGCTCCATCGCTTTACTTGTTCATTTTTTTGAGTAACTTTGTTTTTGTTTTAGATTAATTGTTTTTGCAAATTTAAGAAACATGCCTGACATGTTCCTAACACTGTACCTGACCCAGTCTGAGACTGATATCATTTGCCATATCACACACTTGGTTCCACTGATAATTTGTCATGACCAATGGAGGATGGAACTAGAAAAAGTTACAATGACTCTCCAACCGCGGTAGGAACAGGGATAAGGAGAAATTATCTAAGGACCGTTTGAGTGGGAGGTCTCTTCCCCACAGGTCTGTGGTACCTGTGTGTTTGCATTTATTCAAAATTGTGTTAGATGCGCAGTTTAGCATGGCCAATCCACTGAAAGTCTTTAGACTGTGGGAGGAATCTGGCCCACCTGGAGGAAACACTTGCAGACAGGGGGAGAATTGTGAAAACTCAATACAAATAGTCTTGAGTGTGGAAGCAAACCGGGCCCTTGGTCCTGCGAGACCGTCGTGTTAAGCACTGAGGCACCATGCCACTCCTACTCCCACTCTGCTCCCCACAATGAATCACTGTGCTAGGGAATACTGGGGAAAATGTAAATCTGTAATATAAGCAGAATACAGTGGCAAAACACTGCAGATGAGCAGTATCTGGAAAGAGAAACAGAGTTAGAATATTAAGCCTGATATTACCCTATTGGGAAAAACTCATATTCGACTCAATAAGTTTAATCTATTTCTCTCTGCTCAGAACCTGTTAAGGTTTTCCAGCACTTTCAACTTACTTCGTCTTTTGGACTGTGGATATTTGTCTGATCTGAAAGGGAACAGTGAAGCTGCCATTTCTGTTAGCTCTCGAGTATTTGGTTGTGGCTTCTGAATGAAAAATTTAAATATCTGAGAATGACTACCGTTACGCATTATGAAAATGTTGAACTCAGTGGTACTGACATCACACAATCAATCATCTGTAAGTAACTAACTGAATTAACGATTCCAATTGCTATCAATGTCTTGTCATGCCCCGGATGTCACTGGCATCAAACTCATCCAGCAAGGTCTTACCTTTCCGAAACTTCAGATGAGAGTGTGCAAAGAGAGTATATCTTGTGTTTCTTTTAAGCAGGACATATTCATCCAGGGTTTTGGAAGGCACTAGCAAGGGCAGAGTTTATTTGTTGTCCGCAGTAGCTCTGGAAATGGCGCCAGAGAGCTGCCTACTTGAACCTCTTCAATCCAAGTAATGCAGATCCACACAGAGCTGTTGTTGGGACATTCCAAGATTTTTAACAACCGATAATGAAGTAAGAATAAATTAGTCCCTAGTCAGAATGACATGCAACTTGGAAGATACCTTGCAGAGATCGCTTTTTCCATTGTTCCCATTTCCATTGCAGAATTTTCTCTCATGACCATTAACCACAGTTTAGCTCAGGGTCTTTGATTCCACCCTCAGTCAAGTTCTGCTTCGATTCAAAGGGAAGTCACTCTGATCTCAGCTTAAATTACATGGGAAGATCAGTTGAAAGGATAAAGAGCAAAAGACAAGAACACTGATTGTTAGAACAATGTCCTCGCAATATTCTCCACTCTGTACCAATAGTGAACAAAACTATCCTGCTCACGGTGCATCAGATAGTGGCAAACATCTTATTGTCTGTTGCTATTGGACATTGATCATTACAAACTCATCATTCACTGATGACCAGTAGTAGAACATAAATCAGCAGATTCCAACATCTAGTGTGAGAGCAAAAAGAGAAAGAGAGGGTCCGGGGAAGTGGTGTGACATACAGTGCGAGAAGTGTAAAGGGAGATGGTCAGTGGAAGGGAATGTAGCATCAGAATAGGCAATGCAAGGGAAGTAGGAGGGTAAGGAACGAGTAGCAAGGGAGGATGAGGTGTGCCAGAAGGCGCATCAGTGGAAGGAAAAGCATAGAGTTGGAAAAGAGAGATTGATGGACAATCAAACATCACTGTTCAGGATAATTGGGATCTGGTTTCCTTTGAAAATTAAGAAAAGATTTCTCATACTTTTTTTATTAAGACTTGATTCTTGTTCATGTTGTACATTCACTCTGTATTTCTGTATCTCTATCAAATGCAGACAG
>NC_057717.1:19686432-19697495 GCF_004010195.1 Chiloscyllium plagiosum
GACATCAAACTTGACTAACCAATTTCCCATGGGGAACCTTGTCGAACCACTTACTGAAGTTCAAATAAATCACGTCCACCACTCTGTCCTCATCAATGATCATTGTTACTTCTGCAAAAGAAGGTTTTGAGACATGATTTTCCACTCACAAAGCAACGCTGACTATCCCTACTCAGTCCTTGCCTTTCCAAATACATGTACATCCTGACCCTCAGGATTCCATCCAACAACTTTTCCACCACCGTTATCAGGCTCACTGGTCTATAGTTCCCTGGCTTGTCCTTACCAACTTTCTTAAACATTGGCACCACATTTGCCAACTTCCAGTCTTCTGGCACCTCACCGATGACAATTGATTATGCAAATATCTCAGTAACAGGCCCAGCAATCCATTCCCTGGCTTCCCACAGAGTTCTCTGTCCACCTGATCAGGTTCCGTGGATTTATCCACTTTTCTATGTTTCAAGACATCCTCCTCTGTAATATAAACATTTTTGAAGATGTCACTATTTATCTCCCTACATTCTATATCTTCCATGTCATTTCCAACAGTAAACATTGATGCAAAATACTCATTTAATATCGCCCCCAAATCCTGCGTTCCACACAAAGGCCTCCAAGCTGATCATTGAGGGGCACTATACTTTTCCTATTTACCCTTTTGTCCTTATGTCTTTGTAAACTCCTTTTGGATTTTCCTTAATTCTATTTGCCAATGTTATCTCATGTCCTCTTTTTGCCCTCCTGATTTCCCTCTTAAGTATACTCATATTATACTCAACGTATTTAAGAAGAACGGATGCTCAAAAATATAGTGCGCAGATTCCTCAAGAACAAACCACGACAAGCAGACCAATCACAGCCAGAAACCCTAACCACCTTACCATACATCAAAGAAGTTTCAGTAATGACAGGCAGACTACTAAGACCCCGCAGAATCCTAGTAGCACACAAACCCACCAACACTCTCAAACAAAAACTAAAACTTAAAAGACCCAGTACAACCCATGGACAAAAACAACGTCATCTACAAAATTCCATGCAAGGACTGCCACAAACATTACATAGGACAAACAGGAAGAAAGTTAGCCACCAGGATACACGAACACCAGCTAGCCTCGAAAAGACACGACCCTCTCTCCCTCGTAGCCCTGCACACGAATGAAAAGGAAAAACACCATTTCGACTGGGACAACACATCTATCCTCGGACAGGTTAAGCAAAGATATGCCAGAGAATAACTAGAGGCCTGGCACTCCAACCACAACGCCATAAACAAACACATAGATCTAGATGCCATCTTTCAACCCCTCTGAAAACGAACATGAAATGACATCACCACAAACCCCAGGAACCCCATCCAGGAGAAAGATGTAAACAGAAAGCAGGAGACAACAGCTTCACTTCATTTGGAGGTCCCCACTGATGATGTTACCGAGCCAGGTAATGAAACATCTGTATATCAAACCTACACCTCAGTGAGCAAACCTACACCCTAAACCTTAACCTGAGCTACAAACCTTCACAAACCTTGCATATACTCATATTGCCTTTTGTACTCTTCTAAGGGCTCACTCGATCTACTTTGTCTGTATCTGATATATGCTCCCTTCTTTTTCTTAACCAGACCCTCAATTTCTTTAGTCATCCAGCATTCCCTATACCTACCAGCATTTCCTTTTACCGTAACAGGAATATACTGTCTCTGGACTCACGTTGCCTAATTTCTGAATGCTTCCCACTTTCCATCTGCCCTTTTATCTGCGAACATCTGCCTCCAGTCAGCTTTTGAAAGTTCTTGCCTAATATCATCGAAATTAGCTTTACACCAATTTATAACTTCAACTTTTAGATCTGGTCTATCATTTTCCATCACTATTTTAAAACTAATAGAATTGTTGGCAATTAGCTGAAGCTCACACACTTCAGTGATAATTAAATCGATTGATTATATATAAATGTGTCAGAATGATAAATCTATCGATTGTTCAATGGTTATCTCAGTCTGAATATGCAATCAGTCAGAGGTCAACCACTTTGCAAATGATATAGCGACAATGTATGCATTTGAATACTGGCATTCAATGTGTAATTGTGATCACAAGACTGATCAGACAACATTTTCTTTCTGGTATAAAACAAAATGCCCACTCTTTACATTTGTATCATAAAATGTTGTTAGTTGGTTGCATTTTAATTCCATCAATATAGAACCAACTTAATTGTTTTCAGAGATGATGCAATAATTGTTCAGTTGAATAATTGTAGTTCATATCTCAATATTGCTCAATTCACAAACATGGCTAACTCCTGATTATTGTTCAGGTCAGGAAACCCACCACGTTGCAATCAGACACGTGCTACTGGACCTCACAGCTGCCTGTGACACTGAGTGAGATAATGGCCTGCTCCAGAATCTGACCAGAAAGATTCCAACCTGGATTAGGACAGTCAGGAGGTCGGCGTGGAGGCGGAGACGCATGAAACGTCGATTCTCCTGCTCCTTGGATGCTGCCTGAGCTGCTACGCTTTTCCAGCAACAAACTTTTCAGCTCTGATCTCCAGCAGCTGCAGTCCTCACTTTCTCCTCAGGACAATCATTCAAACATTCATTCCAAGTAAATCATTTGGATTCCACCTTGGGCAGGAGGAAACTAGCCAACAGGCTCTCAGTCATCATTCCTGATGAAGGGCTTTTGCCCGAAACGTCGACTTTCCTGCACCTCGGATGCTGCCTGACCTGCTGTGCTCTTCCAGCACCGCTCTAATCTAGACTCTGGTTTCCAGCATCTGCAGTCCTTGTTTTTACCTATCAATGTTCTCAGTGTAGTTACAAATACTGTCTAAATTAGATACTAATGTTTGATCAGGAACCAGGTCTTACAAATTCATCTTCAGTCACAGCATGACCCAGAGAGCATTGTCTGGACACTGAGTGTCAGAATCACATGGTATTGCTTACGGTGCTGACATCTGGCATGTTTCCCATACTTCCTACATCTGCTCCTTGGTCCAGACGCTGTGTGAAAATGTTCACAATTGACAGATTTCTGCAGCATCTTGTGACTCACAGTGAATCCTTGGAGATTATATTCAATAAATGTACCTTCACATTCACCAGTATGAAAATAAAATTGTAAATGTCTGTGGATGGTCAGATATTAATACATTGGTCACCCAACAGAATGTATCTGAAGAAACCAGGAGCTAACGACAAACCAAAAATCAGTTTAATAACTAAACTTGGTGGATTTTGTCTGGTCGAGGTAACCACACATATTGTGCTGGCACTCAGTTGACTGTAACCATGCACACCATAACTGGAAGTCTTGGCCTCACGCCCCTTCCAGCTTCCTGAACTCTCACACCTCATTCCCTCACACATTCACCAACTGATGAGAATCCACCAGCTGAGAGAAACTTGGAACATGGAACAGTACAGCACAATAAGGGCCATTCAGCCCTCAATGCTTTGCCGACCTTTTAGCCTACTCTAAGATCAGACTAACCTACATAACCGTCAATGCACTAGCTTCCATGTGCCTATTCAAGAGTCTTCTTAATTATACCTAATGTATCTGACTCTCTTTCTATCACTGGCTGTGCATTATAACCCCACCATACTCTGTGTTAAGCAGCTATCTCTGACAACCCCCCGAAACCTTCCTCCAAACACCCCCTCCCCCCGCAACCTTAAAATTACGCTGCTTGTGGATAGCCATTTCTGCCATGGTAAAAGACTCTGGCTATCCAATCTTTGTCTCTCAACATTTGTACACCTCTATCAAGTCACCTGTCATTCTTCTTCACTCCAGGGAGAAAATCCCTAGCTCCTTCAAATTTTCTTCCTAAGATTTGCAAAGTTTGTGCGAAGAGATGCCCTCCAGACCAGGCAGCATCCTGTTAAATCTCCTCTGCACACTCTCTGAGGCTTTCACATATTTCCTATAATGAGGCAACCAGAACTGAACACAATATTTCAAGTGTGTTTGAACCACAGCTTTTTCGAGCTAAGCATTAACCTCTCCGCTCTAACACTCAATCCCCCTGCTCATGAAAGCCAACACATCATACACCTTCTTAACAACTCCATCAACTTGGGTGACAATTTTGTGGGATCTATGGACATGGACCCCAAGATCCCTCTGTTTCTTCCCATTGCTAAGAATTCTGTCTTTAACCCTGTATTCTGTATTCAAATACAACCTTCTAAAACAAATCACTTCACACGTTTTTAAGGTGGAACTTTATCTGCCACTTATTATTCCAGCGCTGCATCCTGTCAATGTTCTGTTGCAACCTACAACAGCCTTCCATACTATACACAATTCCATCAACCTACATGTCTTCGGTAAACTTACTAACACACCGTTCCACTTCCTCATTAAAGTCATTTATAAAAATCACAAACAACACACGTCCCAGAGCCAATCCCTGTGGAACACCACAGGTCACTGATCTCCAGGCTGAATACTTTCCATCTGCTACCATATTCTGTCTTCTATGGGCCAGCCATGCCCGTATCTGGAGAGCCAAATTTCCCTGCGTCCCATTCTTCCTTACCTTCTGAATGAGCCTACAATGGGGAAACTTATCCATCGCCTTGCTAAAATTCATGTTCACCACATCTACAGGTCTACCTTCATCAACATGTTTTTTTCACATCTTCAAATAACTCAATAAGGTTTGTGAGGCATGACCAGCTTTTCAAAAGCCATGCTGACTATCTCTAATCAAATTATCATGTCTCTCAGAAGCGTCTCCAATACTTTGCCGACCGCTGATGTAAGACTGACTGTTCGGTCATTCCCAGGGTTATCCATATTCCCTTCCCTGAACAAGGGAATAACATTTGGCACACTCCAATCAGCTGGCACCACTCTAGTGGACAGTGAAGACACAACGATCGTCACCAAAGGCACACCAATCTCTTCCATCACTTCCAGGAGTAACCTCATGTATACCCCATCTGGCCTACGGGATTTATCTATCTTTATGTTTGTACTTCAATCAGTATGTACTTCCCCTCAACTTGCCTACACCCTGTCCAACCAACTGATTGACTGCTTTCCATTTCAGTGCAATATACAGTGCTACCTTCCTGAGCAAGTATGGTTCCCAATTTCCTGCGAATCACAGAATTAAAAGAAAAGAATGCACCAATGCCTTCCAGATAAAGAGCATACGACCAAAACATCGATTCTCCTGCTCCTCGGATGCTGCCTGACCTGTTGTGCTTTTCAGTACTACACTTTTCAACTCTCATCTCTATCAACTGCAGTCCTCACTTTCTGCATTACTGAGGGCTGTCCCCTCTGCACACTGAGCGGGAAATTAACCATCTGGACTCATTGTATGTGGGGCTGACTGCTCAGTTCTGGAAAGTTGCACTTGATAAATACATTTTTAAAAAAGAAATTACAATTCAACAAATAGCCATTCAGTCCCAGAGTTACAATTTTCATGGTTTGGGCAGCCTGATTAAAAATAGTGAATGAATGAGGAACTCCGAGGTACAGAGTACTCCCAGGTGTTATATTCCACCTTACGATTATGCAGAGTGTATTATCTGACAGACTGGTGTGACAATGGCATGAGCTGACATGTGGAGGTGGAACATTTTTGCCATAACAGAGACATGTTTGTGGGAGGTCAGGGCTAACAACTCAATATTCTGTTGTACTGGAACAATAGGCAGGACAGGAGAGGGTTTTGAAGAGGAGGTGGTATTGCGTTATTAATTAAGGAACAGTTACTGCAGTAAGGAGGGACGATATCTTGGACGTGTCTTCAAATGAGGCTTTATGGGTCGAGGTTAGTGTCCAAACGATGACGGATACACTGCTGGGGATATTTTATAGAGCCCCAGGAAGATGAAAATACAGGAGCAGATATATAACCAATTCACTGAGGTGCATAAAAACCAAATCACTGAGGTGTGAAGGAAATCAGAGATAGGAAAGCAATGGTGGAGATATTACAGAGATGCGAAAGCAAGGCTGGAGATATTACAGAGATAGGAAAGCAAGGCTGGAGACGTTACAGAGATAGGGGAGGAGTGTAGGGGTTGGCGGAATTTACAGCGATAGATGGGACTGGAGTATTAGATAAAGATTGTAGTGATACGGAGGGTTACGGAGATACAAATGGATGTTGCGGCTGGAGGAGATGACAGGGAAAAATACAGAAATACACGTAGATAGTCTAAAAACGGAATTAATGGAGAAAATATTATAGAAATCTGTGGAATAGACAAGGCACTTGGAGGAACTGAAGGAGTGAGACCTTGGACTGTCCAATCACAAGCGTCATAGAGTGAGTGTCATACAGCACAGAAGAGGCCCTTCGATTGATAGTGACAAAAAAAATAAAAGCCCTGTAGACCCTGGAAATCCCTCCTTCCTAACATCTGGGGGCGAGGGCTGGATGTGGGAGAGGCACCAACAGACTCCTCAAGCAACAATGTGTCATAACGAAACCTCATTGTGTCACTGACACGGAAACCTCCTGCTGACTCCCTTCCCTCAGCTGATGGATCAGTGTCCCTCTGATGGAAGCCGAGAGTGACAAAGATGGAAAGGTATCTTGAGTGGACCATTTCAAAACCACCACCCAGAGGGGCTCAGCAGCAGCATTGCTGAAATGGTCGGGTCCAAAAGGACATAGCTGCAAGACTGGGTCTGCACTGAGTGGGAAGGGAACGACTGAGAGGGAGAAACATACTTGACCTTATATTCACCAACCTACTGGCTGCAGGCACATTGATCGATGACGTATTGGGAAAGGTGACTACCACACACAGTATTTCTATAGACAAAGTCCCACTTTTACATTGTGAATTGTGAGAATTGTGTGAATTGCGTGAGTGCGTGAGTGCGTGAGTGTGTGGGTGTGTGAGTGTATGTGTGTGAATTGTGTGAGTGTGTGTGTGTGTGAGTGTGTGAAGTCTTAGTGAGAGAGTGAGAGAGTGAAAGAGTGTGAGTGTGAGTGTGAGTGAGAGTGAGAGTGTGCGAGTGTGAGTGTGAGAGAGTGTGTATATGCATGAGCACACGTGAGAGGTACGATCACCATGCGCAATGGAACAAATTTCAAAGAGACCTAAAACTCAACACTGGCCTGTGTGAGGTGATTCGGGTCATTACCAACAGCAGCAGAATTGTACTCCAGCACAATTTTCACTGTCACTGCCTGGCATGTGCTGCACAATACCCTGACCATCAGGCCAGGGGATAACGCCTTGTTCAATGAGGAACACAGGATGGCCAGTCAAGAGCAGCACCAGGTATACCTCAAAATGAGGTGACATTACCAAACAGGACCCTTACCCACCAAATAGCATAAACAATGACAGACAGATCTAACTAACAAATCAGACCTAATTTCTGCAATTCTGTCACATGCAATCAGCGTGAATTGTGTGGTCAATTAAACAACTCACTGGAAGAGTAGGATCCACAAATATCACCTTCCTCAACGATGGAAGGGCCCAGCACAACAATAGAAAAGCTAAGGAAGAAATATTCACAACAATGTTCAGACCGAAGTGTCGATAGGATGATCTATTTTAGTCTTCTCCAGATGGGAGTCTTCAGCTAATTTGATACACGGTAAATCCAAACAGCTGAAGGGATGAGGTAATGCAAAGGATGTGGGCCCTGATAACATTCCATTCAAATTATTCCTGCAGGGATATTGCACTGGGATCTACCTGACAATGTGGGAAACTATCCGTGTGTGTCCTGTACACACAGACAAAACATCACACAATCAATGATTGCCCCATTGCTCTAATCCCTATCATTAATAAAGTGGTGGAAGATGTCACTCACAGTTGGATCAAGCAGCACTTCCTCAGCACCAACCTGCTCACTGAAGCTCAGTTTGGGCTCTCATCCCTTTGAAGCCTTGGTTAACGATGTCCAACAAGAAAACACATAGCTGAATTCTAGAGGTAAGTTGACAGTGACAGTTAACATGATCATAACTGCACTTGACCAAGTGTCGTATCCAGGCTTAACGGCAAACCTGGAGCAAAGAAGAATCGTCTGCACTGGCTGAAGTTATACCTGGTACAAAGGAAGGTGGCTGGGGTTGGTGGAGAGCAACCATCTCCGCTCCAGGACAGCTCTGCAGCAGTTCTCCAGGAAAGGGTTTCTGGGTAACCCTGTAGATCAGAAATGGAAGAGGAAGCTACCATACTCCGACAGCATGATAGGGATGCTCTCTTGTTCGTCAGAGACGACTGGTGGCAATTTAGCTGGACAGTCATCATGCCTCAAGTAAGGGAGAGGTTGAGTAGGACAGTCCGTTAGTCACCCCAGTCAGTGCAGGAATTGAACCCACACTGTTGGCATTAATAACTAACCGTCCAACTGATTGAGCTAACCAAGTACTCGCTCAGCTCTTTGGGATAAATATTGTCATATTAATCGTTCAGATATGTTGCTAAAGACCTCTGGAGCAGGTTGAACTAGAAGCCAGCTTCTTAACTCAGAGAGAGGGACAGCATCAGTGAGCTGTAAGAGTGCTCTCTGCCCTAGGACCAATCATTAATGGCCCTCCCTGTACATTAAAGTCACAAGTGAAGATGTTTGCCAATGATTGGACAATGTTCAACACCATTCGTGATTCACTCAGATACTGAAGTAGTCCTTGTCCAAATGCAACAAGGACCTGGAAATATGCAGGCGTGTGCTTAACAGTGACAAGTACCATTTCCATTACACACGTGCCAAACAACGATTACCTCTAACAATAGAAAAGTGTACCATATCATTTAATGTTCAATGCCACCAATATCACTGAACACCCACCTAGAAATATCCCTGGCATTACCGTTAACCAGAACTGGACTGACCATATAATTGCATTACCCATTCCTGTGAAGGGCTTATGCTGAAATGTCGACTCTCCTGTACCTCAGGTGCTGCCTAACCTGTTGTGCTTTTCCAGCGGCTAACTTTGACATATATTAATTCATTGGCGACAAGAGTATGTCAGGGGGTGGAATCCTGCAGAAATAACATACCTCAAAAGTTCCGAAAGCCTGTCTTCCATCTATAAGACACATGTTGAATGTGTGTGTGATTAAATACTTCCATTTGCCTGTGTGAGTGTAGCTTCACCCCTCACCCACTGACACTCAGTAGCAGCAATATCTGCCATCTGCACGGTGCTCTACAGAAATTTACCAAGGCTCCTTACAACATACCTCTGAAACCACGACCATCAAGAGAGACAAGAGAAACGGATACATGGGACCCCCACCATGTTCACGTTCCAATCCAAGCCGCCCACCATCCTGATTGGGAAGTATATTGCTGTTCATTCAGTGTCACTGTTTCAATGACCCTCCCTAACGCACATGGGCTGCAACGGGTCAATGTGACAGCTCAACACCACCTTCTCAAGGGCAACACGAGACAGGCAATAAATACCGTCACAATCATATCTAGTAGAAATTAAAATGAAAAATATTGTCCAGACCTGCCCAATCCTGGGCCCTGAGTTTTGGGCTTTGGAGCTCAGGCCGTTTTTTGGTCCAGGCAGTACCTTGCTTGTTGTGAACAGCTGAAGGGATATGTTGTTTGAAATAATCTGTCAGTCTTTCAGATGCATGGCCTACATACCGAGCATCACACAGACACTGACAATCACACCACACATTACTGAGCTCTGAGATAGACAGAAGCAATTGAAAATATCCTCATATCTGACTGTAACATGTTTAAACACACAGTGATATTGTTGCGACGAAAATTATTAAGCGTGCAGGGGGAAAGTGAGGACAGCAGATGCTGGAGATCAGAGCCAAAAAAGGAGCAGGAAAGTCGACTATTAGTTCACAATATTAATACAAGGGAAAATAATTGCATTCTTTCACAGTCCTTGCACTTAGTAATAATTTGGTCTTGGGTGTGGTAATGAGCCTCAACATTTCAATGCTCCTTACTATGAGTTGGGCACTGTTTTCATCATATTATTGTTATAAAAGTGAACAGAATAAATGGATCGATTTTGTGCTTATTGGACAATCTAAAAGTTGGTATTATGAAAGGTTATCGTACATTCAGTAAAGAGTCTTTGCTGTTAACGGTTAGAAGAATGCTGTAAACATTTACACAGAAATTTCCAGCTTAAGACACACACAACGTCGGTGGGCTGAGATAATACTGGCCATCAATGGAGCTGCAAAATTCTGTTTAGATATTGGATATTATAACACTGGATATGGTTTATGAGGGATCCAATGTAAGATGCAATGTGCTGCAGGAGCCCATCACCTTTATAACACCTTCATTCAGGATCAGGTCCAAGGTACAGAACTACAGAGTTTAGGTGCCATACCAGAAGAGATATACCTGCAAGACATGGCTGTTTACAGGTCATTGTTACAAATGTTGAACTGGGTCTAGACCAGTGCCATGTGCTAGTCCATTGACCAGTTTTCCCCACTCACATCTCCCTGTTGTTCAGGTATGTCTGTAACCAATCCATTGTGAGGGATTGTGTCAGTAACTGCCCAGCTCCAGTTTGGAAGCTCTCTGGACAGAATTTGGAGATGGCCAGTGTTTTGGAGGTCATGGTGAGGCCCAGTAACACTGTGACTGAATTCAGGCTTTTTCTCAGTCTTTTTCAACAGCTTTGCTGCCTGCAAGACGGTGTGTTCACTGATCTGAACATCAATGAGCTATTTACTACAGTCACTGAATTGTGTAATAGTTAGGTGTGCGCTGTGGTAATTCAATTATTCTTCACTTCAATTGTTTTCAACTGAAAAATAATGATGTTTGGTTTATTTTAAAATATGTAAGAAACAACGTGATATTGACTCTTCATTGTACAAAAAGGAAAAGTGACCTGTTGTATTTTTCCCACAAACTCATCAAGCAACAGTCAGATATTGTCTGTAAAGCAGGATTTCTGTGAACAGGATATGTACCAGGAAACATCACCACCCTCTCTGGTGGGGTCTGTCCCACAGCTAGGACACAGTCAGGCTGAGTGGGCAGCTCCTTGGTATATAGTCTATACAGTGCTCAGCATTGATGCTGGATCCTGTG
>NC_057717.1:19697523-19700763 GCF_004010195.1 Chiloscyllium plagiosum
CCAGGCAACATCACCACCCTCTCTGGTGGGGTCTGTCCCACTGCTAGGACACAGTCAGGCTGAGGGGGCAGCTCCTTGGTATATAGTCTATACAGTGCTCAGCATTGATGCTGGATCCTGTGGCTGCGAGACTGCTCTGTGGCAAGTTATGGAGAATCAACAAAAGGGAAACATATAATTGACCACATCTTCACCGATCTGCCTGCTGCAGATACACCACTCCATTTCATACATCGGTAAGAACGGTCACAGCACAGTTTTATGGGGAGCAAGGGCTACCTTCACATTGTCCAGACTCGCCTCACCATGATATGTAGCCCCCGGGCAGTGAATTGTACAGACTTAAAACCGATTGAGAAACAAATAATGATGCATTCTTGAGGTGCAGTAGGCCATCGGCAGGAGGAGAATCATACTCTGCACAGCTCATACAGTCTGCAACCTCACAGCCAGACATAGCTCCCACTGTACAGTAACCATCACGGCCCGACATACCTCCCACTGTACAGTAACCATCACGGCCAGACACACATCCCACTGCACAATAAACTTCATGGCTCGACATACCTCCCACTGTACAGTCACCATCAAGAACTCAGTGCTTTGCACTGCTGCCTCACCTAGTCCTGGGTTCAATTCTGGCCTTGGGCGACTGTCTGTGTGGAGTTTTCACATTTACCCCGTGTCTGCGTGGGTTTCCTCCGGGTGCTCCGGTTTCCTCCCACAGTCCAAAGATGTGCAGGTCAGGTGAATTGGCCATTCTAAACTGCCCATAGTATTTGGTGCATTAGTCAGGGTTCAATATCGTGCAGGGGAATGGGTCTGGATGGGTTACTCTTCTGAGGGTTGGTGTGGACTGGTTGGGCTGAAGGGCCTGCTTCCACACTGTAGGGAATCTAATCTAATCTCCAAGGTTCAAGTCAGGAATGTGATGGAATTAGCACCTGTCTGAATGAGTGCAGCTCCAACAGTATTCTAGTATGGACTTACTCGCACAGGCAACACAGTTTTGTGGGGAATATCCTGTTTTACAAACTTGATTATTTTGGGGAAGTGAGACAATTGATTGATGAGGGCATGGAACCTTTGATATGGTTCCTTATGGCAGGCTCCTACAGAAGGTGAAGTGAAATAGGATCAGCGTTCAGTTAGTAAGATGGATAGAGAACTGCTTGGCCATAGAAGACAGAGTAGTGGTGGAACAGTGTTTTTTTGACTGGAGATCTGTAAATAGATTGGCAGAGTTGCAGATTGTGAGGATGATTGCCAGAGATATAGGTCAGCTGCAGACTTGGACAGAGAAAACACAGATATAACTTTATCTGGACAGTTGTGACGTGATGCGTTTTAGAAGGTCTAATGCAGGAGAGAAGTATAAAGTGGATGGAAAAACAACTGGCCACATCAACATCCGAAGGGATCTTGCTGTACAGCTCCACAGTTCCCGGAAAGTGACAACACGGGTGGATAGGGTGATCAAGAAGACTGACGGCAAACTTGCAGACAGGCATCAGAGCGTACAATATGAAAATTAGCAGGTTATATTGCAGTTGTAGAGAATCTCAGTTCGGGCACATTTGGAATATTGTGTACAGTACTGGTTGCCACACCAGCAGAACGATGTGGAAGTGTTGGAGAAGCTATGGAAACGCTTTACCAGGAAGTTGTCTGGTTTGGATGGTATTAGTCAGAAGGAGAAATTGAACAAACATGGTTTGTGTGCAGCTGGGCATCATTGGCTATGGGGCTACGTGATGGAGATTTACAACTTTTTATCAGAGACAGAGAGAAGGACAGTTAAAGACTTTTTCCCAGAGTAGAAATATCAATTACTCAGGACCGTAGGTTTTAGTGAAGGAGAAAGTTCAGGTGATATTCTCGGCAAGATTTTTTTGCTTTTCCAGATAGAATGTGAAAGTGACTGGAATACACTGATAAGAGGGAAACAAGCTAATATAGCAAGGTTTAAGAGGCATCTTGACACAGAGTAGAAACAACAACGAATAGAATTACGTAGAATATGTAGAAGCAAAAACTTTCGTTTTAACTTTAGAAGGGCATCATGTGTCAGTATAGGCTTGCTGGGCTGAAGGGCCTGTTCCTGTGCTGGACTGTTCGTTAAGTCAAGATTTGTGTGCAGCAGTGGCGAGATGCTCAGTCAATGATTACTAATGATTAATAACCACATTATTGTTGATCTCTCCTCATCAACTTGCAGGTTTATGTCCTCCCTTCCACTTTCGGGAAACTCAATACGGAGAATTTGGCGTGAAAGTCGGAGCTGGTAACTGTGAGTCCATCTCGCCCCTCGCTACTACGACCTTCTATCTTGGACACCAACGTCTCAGGGGACACTGCACTAACAGGAGCTGCACGTATGCCACATCTCCGACGTTAGAATCTGACATATGCCAGCCTCACCATGCCATCTCAGCACATCTCCGACCCACTGATAGTACACGTGTACTTCAATGCTGCAGCTCAGGTTGCACTGACAACTCTCAATGCAATGCTGCTGCAAAGACACTGTGCTCAGGGGGATCCATCCAGCTCATGGCCTGTCCCTCTGAGCTGCTCACTCCGTGTTTGTACACATTTAATGCTGCTGCAGGGACATGGGTAGAAAGGGAGACAACATCTTGTTGCTGTTAGAGAGCTCAATTACCAGTGGTGAATCTTTAATGTAATTGGATGAAATATTAGAGAAGTGGTGAGGAAAGTTGTTATTTCACCCAGAGTATGGTAGGGGCCTGGGAGTCACACATGGAAGGGGGTAGATGCAGAAATTCTCAAACCATTTTAAAAAGGTGCCGGGATCTGCACCTGAAGATCTACACTGTCCGGGGAGACAGAACCAGGGCTTTAACAAACATTACAACTTGTACAATGCAGACAGTGGACAGAGTCATCTCCTCTATACTGTGCTATTTGCTGAAGTTTTCAAAGGTTACCAATGTCTGATAGCATCAATACGCAGTGATGAGGGATGAGGACAGGGAGGAGCAGTGTGTGAATTGATTAACGTCACAATAATACTGATCCCATCCTTTATACACAATACTACTTCACTGTGTTGGCCTATTTATCCTTCCTGTAGAAATGGGGAAAACCTTTGATTATCCAGTTCCCAGTCGTGGTCACACTGCAGCCACATCTCCACAATCCCAGCTCCATCTGACCTAGCTATTTACAGCTACAATTTCACTGGCCTTGTTGACAAGTTCCCAGCTTCATTCTTGC